>NC_134501.1:25152949-25446962 GCF_040206685.1 Ascaphus truei | reverse complement strand
GCTGGTTCGGCGGGTGGTCGTTCCCCGTGAGTCGCCCCCACGCGCCCCGCTTTCCCCCGATGTACCGCCCGGCTGAGTGAGGCGTGTTCAGGCGGCGGCAGGAAGCGCCCTGTGTGGGGCCTGTGTGTTCCTGTGTGGGCCTGAGGCGCGAGGCTCCGCTCCTGAAATAGGAGAGTTACTGGCAGTGCTGTGCCTTACCTGAGGGGGAGGTAGCGCCGGGTAGGTAAGGGAGCGGCTGGGGTAGGAGGACCGCGCTTCCCCTCCGTCTGGAGCCGGTGCAGGGCGGCGCACGTGATGGGGGGTGGGGGGGGGGGGCTGTCCTGTCTGTCTATCTGTGTCCTGTCTGTGTATCTCAGTGTGTGTGTGTGTGTGTGTGTGTGTGTGTGTGTGTGTATCTGTGTGTGTCTCAGTGTGTGTGTATCTTTGTGTGTGTCTCAGTGTCCTGCCTGTGTGTATCTCCGTGTGTGTGTGTGTGTGTGTGTCCTGTCTGTCTATCTGTGTCCTGTCTGTGTATCTCAGTGTGTGTGTGTGTGTGTGTGTGTGTGTGTGTGTGTGTGTGTGTGTGTATCTGTATCTGTGTGTGTGTCTCAGTGTCCTGCCTGTGTGTGTCTCCGTCCGTGTGTGTGTCCAGTCTGTATATGTGTGTCCTGTCTGTGTATCTCAGTGTGTGTGTGTGTATCTGTGTGTCTCAGTGTGTGTGTATCTTTGTGTGTGTCTCAGTGTCCTGCCTGTGTGTATCTCTGTGTGAGTGTATGTGTGTGTCCGGCCAATGAGAGGTGTGCGGGGGCGGGCCAAGGGAGCCAATGAGATTGCCGCTAGGGACACAGGGAGGGACACAGGGAGACACATACAGACACGGACACATAGAACACTTTCAGAAATTCAGAAATATATAGTAGATATATATATATATATATATATATATATATATATATATATATATATATATAATGGTATATAGCTATAGCTTTCTCCTACCTACAAATTAACCGTTTCATTAGTATAATACACTATAAGACATTTAATCTGTGACATAGCCCAATTTATCTCAGCAAGGGGGACAATGAAACTACGCCAAAAAGTATTGTAGAGTCAAGCAGCGATTGTGATCTGCGTCCAGACTCAGAGTGTGTTTGACTTAAAGCAGCTACTTTGTGGGTTGTATCATAAACCGTCCATTCTGCACTTCTGGAATGAAACGGTAACCCTTTTATTGCCTTGAAGGTTGCTCTGGCGGTGAAAAGGTTAACTGCTGGACAGTTAATGTTCTGTTCTGCCTATCAAAACCAAAAGGGTTACCAAGTATATTTCCATTATCTGGGGGCATGTTACTTGCTTATCTGATACCTGTAAAAACAAATAACCAGACAATTGGCATTAGATAGTGAGGCATTTAAAGTGAGGTTTTTAAGTGATAAATACAGTTAGACTACAGTTTCACTAGAGGTGACTGGGGACTGCTTCTTTCTGCAAACTTTTTAACTCAAGACAACAAACGGTAAGCTATTCAGATCACACTATGATCCCATGATTGCTAACCTGCCTATTTCAACCCCCCACCCCTTTACAACTTATTTACTGCAGTTTCTCCCAAAACTGACTGCACAATACACTGAAACCCTGAACTGACTCTAGCATTGCAATACAGCTAAACATTTGACAAGGAACAGGCACACACCTGCTTTTAGTCTGCTCACACTCACTCTGCTCACAACAGCTCCTTGCAGCACTGCCTACCTCTGTTATCATGAACCTGCTATGTATTTTAACTTTTTTCTTTCTCCTGGCCTCATGGAGATGTTACTCCCTCTATCCACTACAAACTCCTCCATCCTGGCCCACACCCAACATCACCATACACCCTGGACTACTCAAAAGCCTTGCACTATCTACTGAATGTTGGTGGAGAACTCTAAAAACCAGCACACCAACCACTCAAATGGCAAACACCACAAATTTACAACTTGCAAACAACTACCCAAATTTCTACTCATACTATTACTCTCTTTAGCAGGTGATATTGAAACTAACCCAGGTCCTCCCATTTCAGCTCTGTCCCATGCCCCTGAGAATTCCACCTTTAAATTCCAAAAAGGGCTATCTGTCACCCATATAAACATCCGGAGCCTGCTGCCCAAACTGGATGAACTAAGGGCATGGTGCCTTATGCATAAACCCAAAGCCATCGTTCTTACAGAAACATGGCTATCCCCTAAAACCCCTGATGCAAATATCGCCATTCAGGGATACTCCATTTTTAGGAGAGATAGGTCAAAGAGAGGAGGAGGGGTGTTATTTTATATTGCAGACACCTTACAATTTACACTGTTAAATTGCCCACCAAGTCCACCTTCTTTTGAAACTCTAGTTGGCAAAATCTGCCTCCCCTTTTCTAAGCCCATCTTGCTTGCTGGCATCTACCGCCCCCCTAAAGCCCCTCTACAATCCTTGACTGATATCACCCAATTTCTTGGCTCCATTTCCTCTCTGAATGAGAAGAGTGAGCTGCTAGTTCTAGGGGATTTCAACTTCAATTGGCTTGACCCTAAAAACCACAAAATCCAGATACAACTCAAGTCACTTAACCTATCACAACTCATTTCCCAACCCACACGGATAAACCTGAAATCGCATAACCATTCCTTGCTAGACTGGATTCTCTCCTCAAACCCCAGCAGAATCCAATCCTCTGGCATCCTTCCTGATATTTTCAGTGACCATGCAATAGTGCAGCGGTGCGCAAACTGGGGGGCGCGCAAGATTATGTAGGGGGGGCGCGGGCTGCGTGCGGGGAAACCTGGGGGCGGCCAGAAGCTCCGTGCAGAGACTGCTGCTGCTGCTTCTATGCTGTGTCTGCCTGCAGAGGGGGCGGGGCCTTGCTGCAGGGCCCTCCCTGCACACAGACAAGCCCTCCTCCTCCTGTCTGTTACCCGCCCGTTTTCTGCAGCACATGGGGGGGACCGGAGCAGGTTTAGTTACTCCCTCCCCCAGGTAGTGTGTGTGTGTGTGTGTGTGTGTGTGTATATGTGTGTGTGTATGTATGTATGTGTGTGTGTGTGTGTGTGTGTATGTATGTGTGTGTGTGTGTGTGTGTGTGTATATGTATGTGTGTGTACATGTATGTGTGTGTGTGTATATGTATTTATGTGTGTGTATATGTATGTATGTGTGTGTTTGTGTATATGTGTGTGTGTGTATGTATGTATGTATGTATGTATGTATATATGTGCAGTGTTCGACAATTATATACATTTACTCGCCCGGGGCGGGTGGATTTAACCCCCGGGCGAGTAAATATTGGCCCAAGCAGCACACATGTGTTTTTTAAATATCCCGCGCTCGCGCTGCTGCTTTTCCCGCGCTCGCGCTGGAGAAAAAAAAAATAAGCCGGAGGCGGGCTCATGTTGTTGGGGGAGATTACCCCGCCTCCGGCTCTCTGAGCAGTGGCCTCCCTCCTCAGCGCTTCCACTCCTCCCCCTTCCGGCAGCCAGCCCCTTCCACGCTTGTCTGCCTCAAGCCCCTGCAGGGCCATCTGTCACCCCCCTCCCTCCCATCGGGCCATCTGTCGCCCCCCCCTCCCACCCATCGGGCCATCTGACACCCCCCCCTCCCACCCATCGGGCCATCCGCCCCCCCCCCCCCTCCCACCCATCGGGCCATCCGCCCCCCCATCCCATCGGGCCATCCGCCGCCCCCTCCCATCGGGCCATCTGCCCCCCCCTCCCATCGGGCCATCCGCCCCCCCCTCCCATCGGGCCATCCGCCCCCCCTCCCATCAGGCCACCCGCCCCCCCTCGTATCGGGCCATCCGCCCCCCCCCCCCCCCCCCCTCCCATCGGGCAATCCATCAGCCCTGCTCTTCTCCTGCTCTGATGGCCAGCTCAGATGTTAGCAGGGGAAATCCCCTAACCGGAGCTACTCCCTGCTCTAAGCAGGGGAAATCCCCTAACCGGAGCTACTCCCTGCTCTAAGCCTGCTCTAAGCAGGGGAAATCCCTCACCCGGTGCTGCCCCCGCTGCCATGTGCGACCCCTCCTGCCGTGTGGGGGGGCCACTGCCGTGCAGGTGAGTGTTTGTGTGTGTGTGTGTGTGTGTGAGTGACAGACTGTGTGTGTGTGTGTGTTTGAGTGAGAGTGAGTGTCTGTGTGTCTGTGAGTGTGTCACCCCCTCTCTCTCCCTCTCCCTGTGTCACCCTCTCCCTCTCCCTGTGTCACCCTCCCTCTCCCTGTGTCACCCTCCCTCTCCCTGTGTCACCCTCTCCCTGTGTCACCCTCTCCCTCTCCTTGTGTCACCCTCTCCCTGTGTCACCCTCTCCCTGTGTCACCCTCTCCCTCTCCTTGTGTCACCCTCTCCCTGTGTCACCCTCTCCCTGTGTCACCCTATCCCTCTCCCTGTGTCACTCTCCCTCTCCCTGTGTCACCCTCCCTCTCCCTGTGTCACCCTCCCTCTCCCTGTGTCACCCACCCTCTCCCTGTGTCACCTACCCTCTCCCTCTCCCTGTCACCCTCCCTCTCCCTGTGTCACCCTCCCTCTCCCTGTGTCACCCTCCCTCTCCCTGTGTCACCCTCCCTCTCCCTGTTTCACCCACCCTCTCCCTGTGTCACCCTTTCCCTGTGTCACCCTCTCCCTGTGTCACCCTCTCCCTGTGTCACCCTCTCCCTCTCCCTGTGTCACCCTCCCTCTCCATGTGTCACCCTCCCTCTCCCTGTGTCACCCTCCCTCTCCCTGTGTCACCCTCTCCCTCTCCCTGTGTCACCCTCTCCCTCTCCCTGTGTCACCCTCTCCCTCTTCCTCTAACCCTCTCCATGTGTCACCCTCTCCCTGTGTCACCCTCTCCCTCTCCCTGTGTCACCCTGTCCCGCTCCCTGTCACCCTCCCTCTCCGTGTCACCCTCTCCCTGTGTGACCCACCCTCTCCGCCTCCCTGTGTCACCCTCTCCCTGTGTCGCCCTCTCCCTGTGTCGCCCTCTCCCTCTCTCTGTCACCCTCTCCCTCTTTCTGTCACCCTCTCCCTCTCTCTCCGTCTCCCTGTGTCACCCTCCCTCTCCCTGTGTCACCCTCCCTCTCCCTGTGTCACTCCCCCTCTCCCTGTGTCACCCTCCCCCTCTCCCTGTCATCCTCCCCCTCTCCCTGTCACCCTCCCTCTCCCTGTCACCCTCCCTCTCCCTGTCACCCTCCCTCTCCCTGTCACCCACCCTCTCCCTGTGTCACCCACCCTCTCCCTGTGTCACCCACCCTCTCCCTGTGTCACCCTCCCTCTCCCTGTGTCACCCTCCCTCTCCCTGTGTCACCCTCCCTCTCCCTGTGTCACCCTCCCTCTCCCTGTCACCCTCCCTCTCCCTGTCACCCTCCCTCTCCCTGTCACCCACCCTCTCCCTGTGTCACCCACCCTCTCCCTGTGTCACCCTCCCTCTCCCTGTGTCACCCTCCCTCTCCCTGTGTCACCCTCCCTCTCCCTGTGTCATCCTCCCTCTCCCTGTGTCACTCTCCCTCTCCCTGTGTCATCCTCCCTCTCCCTGTGTCACCCTTCCTCTCCCTGTGTCACCCTCCCTCTCCCTGTGTCACCCTCCCTCTCCCTGTGTCACCCTCCCTCTCCCTGTGTCCCCCTCTCCCTGTCACCCTCCCTCTCCCTGTCACCCTCCCTCTCCCTGTGTCACCCTCCCTCTCCCTGTGTCACCCTCCCTCTCCCTGTGTCACCCTCTCCCTGTCACCCTCTCCCTCTCCCTGTCACCCTCCCTCTCCCTGTCACCCTCCCTCTCCCTGTCACCCTCCCTCTCCCTGTCACCCTCCCTCTCCCTGTGTCACCCACCCTCTCCCTGTGTCACCCACCCTCTCCCTGTGTCACCCTCCCTCTCCCTGTGTCACCCTCCCTCTCCCTGTGTCACCCTCCCTCTTCCTGTGTCACCCTCCCTCTCCCTGTGTCACCCTCCCTCTCCCTGTCACCCTCCCTCTCTCTGTCACCCTCCCTCTCCCTGTCACCCTCCCTCTCCCTGTGTCACCCACCCTCTCCCTGTGTCACCCACCCTCTCCCTGTGTCACCCTCCCTCTCCCTGTGTCACCCTCCCTCTCCCTGTGTCACCCTCCCTCTCCCTGTGTCACCCTCCCTCTCCCTGTATCACCCTCCCTCTCCCTGTGTCACCCTCCCTCTCCCTGTGTCCCCCACTCCCTCTCCCTGTGTCACCCTCTCCCTCTCCTTGTTTCACCCTCCCTCTCCCTGTCACCCTCCCTCTCCCTGTCACCCTCCCTCTCCCTGTCACCCTCCCTCTCCCTGTGTCACCCACCCTCTCCCTGTGTCACCCACCCTCTCCCTGTGTCACCCTCCCTCTCCCTGTGTCACCCTCCCTCTCCCTGTGTCACCCTCCCTCTCCCTGTGTCACCCTCCCTCTCCCTGTGTCACCCTCACTCTCCCTGTGTCACCCTCCCTCTCCCTGTGTCACCCTCCCTCTCCCTGTGTCACCCTCCCCCTCTCCCTGTGTCACCCTCCCTCTCCCTGTCACCCTCCCTCTCCCTGTCACCCTCCCTCTCCCTGTCACCCTCCCTCTCCCTGTCACCCTCCCTCTCCCTGTGTCACCCACCCTCTCCCTGTGTCACCCACCCTCTCCCTGTGTCACCCACCCTCTCCCTGTGTCACCCTCCCTCTCCCTGTGTCACCCTCCCTCTCCCTGTGTCACCCTCTCCCTGTGTCACCCTCTCCCTGTGTCACCCTCTCCCTGTGTCACCCTCTCCCTGTGTCACCCTCTCCCTCTCCTTGTTTCACCCTCTCCCTCTCCCTGTGTCACCCTCTCCCTCTCCCTGTGTCACCCTCTCCCTCTCACCCTCTCCCTGTGTCACCCTCTCCCTGTGTTACCCTCTCCCTGTGTCACCCTGTCCCGCTCCCTGTCACCCTCCCTCTCCGTGTCACCCTCTCCCTGTGTGACCCACCCTCTCCGTCTCCCTGTGTCACCCTCTCCCTGTGTCGCCCTCTCCCTCTCTCTGTCACCCTCTCCCTCTCTGTCTCCCTCTCTCTGTCTCCCTCTCTCTGTCTCCCTCTCCCTCTCTGTCGCACTCTCTTCTTCGCTCTCTCTGTCGCACTCTCTCTTTGTCTCTCATTCTCTCAGTGTGTGTCTCTCATTCTCTCTTTCTCTGTGTGTCTCTCTTTCTCTGTGTGTCTTTCTTTCTCTCTCTTTCTCTGTGTGTCTCTCTTTCTCTGTGTGTCTCTCTTTCTCTCTGTGTGTGTGTGGGTGTGCCGCTCTCTGTGTGTGTGTGTCTGTCTGTCTCTCTCTGTCTGTCTCTCTCTGTGAAGCGCTGACGTCCAGACACTGGTTAAGGGGTTCAGGAAACTAGTCATTCACATCTGGCTTTTATTTCTAGATCCGACATTGACACACACACACACACACACACACGTCTAATTGTAGTATAATGTAATACAATAAATACATTTATGTCAAAAATGAATGTTGTTCTGACTAGGAATTTAGTAAATGTATTTTATTTATATATTTTATTTTAAAGCGGGGTTGGGGGCGGGACTAGGGGCGGGACTAGGGGCGGGACTAGGGGCGGAGTTGAGGGCGGGACTAGGTGGCGAGTAAAATTTTTGGTTGGGCGAGTAGATTTTTGGGTGATTTGTCGAACACTGTATATGTGTATATGTGTGTGTGTATGTATATATGTGTATATGTATATGTGTGTATATATATATATATGTGTGTGTGTGTATATATATATATATGTGTATATATATGACTGCAGTGTGTATTGTGTCTGTGTGTTGGTTGTGATTGTATGTGTGGGTGGTGATTGAATGCAGCGGTGCACAAACTGAGGGGGGTCGCCCCGGCGCAAGATTATTTAGGCGGGGCGCGTGCGGCAAAACCTGGCTGCGCAGGCGAAAAAGATGTGCGCGCGCGGCCGAACAGAATAGTGCAGGTGGCGGTCACATCATTCGGAGGTACGGGGGAGGAGCACGCGCGTGCCCTGTGATGTCAAACGCCCCTCCCTCCGGTGTCTGCCCTACAATAACGCTGTGTTACTGCTCTCCTCCGCTGGCAGCCTGCTTCGCTGCGATCCTCTGCAAGTGAAAGGGTCGGCTGCCACTACATCAATCACACTATCAATGTACAGAAATAATAATAAAAAAGTGTAAACACTTCCCCACTCGTGCTTGCAAAATTATGCAGGACACCCTGTGCTCATGCTTGGAGAGTTGGTGATGTCACCGCTCTCAGCGGCAGCGTGGACGCAGCCTAATTTTGCAAGAGCGAGCTGTTGAAGTATGTAAGTATTTAAGCTGTGCTTATAGTGCCGGCGACGCGACGTCATCCGAAAAATGCATTGTCGCTGCAGCGTGCGCTTATAGTAAGCGTGACGTGGCGATGCGATTTTTTGAAACCGGCAATATTTGATTTTTCAGGGGCTGTCGCCTCATGTGACAGCCCCTGAACCAATCAATGGCCAGGTCGCCCGCACTGCCGCCGCAAAGCGAAATACAACTTTTGCTAGCGTCGCCGTCGCGGGCACTATACGCGCGGCCTTAGACATATTTTTATTTACATTGTATACCGTTTAATAAAAGTTTTTTTTTTTATGTGATTTTGATCAGACAGCGGGGGCCCGAGAAATTTCATGGATTAAAAGGGGGGCTCGGCCTAAAAAGTTTGCTCACTCCTGCAATAGTGTACTGTGTAAGGAAAATTAAACCGCCCCATTCAAGCCCTAAAGTTCTCCTCACTAGAACATTTAGAAACTTTAACCCACAACAGTTTCTGGATGACCTTACCAACTGCCCATGGCACAGAATCGATTTAATTCCCGACCCTGATTCAGCGCTCGAATATTTCCAATCCGAGTTCTTAAAACTCTGTGATACCCATGCTCCACTACGCAAAATAAGGGTACAGGGGCCAACCTTCCATGGGTTACAACTGACCTTATAGTGATCTACCATCTTAGGGATGCCTTGTGGAAAAGCTACAAAGTAACTGGCACTACCAAGGATCTCAATCACTACAGATGCCTGCGGAACATGTGCACAAGGCAAACAAGGCACGCAAAAGCACAATATTACTCTGACAATCTCCTCCAGAATACATAAAATCCAGCTAACTTCTGGAAGGTTATCAACAATATATTCCAGCCTCCTAACCATCAACAACCAAGTAATATCACTAAGGGGGATATTACTCTGACAAACCCCACTGACATTGCAAATGCATTCAATGATTACTTTGTGGGGTGTGCCAATAACTTATTAGCGATACGCAGAACAAACCCCAAACATGAATCTCATCCTGGGAGTATCCCTACAGTCCCACCCCCTCCCAACACTGCCCACAATTTTCAATTTGGCCCAGTATCTGAAGAGGAGATTACACAAGCGCTCCTCAAACTAAAACTAAGCAGCCAATGTGGACCCGACTTACTACAATCTAGGTTCCTATGACTTGGTGCCCCAGCCATTGCCAAACCAATTGCGTCCATAGTCAACTCTATCCTGTCTGCAGGCCATATCCCTAAGACCTGGAAAACTGCCAGAGTTGTCCCAATCTTCAAAAGTGGGGACAAAAACACTGTCTCAAACTACAGGCCAATCTCACTTCTCCCAATTCTATCCAAAGTAATGGAAAAATGTGTCCACTCCCAATTAAGCGATTTCTACACCAAGACAAATTTCCCTAGCCAATTCCAGTCTAGGTTTCGTCCCAAACACTCCACCGTAACTACCCTGCTAAAAGTTTGCAATGAAATCCAGTGTGGAATGGAACGGGGACAACTCACTGGTGCAGTATTCCTAGATTTTGCAAAGGCTTCTGACACAATTGATCATGTTATCCTGCTTAACAAACTCCAGAGATCTGGAATAGGGAAACATGCTTTAAACTGGTTTCAGTCCTACCTATCAGGAAGATCCCAACATGTGTCCATCTCAGGCTCTAACTCCAACCCCCTGGATATCACCTGTGGTGTCCCGCAAGGCTCTGTTCTGGGGCCCCTACTCTTCTCAGTGTTCATTAATGATCTTCCCACAGCTTGTAAGGAAGCCTCAATACACATGTATGCAGATGACACAATCCTATATGCACACAGCCACAGCCTCTCTGACCTTCAACACATACTTCAGTCTGACTTTTTGAGACTCGAAAACTGAATTTCCCAAAACAAACTGTTTTTAAACACTGACAAGACTGTAACAATGGTATTTGGGACCAAGACTAAATTTGTAAAGCTTCCAGTGACTGAGCTCCTGATTAGAACCAACGCTAACACCACCCTAACACCTGTCACTAGTTTTAAATACCTGGGCTTATGGTTTGACTCCCACTTAACATTCGGGATGCACATTGATACCCTGACAACCAAGACCTATGCCAAACTAGGGGTACTTTACAGGAACAAATCCTCCCTAAGTCTCCTGGTCAGAAAGCGTATTGCACAGCAGATGCTAATGCCAATTATTGACTATGGAGACATAGTATATGGCTCGGCTCCTCAAACCCACCTTAGCAAACTTGACACCCTCTACAATTCAATTTGTCGTTTTGTTCTCCAATGCAACTACAACACACATCACTGCGAAATGCTCAAAGAACTAGATTGGTCATCACTAGAGTCTAGGCGCAAAGTTCACCTTTCCTGTCTCACCCTCAAATACTTTCTGGGCAAGCTACCCAGCTACCTGAACAAGCTCCTCACCCCTACCACATGCAGCACCTATCACCTGAGATCAGACTCCAAAAGACTATTCATGGTCCCAAGGCTCAACAAAGTATCTGGACGTTCCTCCTTCTCCTTCCGTGCACCCCAAAACTGGAACAACCTACCAGAGACTCTCATATCCACCACCAGCTTAAGTTCTTTCAAATCTAAGGCTGTCTCACACTTTAATCTGGTCTGTAACTGTTTCATACGCTCATAATATATATTTTCTTTAACTGTGCACGCAATGTCTTGTATATAATGTATACCTTGTTCATTTATGTAACTGTACTTGTAACCATGTATTATTTGTCTTAACTCTGTGCCCAGGACATACTTGAAAACGAGAGGTAACTCTCAATGTATTACTTCCTGGTAAAATATTTTATAAATAAATAAACAACCATTACCAAGATATTCCGAGCTAATTATCAAGTACGTATATATATGTATATATATGTATATGTATGTATGTATGTATATATATGTATGTATGTATATGTATGTATGTATGTATATATATGTATATGTATGTATGTATGTATATATGTATGTATATGTATGTATGTATGTATATGTATGTATGTATGTATATATATATATGTATGTATGTATGTATATATGTATGTATGTATGTATATATATGTATATGTATGTATGTATGTATATATATGTATGTATGTATATGTATGTATGTATGTATATATATGTATGTATGTATATGTATGTATGTATGTATATATATGTATATGTATGTATGTATGTATATATATGTATGTATGTATATGTATGTATGTATGTATATATATATATGTATGTATGTATGTATATATGTATGTATATGTATGTATGTATGTATATGTATGTATGTATGTATATATATATATGTATGTATGTATGTATATATGTATGTATATGTATGTATATACAGTGTTCGACAATCCTATACATGTACACGCCCGGGGCGAGTGGATTTAACCTCTGGGCGAGCTCTTATTGGCCCAAGCAGCACACGTGTTTGTTTTTTTAAATTTTCCCTGCTCGCGCAGAAAAAAAAAAAACTCCCCCTGCCTGACTGCTGATTGGCGCACGCTCCCAGGCTTTGTGGGCTCGCGGCCAGGCTCTATATGAGCCGGCCCCTAATGAGCAGCCATTCTTTTTCCATGGAAAAAGTAAGTACTCTCTATGCCTTCCCCCCTGTCCCCGGCGCTCCCGCTGCCCGCAGTTATGGAGGTGGTAGCGGGGGTGTTCTCCTGTCCCCGGCGCTCCCCCAGCATCAGCCCGCGGGAGATGGGAGCGGGCATGTCCCCATAGGTCCCCGCTTCCCCCTGTCCCTGTGTAGGGAGGGGGCTTGCTCTCTGCATAGCCTGTGACGCGTTGTCCGCAGTGGTTGATTCGTCAAAGCGGCAGTGGCGGCTAAACCAGCGCTGTAAAATCTACGCCGGTTCCTCCCGTCCCCCCCGGTGTTCCCGGTGCGCTCACGCAGTGCCCGCACCTACCTACGTCGGCTCAGCGCCCTACGGGCTGTGTGTGTAATCTGCGGAGCCTCAACCAAGATGGCCAGCATGCTGGTAGCAGCTGCCGGATGGTAGCCAGGCATGACGGGGCTCTGGCGGGGCTGAGGGGGTGGAGGCCAGGGGCTCGGAGCTCGTGTCGCAGATCCTCGGGTGCCTGCTGGCCATGAGCGCGGAGTTCGCGCGTGAGTGGGAGAGTAATGATATGAGGGCCGCCATCTTTAAAATGCTCCCGGGATGGATCGTGCTGAGTGTCACCGCTATCCACCTGGCCTGGAGGAGCTACGGGACCACCGTGAACAGCATCTACTACCGGCAGGGTGAGGGGGTCCCAGGCAGTGAGACTCGGGACGTCACACACACTGACATGCAGAGACTTGCTCCTTAATGACATGCACAGGTTGACTAACACTTGGTGACCTCATACTCTCACTGGGGGATATCACACTCAGACTAACACTTGCTGACATACAATGACATCACACTCAGTCGAACACCCAGTGACATCACACACACACACACACACACACACACACACACACACACTCGCCCTCACAGGTAAGCTGTTCCCCCTACATCTTTAGGGTGGTCAATTCTGGAGGGGGAAAAAAAGAGCATTGAATTCAAGCTAAAATGGAAACTCGTTGTAATTAAAATTAGGGGAAACGTGAGATGCCAAATTCAAGTAGGGAGGAGGAAAACTCACAGCCAGACAGATCTGAAATGAAGAGGGACTATCCCCTGGACTTTGGGGTCACCCATTAGATGGAGTAAGATGGTGTCCGCAGCTCTGCGGGTTTATATACAGTGTAATAGAGGGACAGTCATTGCAATAACATCTTCATGCTATATATGTTCTCTCTGTGTCTCCCCCACACTCTCTCCCCCACACTCTCTCTCTCCCCCACACTCTCTCTCCCCACACTCTCTCTCTCCCCCACACTCTCTCGCTCTCCCCCACACTCTCTCCCCCACACTCTCTCTCTCCCCCACACTCTCTCTCCCCACACTCTCTCTCCCCACACTCTCTCTCTCCCCCACACTCTCGCTCTCCCCCACACTCTCTCGCTCTCCCCCACACTCTGTCGCTCTCCCCCACACTCTCTCGCTCTCCCCCACACTCTCTCTCCCCCCACACTCTCTCTCCACAAACCCTCCACAGCAAAGCAAATATGCAAATGTAAATACAACTGTATGCTCATCTGCATGTCTTAGGCAGGTCTGCAACCCCGCCTTTCCCCATTATCACATTCTGGTATGGTGTTCATGGACAAAACTATTAACCACTTGAATTCTGAAGGGCCCTGCAATGCACCAAAACACCATTGCCCACGACAGACCAATGAGATTCCACCTCTGTGATCCCATTTTTGAATCCATAACTATCTGCACTTATTTGGTGCGTAGAATCATCTGATGCTCTTCTTGCCAAACTCTGCATCATTTTATCACCGCCTACACATTCCCCGCATCCTGCCAACACCTGGTACACCCAACTTTGAATCCAGATTCCACTATTTATTTCGGCTGCCTCTGTCATTGCAGATAAACATGATGGTTTACAGAAAGGACCTACGCCTACTGTATATTTACAAAGCAGTGTTACCCCATAAGGCAACACGTTTGAATGACCTGCTAGGTGTCTCCCAGAGATGAAACTTGTCTTAGGACACAGGTGCTCTTAGGAAATATTGATATTTTAAGGTGTGCAGTGTTCCTTTGTTATATTAATGACATGACAAACATCCGGTACATTGAGTGGTGGGCTTAGAATGTGCAGTGGTTACAGTGTTTCCCAACATATAGCTGTTGCTCTTATTCTCTAAAATAATGAAGGAAGGGTTCATTCCTGAAAACATGTTGGTGTCAATCTTTCATTTTAAAGGTGACATGTGCTGAAACAATCCGTTACATACATTACCGTTACAGCTTTCCGTTCCCACGGAATTTTCTCAATACGGCAAAATATGTTGGTTTTACGTAATCGTACAAATAAGGGACATCAATTAAAACATTGAGAGGCAGAGAATGAAATAATATTACACAGAGCAAAGGCCTAAAGCGTTTAAGGAACTTAAAGGATCTTACTTGAAACCTACAATTATTGCCAGTGCAACCAACACTAATCAAGTGTGTCTGGATTGTATAATTACAGTGGCGGCTTCCAAAAAACCCTTACTTATAGACCGTTTAAGCAATAACGTTCTGTAAAATAAGACATCCAGATGAAGTAAGAAAAATAAACGTGTTTAGTAACATTAACCCCATCAGTTGCCCCAGGGGTACTTTTAGAAGGTTTAACAAGTCCTTAAAGGACTAGACTTCTGCCTAGGCTGTTGTTTTTTTACACAGATAGGAAGCAGGTGGTGTCCGGAGCTGAAACGTAGTAATTTCAGCAACGGGAACCCGGTTTCCCAAGATACATCTCACCCTAATCTCTCACTATACCCTCCTCTGCCCCTCCTTACATCTCACCCTAAAATCACACTATACCCTTCTCTGCCCCTCCTTACATCTCACCCTAATCTCTCACTATACCCTCCTCTGCCCCTCCTTACATCTCACCCTAATCTCTCACTATACCCTCCTCTGCCCCTGCTTACATCTCACCCTAATCTCTCACTATACCCTCCTCTGCCCCTCCTTACATCTCACCCTAATATCTCACTATAACCTCCTCTGCTCCTCCTTACATCTCACCCTAATATCACACTATACCCTCCTCTTCTCCACCTTACATCTCAGTCCATATTATCTCGCTATACCCTCCTCTGCCCCTCTTTATATCTCAGTCCTAATTTCTCGCTATACTCCTGCCGGACTCTTGCCTTCTGCTCAAGGATGTCTTCTCTCTGCCCCTGTTGTATATAAAGCTCTCTCCCACCTAAAACCTCACTCAGACCTCTGGAATGTCCTTCCCCTCAATATCCGACTGACGCCCTCTCGCTCCACCTTTGGGGCCTTTCTTAAAACGCACCTCTGTAACGCAGAATATGAGTAGCTCCGTGGCTGATACGATACACCTCATACAACGCCTTGGCCCCCTGCAGACGCACTTACCAGAACACCCTCCTACTGTCTCTGTAAGTTCTCCCCACTTACCACTTCGATTGTAAGATCTTCAGGGCAGGGACTGCCTTTTCCTATTGTTACTTTTATGTCTGAAGCGCTTATTCCCATTATGTGTTATATTATTATGCCACGTGTATTACTGCTGTGACACGCTATGTACCTGTATGGCGCTACAAAGATATAAATACATACATAGTGTACATTTACTGACTCTTGTTTCCTTCTCATTATTCCTACTACCCTCCCGCGTGAACTGGCATCTTCCATTGCATTGCCATCTCTGCCCTGGTACCCACCCAAAAAATCCAACCTCTCTTCCTCCGACCCTGACAAGCTTGTCAATCTATATCATTCTATCCGTTCCTCGTCCCTTAACCACCAAGTACCTTCAGGGCATATTTACTAAAGCATTACTGTTCCATAGCACAACTTCCTGCGACAGAAGAAGCGTTCAGTTGAAGGTGTCTTTTGGCAGAGCACCACTTAGTACATTTGGACCTTTACGTCTCTGATACCAAATATTGGATTGCAAACAATTTGGAACAAAGAGTTCTTGCATCCTATGTATTGAATCATGTACAGCGCTACATTGTGTCAGCGCTATACAATAATCTTTGATTACCCAACCTTGCTGATGCCTCACTTTTTGCCATATGCTATGCGTGTTACTTTTTTGTGAGTGCCGCTCTACAACTCTATTCTAATGATCTGGTCCACACTGCCCCGAAATTATACCCAAAGGCCATGTTTGGTGCAAGTTACACAGCGACTTTCTGGGCTTTTAATGGCATTTTCAAAATAGATTTAAAAAAAAAAAAAACAAAGGTCAAAGGAAACAATTACAAGAAAGAAAACAAGCAATACACGTGTGAGTACATAATTGTGCATAATTAATGAATCATTGCCAGGATTGCAGCTCAAAGCTTAGAGAATTGCACTGGAAACGTGGACATGACAAATGCAGATAATTCTGTCTGCATAATGGGTTTCCTATTTAAATTTTGCCAGGGTTTAATCAGTTAGACGCAGCTGTGCGGGGTGCGCAATAAACCATGTTGAAAAATAAGTAGACGTACATTTTCCTGCTGCAGATTAAGTTCACTTAGAGGTGGTCTTAATGGACCACGTAACAATCATTACAAACATACATTAAACGCTGTCTGTTTGCCGGGGTTTTACTCTGGTGCAAAATGAAGGCTCATTCTTTGCAAAGCGTCGTTATAAATGGAAGCAAACCTTAATTTGCTAAGCACTAATAACCCCACGATCATTCATTAGGAAACACATGCTGTATAATGCAGGTCTTTTCTGGGTGATCCGTTGGTGTAACCTCCGAAGGTAAATCATCTTCACCCAATGTGTGTGTCCCCCAATGCAGTTAGGGCAGGGGCGGCCAACTCCAGTCCTCAAGGGCCACCAACAGGTCAGGTTTTCAGGATGTCCCTGCTTCAGCACAGGCGTCATTGACTGAGCCACCTGTGTTGAAGCAGGGATATCGTGAAAACCTGGCCCTTGAAGACAGGAGTTGACCATCCCCGAGGTAGGGTTATAATTATGACTTTCTCCATTGTTACTTCACGTTTCTACTAAATGAAAGGTAGTCTTGTTACAAGAGTTGCTTGATCCGCATGACATTTTCTGTTATCAGTAGTAATTCTGTGAAGGGCTTTCTTTATTTTACATAGCACACTTATCCTGTAGGCACAGAGAGAAAAGGTGACTTGCCCAAGGTCACAAGGAGCTGACACTGGGGGTTTGAGCCAGGCCCACCTGATTTATACTCAGTGCTGTTGTTCACGGAGTCGGTGTCTTTACTCGCTGAGCCGCTCCTCCCCTCGCCTGCGGCTATTGTATCCACGATGTATTCGTTTATATTAAATCGGATCTCTTTCAATGAACGTTTAGCCGTCAACACCACACCGTGCGGGCATACATCAGAAGAATGGGCGGCGGCGCCACCGTAGCACACGGCGCAGACGGGCTGTATAACTACAGAACTGCAGACGTGTGCCTGAGATACAAATAATGACTTTAATGAAGATATTTGCTTCAGACTTTTAGCGACTTTGTAGATCCACAAATGTTTGCTGCAGACAATCGGCGTTATTTTCCGACCGCTCCGTAGGAATAAGCTGCATGAGGATAAAATGATCTGACTGTAAATATGCCTGGCGTTTTGGATAACGTATTTGCGCCGTGTGTGACATCAAATGACAAATCCTCTTTTTTATTATTATTATTATTATTTTATTATTATTACAAAATCAAGAGTAACAAACCTATCCCAGGGAAGCTCTATAGGTGCAGTGATAATTGCATTTATTTGCTCCTCCTGCCATTGCAATTTTAAGTGTGTCTAACAATCTGATAGAAAGCGTCCCGGCCAAGCCTTTCCTGCCGAGTTTATTTTTGGGTGATTACAGTGTGTGCCCTTTGCTATTTCCAGTCTACAGAGAATGACACAGAAGTTTACTACTCAACTAAACTTAACAAGAGTTGTCAGCATAAATACATGGCTGACATAGTTCACTTCCCAACGCTCTGCCCTTTAAACCCAATGTCTGTCCACTGAAATGGACAATATATTTGAAAACTAGAAACAAATGATGAGGAGAACAGGGTCAGGCATTTGTTTGGGGGGGGGGGGGAAGAACAGTTCCAACTTAACGTATATTGTAATACTGACTTCTGATTGGTGTATAGAGCAGCTGTAGTAACGTTTCTCCCATATTACAATAATTGACGCTGATGTTTGCGCAGACGAGCAAAGTAGAAGCAATGCAGGATAGTGCGATCACCAACGTTTCTGAAGAATTTCTTAAGAATAAAATATAGTTGCTTATAGCTGCCAAGCAGTGATGGGCTAATTACAATGCATGGTTTAATTAAAGATACTTTAATTTAATTAATTAGCTGCCAATGCAGCTACAATGTACATACTGTGTGTGTATGGAAAAATGCATAATGGAAAAGACCACCGTCCACCCCGGCGAATGTTGGGATAGCTGGAGGGTTATACTAATAGGATTTGCAAAATATAGATTGAAATAAGTCGTAGTAACAGGATCGCCAACAGGTTTCCCAGGGCCCAGTACTAGAGTTTGAACCTGTCCCCCCCCCCCACCTGTGTCGGCAGCCTTGTGAGCCCTTTTCTCCGCTTTCACACTTCCTCACGAGCCACCTGCTCTATCCGCCCCCCTCCTCTCCCCATGTATTTCTCTCACTCTCCAACCCACCTCCCTCTTCCATCCCCTCTCTCCTCCCCTCTGCTATCGCTTAATTACCCCCTTCCCCACACGCACCAAATACAATACTGCCCCCCACCCCCCACACACATGCACACACAAAATGCACTCCCTCCCCACACACACAGACACACACACTTACTTTGCTGGTGGTCTCAGGCCTCTGATGCTCTGGCTCTCTCCAACTGCTGCGGGCTGGAAGTTGAGCCCGTCCAGAAGTCAGGCCCAGCTTCCGACATGTACTGGTGAAAGAAAGAGGCCCGGTGCGGGGGAAAGGCCTGCAGGAGCTGAGGAGAACCGGGGCAACCAGCGGCCCGGCGGCCGGATGTAGAATTTGGGCTGGAACTCTGGTTGGACCATTTTTCAGCACTGACCGGCCAGGCCCCCCATAGCCGCCGGGCCCGGGACACTTGTCCCAACTCTCCCCCCCTGTCGGCGGCCCTGCCTATTAGCATGCGCCCCAGGTGTGCTCTTTTTTGAGCGCGAGTGTCTCTCAACGTGTTGTTTGAAGGTTGGTTTGAGGGACTTGGAACCCCAGTAAAATAGGTCTCGCTCTCTTACGAATTGGATGTATAAACATTCGCAGGCGGTTGTCACGGCGATCGCAGAAAGGGAAATCGCCAGCACTTTCGAAAGCATTCGCCCGCTTTTTTTTTAACGTCCAAACCACCCGGGAATATCCGTCTGTGAGTCGGATTTGACGGAAAAAAACAGCTAAGAATTTGCACTGCAGTTTCGACACATTCAACCAATGATATTGCAGTGTTTATTCAAGCAATAACAGTAATAACCACAAAAGCTACAACATGATAGGAATTGGCAACATATTTTGCCCATTCTACATTTCAAAAAGATGCTCCAAGAAGACAAGTTATTTAGTTCATTTATAGATTTCCTTCTCACAAGTATACAGTACATCATTTAGTTCCCTGTTTGGGCCAAAACATGCGAAGCTGCAACCATGTCCAGCTCAAGGTGACCTTGAACAGCCGGCTCCTGCACACTTATGCTGTGTCCTTTGTGTTTCTTGCACTACATGGAGAAAAGAGGAAACAACACAATGATACAATATGGTCAATAGCATGGGATGGGTGGCATGCGGGTCATAAGGGGTTAACATGTAGAAGCACTGTGGGGTAGATCCTCAGGAGTCCGTTAAATCCGGCTTAATAAAGGGATGTTACCTGAATAGGTAGGTAACGTTTCCCTGGGTATCCACACAGCTAATTATATGCAATGGCAACGGTCGTTAGTGATCTCATTAGCATAAGCGTAAGTCTGTCTCACCCAGAGGCGGCGTTACTTCCATGTACACCCTGATTAGGTGTTTAATTAAAGTAAAAAGAGAGAAGACAGGAGAGGATAAGAACCCTGTAATTAACAATATGATAGTTATATCCTACCTACCTGTGATCTCACACTTATCCTGACCCTGCAACAGACCGGTCTCAGGGTGCGGGTGTGAGTAACGCCACCTTTAGCGCTGACCTAATGTTACATCCCTGCGGTAACTATACCTGAGCGCTGCGGATCGGCGCTGTTACAGCGAACGCCCCTTCTGCATCTCATTAGCCCTAACATCCGTTATAATAACGCGAGGGCTCGTTACCGCTTAAATCAGCACTTGGCGCATTGTTAGTGAGGTTTGCAGATCCCCGTTAGCACTTAACGATGTGTTTACTTCACTTAACATATCGTTAAGTATTTAAAGCAGCAGACCAAGCTTCAGCTTTTTCTTCCCCTTTAATATGTGCATCAACACAATCCACACAATGATAAGTAAATAGGTAAGTTGCCGATCGATCCGTTCTCCTGTGATCAATTGGCGAATATTTGGCTCGGGGGTTCACTAAATGGCTGTCAGTGCAGCAGAAGAGGGCCAAATAAGAAGAGGACACAACCTCAGTGCTATACCCCAGGTGATATAAATATATAATACAGTGGTATTGATGCTATACCAATACAGACACAAGACACAAACAGCAATGTGTATGCTAGTGTAGGTGTGTTCAGTGACCGCCTCTAATTTGGAAGTCCTGCAGCCAGGAGGTCACCAGGATTGTGCCGATCCTTTGTTAGTCCTTACGGAAAGATTACGTGAAAGAAAGGGGTGGTGTCGGAGCATTTGTTCCAGGAGCGCGGGACAGCACTGGAGCGCATCCACTCAGACTCCAGTGTCCCCGGAGGACAAAAATAGAACACAGAGGCGGTGCACTGCTGCCGTCAGGGTATGAAAATAGGAAATCCACACGCAATAAAATGAAAGGTTGTTTTTAATTAGTGCATATACACTGGACAAATATGCTACAGAGCGAACTCTGACGCGTTTCGTCCCTGCCTGGGACTTTGTCAAAGAGTCCCCGGAGGACAAGCTGATACCTCACTGCGGTCGATACACTTTGCCTGTATACTCTCATCACCTCGTGAGTAGGATTCTGGTTTTTACTCACCGGACCAGCTGCACTGCCGTTATTCTTATTTTAGCAATGTTATTGTTTTTATATGTTGTATTAAATTAGCTCTTCTTATTTCAGCCCTGCTTATAATGGTTGTTTTTTTTCTGTGTGTGTGTCCTGTATGTGGTGTTTGTTTCATGTGTCAGTAATTATTGCTTAGTAGCCGTTTACACTATGATTTTCTGTTGTGTTTAATTTCACATATCGCGGGACGCACCGCCGCGGAGTCAAGTCTTTTGGAAGAACAGGACTAGAGGAGTCTTCTGGATCCTTCCTCCAATTGGACTTTTAAGAAACATTTGCATGGACTTATAAGGCGCCGGTTCGTATTGTTATATCCTTACAGAAAGATTGTCCTCCTTGATGCTGTAATTCCTTTATTTATATAGAAAATAGAAGAAAAACTGTGTATAGTATCATACAGTATAATTATTCAATAGCATTTCCGTGGATAGATTTCCCAATTAACAAGGGAATACACAGTGGATGATGGATGCGAGTCAGACAACCACTTTTAATGACTCTATATATTGTGACCTGAACCGTTGGTATAAGGTTTAGCTGATAGCCCTTAGTGTATGGGGTGTGGATTTCCACCTTACCCCTTCATGCAGTGCACGGTAATACACAATTGTGATGTAATAATTGAACTCGCTGTGCCCTATTGATGTTTCTGAGAAGGAAGAAGTTCCTCTTTTGAAGATGTGGTGTACACCAATGATGAGGGAGTCACCTCATGAAAGTGGGATACAGAGAAAAATGCAAATTGTGCAATACGTTTTTTAAATGTAATAAAACACACAACACAAACTTGTGAAATAAAACTCACGGATTCCTCCATTCTTTAAGCGCCTTAAATGAACAAAGGGGTGATATTCAGCTCTTATCTCTATCTGCTGGGTCCACCATCGTCCGTCAGCTGCCTAATGTCACCTAGAGTTGTTTTCTCATAGTACAGAACTGATTTATTAAAAAAAAAAAAAAAAACACACAGCAGGGCCCCAGGTATACGGCGGGTTCCGTTCCAGGGGCCCGCCGTATAGTGAAAATCGCCGGAAAGCGGATCCGGCGATTTTCAGTTCTGTGCATGCACAGAACGGCGTTATCGCCGTTCTGCGCATGCGCGGCCTATGGTCTGCGTGCGCAAACTACGGTATGCACGCGCAGACAATGGTCTGCGCATGCGCGCCGGGCGCAACCACCCGTTCTGTGCATGTGCGACTGAGGATCAAAGATGGCGGCCCCCTTCTCGGTCCCGCCGTATTGGCGGATCGCCGAAAAGCGAAGCTCCGAGAGGCGGGGCCCTGCTGTACTGTATGTAAGATATTGCTTGGACTGCAGCCTTAACTGACTTCTGAGGATCTACTTCTGTACAGTATACAATAGTATAGTGTACAATAAACCTGAAAAATAAAATGCAAGAATATATATATTATTTATATATAATGGTTTTTCAGACAAAAGGTGACATGGGATGCTCATTTGCATGTCATTTCCCAGAATCCCTTGCTGCAGTGGAAGCACTGTATGCTGGGTGATAATGGTGAAAGGCGGGGTTGCAGACCTGCCTAAGACATGTGAATGCGCTCACAAGTGATCATTTTATTTGCTACATATTTCCCGAGGTTATGGCTGCAAAGTTTCCAACTTTCTCCAAACGCACAGGTGACCAACTCCATCCCCAAGGGCCACCAACAACTCAGTTTTTCAAGATATCTCTGCTTCAGCACAGGTGGCTCAATCAGTCCGTGCTCCCGCACAGGTGGCTCAATCAGTCCGTGCTCCCGCACAGGTGGCTCAATCAGTCCGTGCTCCCGCACAGGTGGCTCAATCAGTCCGTGCTCCCGCACAGGTGGCTCAATCAGTGGCTCAGTCAAAGCAAGGATATCCAGAAAATCATACCTGTTGGTGGCACTTGAGAAGTGGCATTGGCCACCCCTGTCCTGGCAGAATAAATCTCCCAATGACCTCTGCCATTACATGCGTGCGCTTCCACCTGCACACACAGTCTCTCACAATATATTTCCATATTTCTTTTCAAACCAAACTAATTTTTTTTTAAAGTCATATATTCTGTCCGTCGCGTCTGCGTGAGAACGGATGGTGTTTCATTTGCAAGGTGATGTTCACATTTATCCGCCTAGCTGTTGTTTTGACTCATCGCTGTTAGCGGTGTCTGTGGCGGCGAGCTAACAAGTCTAATACAGTTTACACATTCCAGTGCAGAAGACCATAAATAAAGTGAAACACGTTTGGTCCTTTTCATTTCGGATGCAATGACAGTTACTTGCACTGTTGTACAGAACCTTTTTGGTAACTTCACGTGCAGTGAAAGCTGCAGAATTGGCTGCGTTGTGTTTATTTCGTTACCGGATTGAAGCAGGGGTCCCCGGAGCTGGACTGTGTTTATTTCAGCACCAGGGACTCCCAGCTCAGTGGCATAACTGGGAATGCCCGGTTTTGTCTAGGGGCCCAGCTCAGGGGGCAGGGAGGGGTGGCTCCCAGAAGAGTTGGGACTCTACCAACTCGGGATTGCCCTCCCCCCCCCCCCCCCACCCAAGCGGTTACAGAGACCCAGCGCGCTTTCCTACATCAATGAAGCTGATTGCCGTGGGAGAGCGTGGGGTCTCTGTAAGAGATTAGCCCTCCGCCATTGAATACGCGACGTCAAGGGACGGCAGGTAAATGAAATGCCCTGGCACCCCTTACACCCCTTGCTGAGTTTAAATGTCCCGGTCACGCAGGCCAATAGGAAGCCGCAAGGGATGACGTCACAGCTTCCTATTGGCCCGCATGACGTGGGACAATTTAAACGTCGCCATTATGGTAGGCACGCAGTTTTTGTGACTGCAGAGATACCGGCACCCCCTACAGAGAGAAGTATCTTTGGAATCAGGGGATCCCCGGAGCTGAAATTAACACAGTTCGGCTACGGAGACCCCCGGCTTCAATCCTGCAATAAAAATAAATGCATTAAGAAATCCCTCAATGCAGCATGGTGGAGCCGCTTTAAGTAATTCTCTTGTGTTTAGCGAAAATTTGTGTTTTATTTTGCGGGTGCCTAAATAACATTATAATGGGTAAAAAAAAAAAAAAGGAACCTCACAAATATTCTCCATCGTAAAGGAAACGATAATTACCGGAAACACTCGCGTGTTATATTATGTGCATTAAAGGTGGTCGAAGCGTCAAAAGGAAAGCAGCGGATTCTTCGTGGAACAAAAATGTGTTTCGCTGACGAATCTTCGAAGGAGGATTGTAAAACATTCAGGGGGATGCTCATAAAACCGCCATCGTCTCCGCTTTGCTTGTCTGCGAACGGGGAAACACCAGCGAATGCGCAGACATTTGCGCTCGAATGTTTTAGAGACGGCGGACGTGACCATTTGAGACGGAGTTGCGATTATCTGCGGCTACGAAGAAATGTTACATTCGCAGCCAATTCGCCAATCTCTAATGAGGACGTCTGACAGTCTAGGACGTTTCTGAGCGGCCATCTTGCCGCAGGGTAGAGCTAGCAGCAGGCTGTTTCACCGCAAAGGTAAGTCCCTAACGTTAACCCCTTACCCCTAATTGGATGACCCCTTACCCTAAAAATCCTTAACCCATTACCCTAACAACCCTAACCTTAACCCCTTACCCTAACCCATTAACTCTTTACCCTAAAACACCTACAGTGAATCCCAAATACGAACACTAATCCCTTTAAGCATTTACCTTCGCGGTGACGCGGCCGGAGTTTAGCTGTCCCCTGCGGCCGATATGCTGAAATGTCCCATCCAGCATGTCTGAAGCCTGGAGACTGGGAAAGCCTCAGGGGATCCTGTATTAAACATGTCTGCCTGTCCCTGTCTTTATTGTTGGTATTTGCTAAGCAACTAAGTGTTACTCTATAAGGCACCTTCCTGATCATGGCGCCATTTATTTGAATTTCTTAGGGGCCTCTGAGTGGGGAAGTGTTTGTCAATGATGTGTTTTCCCTTAAATCCTTATCAGAGAGCCAATAAAGATAAGGGGAGGTGGGGAGGGGGGGACGCTGTCTGTATAAGCACTTGCTGGTCACACAGTGACATCATCATTTAGTGACATCATCACACAGTGACATCACACACAAGGGAGCCGCCAGAGTAAATCACACCCCACCCAAGTCTCACTTTAATAAATACAGTACATTAAATATACTTATAGGTGTCAGATTTGGGTAAAAATGGTATAAATCCCCCAGATGAGACCCCTGAAACAGAGGTCTTACACTAAGTGAATGACCCTTAAAGGGCCATGTTTATTTATGAAGATATCTTCCAGTCCATTCACTTGAAGCTGTGCTGGAAAGGTATTGAATGGGGTAGCACTGCTTATTAAATACGGCCCTATGATTATTTAATATGGGATACATTAGAAGGGGCAGGGTATTCCGCTACCTTCTCCATTTTATTCCCATCTGTACCTGTACCCAGGGCCGCTTCATACATTAGGCCAACTAGGCACAGTGCCTCGGGCCTACGAACCTTTTAGGGCCTACAATATTTCACTTGAAAAAAATACCTAAACAAAAAAAAAATCACAAAATAAGAGAAAACAGCAAATTTTTATTTAAAATGCCTTCGAAGTATCGATACCTTTAAATATCGAAACAAAAGTATCGATGCCAAATATGGCTAGTATCGAAAGAAACAAGCAAACAATGAAATTAGCATAACAATGAGTAAAAATATCGGACACACAGGCCTCTAGAAATAAAAGTGCCTCGGGCATACAAAGGTCTTAAAACGGCCCTGCCTTTACCTGTACCTGTATCGCCTGTCTAAAGGTGCAATCTCTTTTATAATGTTTCTGAGAGACATGGGAAGCAAAGAACACCTAGAAATATTTAATATGTACTGTATATATGGGGAACTCAGTTGTGGGGCATTAAAAGTTACACCGTGCATCCAAACTCTTGGACTGCCCTTTTGTCTCCTGCAACAAACAAGACCACCTCTTGCTGGTGTCACTCTCTGAGCCTACTGAAACTTATACAGAAAAATACAACAGACACATTTAATGCTGTGTTATAAACTGTAACAACCCGCAGCCTTCCCTATCAATATCTCCACTCTCTGGTTCAAACAGTGTAAATTGGTCTTTGGGGCATAACCAATTTATGGTTCGTTATTACTCTGACAGGAAAGATTAT
This sequence comes from Ascaphus truei, assembly GCF_040206685.1. Taxonomy (NCBI): domain Eukaryota; kingdom Metazoa; phylum Chordata; class Amphibia; order Anura; family Ascaphidae; genus Ascaphus; species Ascaphus truei. The sequence continues at coordinate 25,420,824 of NC_134501.1, read as the reverse complement.
GCTCTCGTTTTTCCCCCTAGAATAAAATATTGATATATTAATAAGGTTGTATAACATTGCCTTACATTTTCGAACACATGCCAGTGACGCATTGAGTTACTGTGCAGTTACGTTGCCGGTGTGATGGCGGTTCCGTCGGTGCCCCTGCACCGAGCCCCATGGTTACAGAGACCCTGCGCTCTACCCCACAAACTGATTGCCCGGGGAGTGGGGTGGAGGGCTTTTACTGCCTCTTACCTTCTCCTTTAGCCATTTCTTCCTGCAGTGTCCCTCTGCATGGTGTCGTGACGTCATATGGCGTCGTGTTGCCATGAGCACGGGGCGTCACGTGACGTCGTGACGGCACATGGTTATGAGGCCTGGTGGTGCTGTGTTGCCATGACAACGTGACATCGCGTGATACTCCGTTGTCGGGCAACGCAATGCCATTTGACGTCACAGCGCCAAGATGAGGGACCGTGAAGGAGAATGTAAGGGGCTACAGTACGTCTACAGTTCCAATTTGCTTTTTTACATATCCCTTAGATTGTAAGCTCTTCGGGACAGGGACTCTTTTTCCTATTGTTTTATGTCTGAAGCGCTTATTCCCATTATGTTATAATATTATGTCACGGGTATTCTATTTATGTCTTTATTTATATAGCGCCATTCATGTACATGGCGCCTCACTGCAGTAATACACATGATAATCATATAAATATACAAATAACGCATAATGGGAAGAAGGGCTTCAGACATAAAAGTAACATTTAGGAAAAGTAGTCCCTGCCCCGAAGAGCTTACAATCTAATTAGCGCTATGTACCAGGATGGTGCTACTGTACATGAATAAAGATATACTGTACCTACATATATATATATATCAGAAATTGGTAGATCTTCAAGAACAGAAATTAAAATATTAACAGAATACAAAAACGAAAAAAAATTTAAATTCTTCAAATTGACTTCAGTTTCCCAAAAATACTGTAGCTCATGGATCCAATCTCTTTGGTCGTGTCCTGGTACGCTTCTCACTCAGCGAATGAAATGGTTAATACAGCTTGACATCAAAAAAATACAAGAATGGCACGTTTTTTTTCATTATAATGTTCTCTCTACTAGAAACAAATGAGTGAGATTGCCCCGAGAAAATACAGTTCAAAAGCCATGCAGGCCTCTGAAATCCGGCAAACACAGCGGGGGGGTCATTTTCACAGCTCCCAGCAGGCATCTGATCTATATTAGTGATCAATAACTTGGAGTATGACTCGAGCAAACTCCACATGCCAAAAAAAGGGGGAGTGTACTTGTAATTGCTAAGGCATTAGGGAGAAGGAGCGGCACAGTAAGTAACGACACTGACTTCGTACGCAACAACACTGAGTGAAGCCGGGAAAGCTGGTTCAATTCCCAGTATAGGCTCCTTGGGACCTTGGGTAAGTCACTGTATCTCCCGGTGCCTCAGGCGTAGATTGTAAGCTCTGCAGGGACAGTGTCTGTAAAAAAACGCTGCATACCACACACTTTGAGTCCCATTGGGAGAAGCACTATATGAATAAATATATTATTATATAGGGAGGGGTCTTGCTCAACTAAATAATTAACTCTGTAGATGGGCAAGCTGAGATCTAAGTACTGGCAACATATTGGGGTAAAGACAAAGGTAGATCTTTGAGTTCTGCCCGCTTCAAATAGTATGGATAGTACTGCTGTGTAACTGAAAAGTCCTTTCATTTATATTAAATATAAATATTATAATAGTCTCTTATTTAATATAGAGAAGCTCTATTTAGACGTAACTATATTCGTGATCAAGGCCTTTTTGGTTTCCGAAAGAGTTCTTGGTCAAGTTAGTGAATATAGTGTTATCCACTTATACTAATTCAGATCTGGAATAATCTATAACAGCACTGTTCTTACTGTATGTATATATATATATATATATATATATATATATATATATATATATATATATATATATATATATATATATATATATAACATACAGGGCACCTGCAAGCTCATATTGAACCCCCAAAATAACCACAACATATATATAAGCATATAGGTGTCACAGAGGAGTGCTACTGAGCATGGCGATATATATTTAAAACCAATAAATATATACTTTGTGCTAAAATTGAAGGTCTTTACTATCTAGTTCTCTCCTAGCTATAGATATATTTGGCCAGTCACTGACAATATATTCCATTTTAATACTATTTACTAATGTTGCACCTTGAGAATGATGTCTCATTTTTATACAACGTTGCAACTATATAATCACCATTGTGAATAGGAGTCACAAACAGCTGCTTTCATTGTTACTATTCAGATTCAGAGTGTAATAATTACCAATGTTGGGCTATAGACTACCTGAAGGGAATACAATATCAGAGAAATCTGTTACTTATATATACACACACACAGACACACTAAGAATAGTGCTGTTGTAGATTATATGAGATCTCAATTTCGGTGGTATAAGTGGATAACACTATATTCACAAACTTATCCCAGAACGCTTTCGGAAACCAGAAAGGTCTTGAGCATGGATATAGTTACGTCTAAATAGAGCTTCTCTATATATTAAATAACAGACTATAGCCCAAACACAGCAAACAGTATAAGTATGTATTTCTATCTGTTAGAAATTCAGCACACCAGATAAATATATTGAAATGAACCCCCGGAGGGCACCCCCTCACTTTTAATTGTTTTTACCTAGTTTGCTCACTTATATGTTATATTTGATTTAAATAAAAGGACTGTCAGTTTGCACAACGTTACTCTCTGTACCATTGGGTATTTGAAGAGTGCAGCACTAAAAGATCTTCTGCACCTCTGTCCTAACCCCAATATGTCACGGTCTTTGTTCCAAGTTCTGCGCCGTTTGCGTCAGCTTGCAATTTGGCAAGTGTTAATAGGAGGTTAATGAGATGCAGCAAATGCAGCGTCGCCGTGCATCACTTTTGTATCTTATATTTGCGCAACAACAATCTGTCAGGCCTGCGGTGGCGTAAATGTTTCTGGCATCAAACGCACTACACGCGTTTTTTTTTCTAACACATGCCGCAACCGCGAGCAGAAAACGGAGCAAACAAACTTCTATTCGCACTTCCCAAACATTTACCCATCTCTCCCCGTGTCTTGCTAAATCAGATAGGGCCACAGTGCATTAACCCTTTCCCTGCAATGCATTCCCGACTACTTTGGCAGAGAAAGGCTTTTTATAGATTTAAACATTACCTTTTTTTTTTTTTGCGTCTCCTGTTCCGGGAAAGGTTATCCGTGGGGATATGGATAAGATAAACCTGGCTTGTTTCCTACGACCCTGTGATGACAATGTTTATTGATGAATATTTTTGTTATTAAAGCGTGTGAAAAGTTTCACCTACGATTTAAAGCTGTCTCTGGAAGTGATTTACATATTTTTTCATTGAAATGAATCAGGGTAAATGACTAAAGCCTGGCATGTGTTTTTACACTGCAGCACACCTGAGAACACACACATTTCCAGAGGAGAGATGTGTGCGAACTTGGGTGATTGGCACTTTTTTGGGGTCGCGAAAGAATTCTGCATTAGCATTAAGTCAAAATGCATAGTAATTTATTTAGTATGCTAATTTGGGGCGTAACCCCTCTTTATTTCCCTGTATGTAATGTAATAGAATATATACTAAGGTGGGGGCCTGAGTTCCCCTCCACATATATCACGTGAGATACTGTAGAATTCATCCTGCTATGTTCAGTCAGAGAACACAGCTTGAAACGTATAAATAACAATGCTTTATAAGCGGGGAATGAGAGTGCAATGGCCCTCGCTTATGGGTGGCCACACATAAGAATTAGGACATTCACAAGTATAACACAGTAACAATATCGCTGCATTTATATCCCGGAGAATCTCTTAGTCTGTCCCGGTGGCACATGTACTAGCTAATGGGCCACTGTTGGTGAAGGTACAACGTTGGAGCTCATGCAATACAGCGTACCATCAATAGTATCAGGCCTGGTGTGTAGAGAAGTCTATTACTGCCCTCGGCACTGTGTGATTGGTAGGGCAGTTTATATCCTTCATATCCACCTTGCACATATATATATATATATATATATATATATATATATATATATATATATATATAGATAGGTTCCTTACCGAGTAGATCCAGGATCCCAAGATCACGAGGCAAGAAGGAGACAGCACACTCAAAGGTACAAAAAGCAGCGTGTATTCAGAGAAAAACCGGCACATAAACCCGACGTTTCGGTCCTATATATATATACAGTGTTCGACAAACCTATACATTTGCTTGCCCCGGGCGAGTGGATTTAACCCCCGGGCGTGTAAATATTGGCCCAAGCAGCACACGTTTGGTACTAGGTGGCGAGTAGATTTTTTTGTGTGGCGAGTAGATTTTTTGGTGATTTGTCACCCACTTTATATATATATATATATATATATATATATATATATATATATATATATATATATATAATATATATATATGGTGTTACAGGGATATTCTCTAAAATCGTTAGATTCTCTTCATGCGGAGACCTTTTGAGGCTGGGCAAATCGAATTTGGGGGGAGGAAAAAACACTTTTTGGACGGTTTCACACATCACTATCCCAGAGACAGGCAGGGAAGAAGTGGATACTTTCCCTGCCTCCTAAATTCAGGCTTTAGCTTGTTCTCCGACAGCATTTCCCATGATAAATGTCTGAGTAATGGTATTAAGATTTGGCATTGGACGAGAGAAGAGTATTAATGTTGATTTTCCAAGCATTGCTCGATCAAGACCCTTCTCACCAATCTTGTTTGTGTGACAGGGAGCGACAATAGCAGCAGATAAATTATTCCTGTGACCCACGAATGCCCCCATTTCTCTCCCCGAATCCTACCTAGACCTAGAACAGACATCAACAAACAAAGGGCACAGCTTTGTTTATCATACCAACCAACATATCCCAAGTCATCAATACAGCAGAGAACAAGGGCATGCATTAGTGTCTCAGTGGTAGTGGAACACAGAAAGGGCCGTATCTTAGCGTGGTTGCGAAGGAAGAAGTGTCAAGATTTAGTAACAGGGTTTTTATATATGGGGGGAAGGAAAGGGAGGAGTCGAATGTAACCCCTAAGCAGCGTGCTTGCGAGACTGTGTGGATAGCTGTGTTATAGACTGTAAAATTATTATTATCATTTATTTATAACGCACCACATAACGCAGTACAATAGGGTTGGAGGATGAAAGACGATAAAATAACACAATAACATACATTGTCTCAGTAGGTAAGGAGGATCCTGTCCCAAGCAGCTTACAATCTATCAGGAATGGTAAGTGGGAACATAGGTACACAGGGAGGAGGAGGTCGGTGTGTTTTGGGATTATAACATAGCGGCTGTAACATCAGCAAACGGCTGACACCCTTTGGCTGCCACTTTTGGGGCGACGCAGATGTAGGCTGAAGAGGTTCTGAATTGTTTACGCTGTGCTATGCAAGTCCATAGTCCTGGACAGTAACAATGGCAGAGGATGAGGATGATGGAACACATTGCAAGCAATACCAGATGTTAACCCTTAGCATGCGGTTTCTGTGCAGGGGAGAGCAGCTCTTTGGGAAACCTTTTAGACATCTGCCATTGGGGTGACGCGGATGCAGGCTGAAGAAGGGAAGAATGGGACCTGCGTTGGGAGGGAATCTGAGAAGTTCTGTCTTAGTCGTGTTAAGCTTGAGACAAAGAAGGGCCATCCATGACAAGACTTCTGATGGGCACTCTGTAATCTTTTACTGGTCTGTCGATGTAATGTCAGGTGTCGATGAATATAGTTCTGTATCATCAGCATAGAGATGATAGGTGAATCCAACAGCGTCAATGGGATCACCCAGAAAGAGGTTATATAGAGAGAAGAGTAATGAGCTTAAGGCCAGGTCCATACACGTGATGTCGAGCGCCTGTACTTGCCGAGATCTGTGTCCTGCAGGGTTGCGCGATGTGGGCGCATGGTGAGGGCGTGCGAAGGCATGCTGGGGGCGTGCCCGTGATGTCACGTGAGCGGTTTGCCCTCATTGGCCGAACTGAGCACGTGACCCGGCCGTGGCACGGCAAATTCAAACCAGTTTGTCTCCCCATGCATCTGCAGCCTCAGCGCTCACTTGCACGCATGCGCATGCGCGAACTATGGACATGCACAATGGCCTCCATTAGTTTGTATTTGGCGCGAGCGATGTCGCACGTGCCATCAGATCGACTATGTATGCAGCCTAAAACTTAGCCTTGAGACACACCTAGAGAGCTCTGTAGCGGTCGAAGAGAAGTTGACATAAGAGAGACTGAAGGAACAATCGTATAATAAAATCCAGGACGGGGCAGTGCCATGGATGCCAAGAGAGTGAAGAATGTGTCAGAGAAGAGGGTGGTCAACATTATCAAAAGCTGAGGAGAGGTCAGACTCAAGAAGAATCAGCATGGAGTACAGTAGTTTCCTTGATATTTGGCAATATGGAGGTTATTAGCTATCTTGGTGAGTGTGGTTTCTGTAGAGTATGCTGTGCGGAAGCCTGATTGGAGAAGGTCAAGCAAGTTATGGGAGTTAAGAAAGTGAAGTATATGTAAAGAAGCAATTTGTTCCAGAAGTTTAGAAGCAAAAGACAAGAGGGAGACAGGGCAATAGTTTGGAGAGGTTTGGTCTAGGATGTTATTCTTAAGAATAGGTCTAACAATAGCTTGTTTAAAAAGAAATGGAAATGGACCAAAGCACAGGTGAGTGAGGATCGTGTCCATGGTAGCAGCGATAGATTTGAGGATATGGGAGGGAATGGGGTGGGAAGCTGCATATGGTGGAGGTTGAGGAGAACAGGGGAGATACCTCTTCCTCTGTAACTGAGTCAAAGGCAGATGGAGGACGATTAAGAAGAAGAGGTGTGGAAGGGACAGAGGGGATTTTTCTGTCGATAGCTTCCATCTGGAACTTGAAATAATCATCAAAGTCTTGGGGTGTAATGGAAGGAGTAGAGCATGGTGTGGAGGGAGGTCGAAGAAGCGTGGAGAGGAGTTGGCGTGCGTTGGATTTATGCCTATTTATAAGAGGGCTGAAGTACAGTAGCCCTGTTTGGCAAGAAAAGGAACAGAGTTAAATCAGGACAGAATACATTTGTAGTGAAGGAAATCAGCCCAAAAGGGTGAGACTTCCTCCAGAGGTGTTTGGTGGAATCAGTGCAAGAGGGTAGAAAGCGTGTCTGTGTGTTTAGGCAGGGATATGGGTTGGAGTGCCGCAAGTGTCGTTGTACAGGAGGACTACATTGGTCAACCGAGGAGGCATGGGCAGTGATGGGTCAGTGGAGGGTGGTAGTAAAGAAAACATTGATTTTAGGCTGAATTCCGTTTGCTGAAGGTCAACGGAATGCAAGGTGCGAGTAGAGGAAGAAGAGGCTGGAGTGCGAAGAGTGTGAGAGAGAACATGAGATGAGGTTATGGTGAGAGAGTGGGAAAGGAGAGAATGACAAATAGCTCAATGATGAGAATACCTTTCTACTGATTCCATGATGGCTCAAGTTAAAGATTTGACAGTTAAATTCCAAGTTTGATGTGTCATGTTTTCATACGTTTGCTCAACAAAGCAACACCGCTAAAATAATAGTCTACAAGTGAATGCATATTTACATCTCTGTTGTCATATCTGTAAACATTGCCTCTAGCTTATATCATAATGAGATGTAAAATACTAAAGCTGTAACCCTGCTATATGATATAAACATGTCAGTTTTCATTAGTGTGCGTATAAATCTGCCCTTGTCTCCGGCAGAAAGAAATAGAACTTAGCAGAGACCCTACAGCATATGTTCTGACTAAACAAGCCATGAACGCGTGTCTTATTTTTTAAATACAAACTAGTCTTCTGAAAAGGCTACTTAAAAAGGATAAGAAACTCCCCCTATTTAATAAGAAGCCTAGAATGAAGTTCTTCTAATTGGTAATTTCTGCAGCTGAATAGCCGTAAAACGCCATAAAAAGAAAATGAGTTGATAATGTAAAACAGTAATTAGAATGCTGCGCATGTTTATGTCATAATATTTTAATGCTTTGAAATTAAAGTGTGCAATTTATATGTACATAAATGAACTTCCTGTACCAAAGTTACAAGTGTAGACATTAGAGAAGATATTTATGGGAAATGTACAATTTGTTAGCTGCTTTGATTTAATTTTTTCTAAATGATACCCAGTAGTTACATATTTACAGTGACATAGTTACATAGTTACATATCTGTAGTTACATAGTTACAGTTACATAGTTACATACCTGTAGTTACATAGTTACATACCTGTAGTTACATAGTTACATATAGTCGCATAGTCAAATAGTAGATGAGGTTGAAAAAAGACATATGTCCATCAAGTTCTACAAATAGTAAATTAGGACGAAAAGTCAAAGTCGGAAGCAAACAAAAGGAATTAGGGTGACCCTGCCCAGGGAGCATCAAATCTAAATAATAGCTTTTTTTGTAGTGTTGACACCATCAGGGTCGCCGACAGGGGGGAGAGAGCTGGGGCAAGTGACCCAGGCCTGGTGCCCGGCCCAACTTAAGCGTCTGGCTGCCGAGCCTCTGATTGCCTCCGAGTCACGGGGTAGGGGCGAGGAGGTGTATAAGACGGGGGGGCTTGCAAGTTGCCGACACGGGGGCAATATAAAGTCTAGTCCTGCGCCCTGCGAAAGCTGTCGGTGGCCCCTGGACACTATATACTGAGCTATACAGTGTAGAACAGGGGTGGCCAACTCCAGTCTTCAAGGGCCACCAACAGGTCAGGTTTTCAGGATATCCCTGCTTCAGCACAGGGGGTGCAGTCATTATGACGGAGCCACTGTTTGAGCTACCTGTGCTGAAGCAGGGATATCCTTAAAACCTGACCTGTTGGTGGCCCTCGAGGGCTGGAGTGGTGTAGCACACACATGTATAATTTCCTGCCCAGAAGAGCTGACTATCTAATACATGGCACAAGAGGGCTTTTGGTTTTCTAACCGGGTTTGCTCAAAGATCGCGTTGTATTAAAAGAGAGACTAAAATATCCAAACGTACGTTCAACACCCCCAATCATTTTGAGGTCACATACGTCTCTCAGACCAGAGCTCACTCGTTGCGTACGTACGCATTGAGTCCTAATGCTAAGCAGCCGTTTCAAGGACTACTGCATACAGGCTGCGGAGAGGTTCACAACAACACAAAGCATAATGGAGCCCAGTTGCCTGGCAACACGTGGCAGCCATATCGGAAAGTGACAAAGGTCTGAAGAAGCTTCAGCGAAAGTGACAAGTAAGTCAGGTGAGCGAGATACAATTCACCAGAGGATGATCTGCGGCGCTTTTAAAGAACTGGAAATAACATACCAGGTAAACGGTCAACATTTCTCACCATCTTAACCCATTATTATCTACCTGTTCTCTAAGTGGAAGGGTAGCCAGTTGGAAGTGTCGCATCGCAGCCTTTTCACTGGCGCACCAAGCTGGCTGTGCATCTTTGAGCGGAATAATCTTTTCAGGAGGACATTACATTGTTAACGTGTAGTTAAAAACCACCAGTGACGTGTCAGCCCCTTCGCAGCCCGGGGAACACACCTCTAAGTGCACTTCTTGGCAACAGAGGGGTCGTTTTTTTACCCTGGCTTTAAATGAGTTGATTATTGTAGACATTTGGTCATAGCGAACAAACCCTTCGTTCTGTCATTTCCTGCTTGGCTCATCAGCTATGAAAGAGTTATGTGTAACACTGGTAATTAGACCGTGAGATACATGGCTTGTAATTAATATTCCGAATAATTCACCAAAATAGACGGGCAGGCAAAGGGTTATATGCGTCTACAGATCAGTCAGTAATGATATAGTATGTCCGGCCTCCATGACAGATGGTTAGGTGTACTGGGTTTAAGACGGGTAGATAATATTGAAGTCTTCCTTGGGGAGCCGAGGGAGTGGAACGGGAAGAACTGAGTGAGATGTCTTCTCCCTCCGCAGCTCGCAGCATCTGTTGCTCCCAGGATCTTCCTTTCCTTCGCTGTTTGCGCTTTACCGCACGTGTCACTGGACAGGCATCCTGTGCCCTTGCCTTAGCAAACCTTTATTAGGAGATTAAAAGAGATGATCTCTGTTTCAGGTGCCAACCAGGTGCCGGAGGTAGCTCTATGCCCGTTGCTGCCAGTGCATATTCCATGCCAAGAGACCGGGTAACCCTTCCATTGCCAGAGAGCGGCTGCAATGCATTGGACGCTTCCTTGGCTTGTTTCTGAGCGTTCCTACTCTTTATTTCTTAGTATGGAGCCGGTGTTGGTTGTGCATCTGGTGTTTCAAGTTCAACCGCAGAGCTACAGCTGAGCATCCCCCTTCTACGCTGACCCCTTACACTGCACCCCAGGGTTTGCCATTCTACTCCGACACTTCTGCAAACATTGGGATCACAAGCTCTATATGTTTATATATTGGGGTTTTAACCCCTGCAGAGCTGACCTGCCGACATTCGCTTCGCTGCAGTTTCGATCGAACGCTTCAAGACTTCGGAAGATCCGCCGAGACTGCCCAACTTATCAAACGTTCGCGATGACTTTTCGGCATTCATCGAATTTTGCCCCGGAATGTTGTATCGAAGCAAATGCCTCGGCCAAATCGAAATAAACATTTCTCCCACTTCAAAGACAGGCCAATTTCCCCAAACCTTCCTCCTAGTTTTCCTCAATACCAATACATGGTCAAATGCACAAAGTCCCTTACCATACACAGATGTAGCAGACCTTATTATCCCCGTTAACGCACAAAATAACGCGTTGCGTTACACGTGTGTTATCTCCTTAACCGTTGTTTTCAATTGTATTATGGTTAAGTAGCATGCCAGCGGGAACGCAGCGCCTTGCGTTAACGGGATGCTAGAACAGCTGCTAAATCTGTTTGTGGTGGACACCCTCTTAACTTGCTATATTACAACGCAAATGTAAAGTTCCCAGATGAGATCCTAAATTCCCACCATTTCGGTGGGGTGGGGTGGCGCGTGAGTTCAACTGGCCCATTACTATCAAGAAAAGAAACCATTGGAAATAAAGGGATTGAGTTTCAAGTGTTCAGTGCTCGATCTAAAATTCAAAATAGCTTTTTAAGATTCTGAGACAATCTTTCCCTACCTGTAATAGCGTTCCAAATATACAGTGATTCAACAAAACTCTGAGGAAGACGTTTAAATATTCTCAACAATGTCAGTTTTCAGCTGAGATGAAATTGTTGACTTGTTCTTGATGGTTCAGAATAATTATCCACCTACTTTTGAGTTTCACATTTTGTTAGTCGAGTACTTGGCTGTTCAATTAACTTTTGCTGAAATCATCCATTATTGTGTTAAAGCAGAAACACTACATTCCCCCTTGTTTCTCTCTCTAATTTTTTATATGTAAAGCATATAAAGAGTCGGTGTTGTCACAGCTCCTGGTCAGCATGTATGTAATTCTGCTCGACAATATCATCCGGAAGCATGGTCTGAAGTGACACCAGGAAGCTGATGACACCCAGATCTATGTATCTTTCCAGGGCTGCCCAGGGACGGCGTGTCTAGACAAGGTGGCGGCATGGATGGAGATGAATTGGCTGAAGCTCGATCCTGACAAGACTGAACTAATGATTACAGGTTCGGCAAGACGCTTGAGTATCGGACAAGGGGTTTGCGAGCTTCCCCTAATCAATGGTGTACAGCCACTGTGCATGTCCCAGGTTCGTAACCTCAGCCTCCTCTTTGACCAGAGTCTCAACATGCGAGTCCACGTGGCCTCAGTTGTTAAGTCTGTTTTTTTTTATCTGAAGCTGCTTCGGAGCTGGCGTCCACTCCTGTCATCTATGAACCTTGAGTCACTGCTCCGTGCCTTTGTGTCGACGCGGTTGGACTACGGGAATGCCTTAAATGCAAGACTACCGGTGTGCCTGACGCGGAGGCTTCAGCTTGTGCAGAACGCAGCAGCTCGGATGCTGAGACGCATTTCTCGCTTCGAGCATATTTCTCCCATGCTGCGCGATCTGTATTGGCTTCCAGCGATCTTCCGGGTTCGGTTCGAGTTGGCTGTAATGGTCATTAAAACCTTGCAAGGCCAAGGGCACACCTATCTGCAGTCTCGTTTGATGCTTCGGAGGGACACTGGAGATGATCTCAGGTCTTCTGGTGGGCAGGGGTAACCCTCTTTGTGCCTAGGGCACTGCACCCTACACTGGGTGGGCGGACCTTCTCATGTGCAGCTTCAGAGGTCTGGAACTCGCCACCGCCAGAGCTCAGGTGTACAACGACTTTCCCACTGTTTCGGGCTCGGTGTAAGACTTACCACTTCCTACTAGCTTTCTCTGTCTGACAAAACAATTGTATATCAATTTCATTTGTTCTGTAATTGTAAAGTATTGTGATGCCCCCTAAGTGAAGTGGAGGTGTGTTTTTACTCAAAAAAATAAATGATGATAATGGTGATGTGACAATGTATAATTCTACAAATTTCTAAAAATCCTGATTGTGTGCCTAACATAATGGCAGCCTTTCAGTTTCAATCCTTCAGTCAGTGTAACCCAGCAGCTACAATGTATCCTTATATTATTATGGTAACATTATCTATTGTGACAGTTTACCCCTCAAACTGCTGGGAATATTGGCAACAAATGATCACAAACAGGAAAGTGTTGCAAAGACCTAGCACTGCTGGGGAAGTGTGCTATAGCTTGCTATAGAAATCAGTAACCACCCTGTGTATGTAAGGAATCCACTCCTGGCTTTTCTCGTAGCTTTGCAGGGTGCTGTTGTTCTCTCTAATTCTCTCTTTGCAATCAACAGCAGCTGTGTGGGCTATCACTGCAACCTAGCCTTGTACTCACTCATTGGAGCAGTGCCCTCACACCCTCCTCGGGGGTTTGGCCCACTGGCCTTTAAGTACTGCATTCCCACAATCCTTCTGTGCCGAGCATAATCCTTCTTGATGTTCACTGTGTTTGCCACAGCCACCTGTTTGGCCACCTTGTTGCTGTTTCCATGTTCATGTTCACGTTCCTAGTTCGTGTTCCTATTTCCTGGTTCCTGGGGCTTGCTGCTCTCCCTCCATTGCAGAGGCCGTGTCCTGGTTCCTGTGCTGAAGAGGAGGATCTCCAGCGTTTACTTCCGCTCCCTGTTCCCTGAGGCCTGTTGCCCTTTCCATAGCAGAGGCCTGTCTACTGGTTCCTGGGGCCTGCTGCTCCCTCTCCATTGCAGAGGCCGTTTCCTGGTTCCTGTGCTGAAGCAGAGGATCTCCAGCATTTACTTCAGCTCCCTGTTTCCTGAGGCCTGCTGCCCTTCCCTTAGCAGAGGCCGGTCTACTAGTCCTGAGGTCTGTAGCTCTCTCTCCTTGCACAGGCTCGTTCTGGACTCCTGCGCTGAAGCATTGGTTTTCCAGTGCTGCCTGGCGGTGTGCCCACTCCGGTATGCCTACCCCCTCCGGAGACCGGTACCATGGGCCATGGTCACCGCACGCGCAGACCCCGCTCCCGCCTTGCAGCTACTACGCTGAAGCGGGACCTACTTGACTTCCTGTTACCGAAACTCCGCTTGGATAACGTTTACCCTGATGTCTCCTATCCTGACCCTGGCTCGTCCACTAACTACGCTGCTCTCTCCAGTCCCGACCCTGCTATGTACGACTACGAACTGTGCAATCCAGATCCGACTACGTGGTCTCAGGTCGGTGATTATATAACCCCACCTCAGCCCCGCGGTCCGGTCCTGGTTTGTGGCGAGCACAATCGTGACAGTGTACATATAATTATCAGCACTAGATAGGATACATTCAAATTATTATTATATGATATTGTAATATATTTTCTCAAATATTATAGGCTATTAATACTCATTAATAATAGTAGGTCAGTGAGCATCTGTGAGGGAGAGATGGGAATGGGGGGGACACACATTGGGTACCACATTTAGAAGCCCCTCAACTCCTCCAGCCATGGCAGTATTGGCTGGTAATTATTTGCTGTCATGTTAATGAGGTAGAGTAACATTACATGGAAAAGTTAGACACGTGTGTGAAAAGGTAAGACAATTATTGGGATGGAGTCCCTCAATAACAGCTAATCTCGTCATGTAGTGGGGCAATCTCGCCAGCCTTGGGGTGGCACGATAACATATGTCAGCATTACCGGCCGTACTTGCTAGTCCACCTTGGACGTTGTGGAGGTGAACTAGAATACCATGACATGGCCAAAATGGGTGAGTTTGAGCCATACTGACCATATCGCTAATTCACAAGGCCGGCATTAAATCACTTCCAGAAAAGGCTATGTTGGCCAGTTTCAACATGCGAGATGGGCTTCTAGAATACGGCGACCTGCATATCCAAGGGGAAAGGACACGGTCCGCACGGATCGACACTTCTCCCAGCTAGAGGAACAGACCCCTAAGAGTTTTACGTCGGGAGTGGACTAAAAAACCTTTATCTTTTCCTTTATCCATATTTGTGCTCCACTTTGTGGAGACGTTCAAGGCCGTGCAGTTATTCATGTTGTCAAGACGAATACTCCGTTCCCCCCTCTAATATTTGACATTGCAGTAAAATTCCATTCAAAATGCTAAGGATCACTCATTAGCTGACCTTCAGTTGAATGTGGAGGACCCTTGCAGTAATGCTAACAGCATAAACACTGCCGCTATAGAGAGGAAATAACATCACGTTTGTGTCACTGGTATGGAAAATCAAGATTTGCTCTTATTGTGCATGTTACGTTAACCCCTGCCTTGTTCTAAATACCGCCGCTAATATCCTCACTCCTAAAATACAGCAGCTTTACACTTAGGATTTCTATTTTCTCTTTTCAGGTGTTGGGTGTCCAATAATACTCTCACTACGAGTATTTACTGATGCACGAGTACTTGGGGGCGACAGAGTTAATACTCTTTCCCAGCATGGAGGCCGTGATATGGAGAAAATGTCTGAACTAATATAACACAAATATTAAGGGAGATGTTTTAAATATTAGCTAATTAACTCCATGGGACCTAGCATTTTGACTGTGCATATCTGATCAGCCTTCCACAGATGTCATGTTTAATGCACTGTGGAATCGGTAGGTTAAAATAATCTAATTGGTATAGATCTAGGAGGCGGTGATAACATTAAACATAAAAAAAAACCTCCCTCCTCTGCATTTCTGCAAATAATTGCTTGGATTTCCTTATACAGAGAGATACCATGCCCAAAACCGAGCTTATTTAATATAGAGATGCTACATTAATATTGCATTCCCAAACATACAATCCAGAGTGTGCAGAGTTCAGCAAAACTGGCATAGAGACAGCACCGCGTGTATATATATAAAATAATTCACTTTGTCCTCAAATATTCCTTGTTCTTCACTGCTGTTTCCTTGTTTGTTGCCGTGCACCCATTTTGCAGTCTGGTTAGAGATGGGCAAATTAATCACTATTCATTAGAATCTGCCGTGAACGTGGCGTTTATGGGCAAGTGCGAATATTGCAGGACTGGTATATATAAAAAAAAGAACAATTTGATTTGCTTATCTTAAACAAATGTCTTTGTGCGCATATACTGTACGCGATTCTGACTAGTCGCACAGAACCTGAGATACGGAGAGAGAGAAGAGACACCTGAGATACTTGAGAAATACTGTATGCCAATATGAGTCATTTGCATATCCTATTAGCATATGTCCCAGGTAACCCATTTCTGGTGCACAGGTCTCTCCAAGTTTTTTTCTCTCTCTCATTTTTTAACAACTTTGTAGGCGAATCGAACATTAAGAAAACTTGTATGAAATATTCCCAGGCTGAATTCGCCCGTCTTTAGGTTGGGAGGGGAGACTGACGGAATCGGACATTATGGTCGTCTCACCGCGATCAAGTCTCCGCCGCCATTTGGCTGCCAAGGGACCTTTTGCCGCAGCCTCTCCACCGCTGCACACTCATCCGCCGGTTGTCTCACCAATAAGGTAAGTTCATTTAAGGGGTTTTGGCGGTTAGGGTAAGGGGTTAAGGATAGGGGTTTTAGCTTAAAGGGATTATGTTTTTAGAGTAGGGGAATAGGGTAAGGGGTCAAGGTTTTTAGAGTAGGGTCTTAGGGTATGGTGTCTTAGGGTAATGGGTCTTAGGGTAAGGGGTCTTAGGGTAAAGGGTCTTAGGGTTAGGGGTCTTAGGGTAAGGGGTTAAGGTTTTTAGGGTAAGGGGTTTTAGGGTAATGGGTCTTAGGATAATGGGGCTTAGGGTAATGGGTTTTAGGGTAATGGGGCTTAGGGTAAGGGGCCTTAGGGTAAGGGGCCTTAGGGTTAGGGGTCTTAGGGTAAGGGGTTAAGGTTTTTAGGGTAATGGGTCTTAGGATAATGGGGCTTAGCATTGACAGCTTGCTGAGCTGGGCGAAACGCGTAGAGTGGTGTTTTGGTCTAGTGAGGGATCCGTAGCTGTACCTTCCACTGAGCAGTGACGTCACACGCGCCGGAGGAGAAACGGAGCTGAGCGTTCCAGGTTGCAGACGGCTGACATCCAGAGCCAGAGAGGAGGCGGTGAGATCGGATAAAACCCCCTAGAATCACTGTGATTGTGATAAATGCATTTTTAATTCTGGCACATTGTAAGTGCACATTTTATATGCTCATATTCATTTTATAAAGTTTTTGGAAAGACAGATCGCGCTATGTAGCTTTGTTTCCTCCCATATGTACACCATGGTAACCCTGACGAGATAAGCCTGGAGGGATATCCACAATATACAGCTACTACCTGGGGTGGCAGCCCAATCTGCCAACTGCATACTTACCACTTACATCTTGTAAGTAGATAGACCGGCAGAGCCAAGATATTGTCATTATTATTTCATCAGAGTCTCAACGTCTGCACTTAAATTTGCACTGTTTTCTGTTTTTATTTCCCTATATTTTGCTCCTCCTGGATTGTTTGAAATACAGCTTAGGGTAAGGGGCCTTAGGGTAATGGGACTTAGGGTAAGGGGCCTTAGGGTAAGGGGCCTTAGGGTTAGGGGTCTTAGGGTAAGGGGTTAAGGTTTTTAGGGTAAGGGGTTTTAGGGTAATGGGGCTTAGGGTAAGGGGCCTTAGGGTAATGGGTTTTAGTGTAATGGGACTTAGGGTAATGGGTTAAGATATTTAGGGTAAGGGGTAGCGTTAGTATTACAAGTTAAGATTAGGGGTTTTCCTTCCTGGCGGAGACTTGCCCCAGCGGTGAGGTAAGTGGCGGCTAAACACTGGCGGAGATTTGGCAAAACGGGCACGACCAAATATCCTAGACCGGAAATATTGGGCGCTGCGAATGGAAGGGTTAAAGAAGAAAGCAGGATCTTGTGTCTCTTTTTTATCATTGCAAAATTATTTAACCTATTAATATGAATTATTCCTATTATTTGGTACCCAGGGCATACACGAAAACGAGAGGTACCTCCCCGTGTATTTTTCCTGGTAACATATTTTTATGATGAAAGAAAATGTTCCAAAAAAAAAAAGAATGAATAATTTGTACAAAGGTAATGTCTGCTAATGGTGGAATAATAACTGGTCTGCTGCAGTTCCGTCAGACTAAAATAAAAAGACTTCCAAGTAGGAGTCTCACAACATCACTACGTGCCCAACGCACACTTCTCTCCAGCTATGGAGCTTCCTCAGGGAAACCTGCGTTATTATTCCACCATTAGCACACACATTATTATATATGTAACGGGTTTATCCCCCCCCCCCCCCCCCAATCTCACATTGGCCCGGGTACTCTTAATAACCAACTCCCATTACGTTTGTGTGATGGTGCACCTGTAGGCAACAGAACTCCTGAGTCTCCCGCTTGATGGTAGTAGGGGATTTTCAACAGACAGGTGGCTGAGGTAGTGAGTGCGAGTTCAACTTACATCATGTGCAGCGCCTCCACCTCATCAGGATCTATGCTTCCGCAGGGAGATGGTCCTGGTGAGGAACTCCTTCTCGGTGGTGCCATCCACTTGCGAGTAATTTCACACTCACACAGTGGGGGTATCTTTAAACAAGGCATCTTTATTGTAGACGGTGATGTGGCAGACTGCCACATGCAGCTGCCGGCTCTAGCCGCACATCTCTCCGTGCTGTCCCTTCGCCAGGTACGCCCTCCTGAATTGAAGTGGGGTTCCCTCTTCTCCTAGGGAGACCCTCTCTGTGCCAGGTCCCTGGACACAGAGTGGCTTAGACAGGCTGATTGGTCAACCTGGACCGCTAGTTACTTCACTAGGGTTACAAAGTGTTCCCACAATCCCTTATGCAGGCCATACAATATCCTAACAGCTTTCCACAGCTGCTAGAACAACTCTTCCACTGTAGAGAACACTGTAGAGCTCTCTGTAGAACACTTGTAGAACACACTAACTAACTGTGTTGTGCCTTATATACTTCAGGAGGCAGGCGCATCCCTGATGTCACTATCCAGGGACTCAGAGCATACAGCCACTCCCCTCCATACATAGGGCACTTCACCATTGGATGAGGGAAAACCTCCATAACTACTGCTGGCATACCTGTTCTTACCAGGACTTACTGCCAACAGAGAGGAAAGCAATATACCATTATTATGCATGGCTATATATATATGAATTTTTATTTTGAGCACACAGTCCTGTGAGCTTATCATTTTTCTGATTCACTTCAGTTCACAGTTTGCACCGACCTGTTAATTATCGATTACTTTATTATTTTTCTATCTAATTTGTATGGTTTCTAGTTGATCACTCCCTATCCCACTCCTTTTTTGGCTCAGTTAGTTCCTGCTTCTGCACAGGTGGCTCAATCAATGGTTCAGTCTTGAGCCACCTGTGCTGAAGCAGGGATATCCTGAAAATTTGACCGGGTTGGGGGGTCTTGAAGACTAAAGTTGAGAACCGCTGCTTAAAGACAACTCAGGCACATTCTTACACAGTACTGCCTAGTACATATGGGCCTTGCTGGACAGTGGATAGTTAGGTTCCCAGTGACCAATTGTGGATTTAGAATCTTCTTTCAGTTAAATATACAGTGTCATTAAGATATGCTTTTATATATTAATCTATGAATAATTCAGGACTGGAACCAGTGACTTTCAAATTCAGTGTGTGCAGCTACAGTACACCAATTTACCAAGAGAAAGCATTTAATCCATTATCTGTAGGGCCACGTTCTGGTGGCTGTGCTAGTCCTACAGAAGCATGGTTTGTCGTACGGTAGGGTACATTTTGATGGACCAACATGATAATTATTTGTACACATTGCTTGTATTTCAGCTTTTGGGATTTCTTAAGTCTCTTCTTCTTTTTCCTTTAGGTACACATCTTTCAGCAGCGAGGGTTTATAACAGAGAGGGTAAGTTCATGGGTTTTACCACTGGGAGTCAGTTTGGTAAATATTTAAGACGTCTGGTCGCAACAATTTGTTGATTGAACAAGGACATCAGCCATGTCCTGAACCATGAATCAGTCATTAGAACACATTCTTAGAACAAGAGAACTCCACTATTCTGCTACGTAACACAGACTGTTGGTATGTTATAGTGACTGGATACAATAGAAGTCCTTAACACCATCTCCTTTCATCCCATTGTACACCAAATCCTTGTAGAGAGATAGAAAGAGTGTGTGAGTGTGTGTGTGTGTGTGTGTGTGTGTGTGTGTGTGTGTGTGTGTGTGTGTGTGTGTGTGTGTGTGTGTGTGTGTGTGTGTGTGTGTGTGTGTTGATGGAGTATAAACTTTAAAAAAGAGTTCCAAAGGCAATCAAATAAATCTTTGCTGTGTTCTGCTTTTCAATGTCAGACATCAACAGACGTTGTGATGTACCAACAACTGTTAGTACTGTATCAATCAATACTGTGAAAGTTTTAGAGTTGCCAGACGTCCCGGATATACGGATTGTCCCTTTGTCCAGGCTGTCGGGACGCATAGTTGTCCCGTATTTTCCAGGTCTCTGTTGGCTTTCGGTTCCCAGCTCTCTCCAGCTGTGGCCCGGCCCTCACTCCAAGCCGCTCCCCCACGCGCCAGTTGGTGCCGGAAGTTGGGACCAACTTCCACATCCACCCATGGGATCGGCCTGGCACTGGAGGCCTCCCCCAGTGGAGACTGAGAGCGAGGGGGATGGAGGTAGTGGGATTGAGTGAGAGGAGGGGGCGTCAGAGACGGGGCGTAAGAGAGAGGGTGTAAGAGACGGGGCATAAGAGAGGGGGCGTAAGAGAGGGGGTGTAAGAAAGGGAGAGCAGAGAGGTGAAGGAGAGAGATTTCATAACAAATTTCGAACCAGTATTCTAAAAACATTAAGTGGCAACCCTATGTGAAACAAGAATAGAACTATTTGAGTCCTGTGTAGGAGCGCTCATGGTGAGAATACTGCCATAGGTGTTCTCAGGAACTGGGAAAGGTATAAACCAGGGGTGGCCAACAGGCCAGGCATTAGGGATATCCTTGCTTCAGCACAGATGGCTCAATCAGTGGCTCAGTCAAAGACCTGTGCTGAAGCAAGGACTGATTGAGCCACCTGTGCTGAAGCAGGGATATCTTTAAAACCTGACATGCTGGTGGCCCTTGAGGACTGGAGTTGGCCGCGCCTAGTATAAGCAGTGCTGTACTGTATATACAGAAAACAGCGCTCACATGGACTGGCATAAAAATAAAGAAAAAGGTAGTTGATTATATCAGATGTTCACTTTTATGCAAGTCCACGTGAGTGCTACAGTATCTTCTGTGCATACAGCATTGGTTCTATATAAGAACTGCTCCTATTTAAGATACCGTGCTGTTCAGATTGGACTTACTCATAGTATTCACAACTAGAGGTGAATGGGACACATTTTCTCTCTATTCTTCTTTTTTTTTTTAAATGTATTGCTTGTGAATTCCAACCTCAGAAACCGTTTGTGCCAACAATATGGAAGAAGAGCGGTGCTGGCTAGAATTCACTTCCAGTACATAGCTTTCCGTCTCGCTGCCATCTGTCCCCTTCAGGGGGCTTCCCGGAGAAGTGTCACACCAATACAATTACAGAGCCTGTCAGAAGCTGCCTGTGTGTTTCAACATTGTGTGATTCTGTGAAGAGTGGAAGCGCCATTCTCCGACGTGGCTTCCTGGGCATTTCGTTATCAATCTGTAAAGGGACCAAAATCGTTAAGATGCTTTAGCCACGGGATGGTGGTGGATGTTTAAGGCTTAATGTAGGATTACGGGTAAGGGGTGTACGCTGTCAGACTGATTTAGTGTCAATGTGGAAGACCACTAATTATGGGAATTTAGAAATCAGGCAAACACCTTAGCCCAGGGGTGGGGCAACTGCAGTCCTCAAGACCCCCCCAACAGGTCATGTTTTCAGGAAAGCCCTGCTTCAGCACAGGGGGCTCAATAAGTCCCTGCTTCAGCACAGGGGGCTCAATAAGTCCCTGCTTCAGCACAGGTGGCTCAGTCAAAGACTGAGCCACTGATTGAGCCACCTGTGCTGAAGCAGGGATATCCTGAAAACCTGACCTGTTGGGGCGGCCTTGAGGTTGAGAGCGTCTGCCTTCGCGTGCTAACTGGCTTCCTTGAACAAATGTAGACATTTTTCCGTTGCTGGGCTTCTTGTTTTAGTTCGGTGGTGCACTGTATCAGGGGCGCAAGCAGAAATTCTGATTGGGGGGTGCAGTTTTTACCAGCCCTCCCGACCGAGGTTGCGACGTCTGGTGATGCAGCGTCGCCATGACGTCCCAGCGCCACGTGATGGAGTGTTGTCATGGGGATGCGTCGCCATGTGACGTCGCATCGCCATATCAACAGTGTCACATGACCCCGCGACATCGAAGAGGAGGGCTGCTCTCATACCGAGGCCCTGCTCTCTCCCCCGGCAATCAGTCTCATTGCTGTGGTGAAGAGCGCGGCGCCTCTGTAAGCGTGATACCAATTCTTTGAGGGCTGAAAATGTAC
The DNA here is from genome assembly GCF_040206685.1 of Ascaphus truei. NCBI lineage: Eukaryota > Metazoa > Chordata > Amphibia > Anura > Ascaphidae > Ascaphus > Ascaphus truei. The sequence goes on along the minus strand of NC_134501.1, from coordinate 25,398,915 downwards.
CCTTACACCCCCCCTGGTTGCGCTACTGCTCTAGTCTAGGACATTTCGCCGCCAAGTTTACCCCTTAATCTTACCCCTTACCCTAAAAACTCCTAACCTTAACTCCTTACGCTAATCTTTGCGCTAAAAACATTAACCCCTTACTCTAAAATCCCTAATGTTATCTCCTTTCCCTGAGAAGCTTAACCTTGACCCCTTACCCTAATCATCTAAACTTAACCCCTTATCCTTACCCTCTAACCTTGACCCCTTACCATAATCCTCTAAACTTAACCCCTTATCCTTACCCTCTAACCTGACCCCTTACCCTAGCCCTCTAACCTGACCCCTTACCCTAGCCCTCTAACCTGACCCCTTACCCTAGCCCTCTAACCTGACCCCTTACCCTAGCCCTCTAACCTTAACCCCTTACCCTGAAAAGCTTAACCTCTTACCCTAAAACCCCTAAAGTTAACCCCTAATGCTAATGCTAATCACTTACATTAGGGGCGGAACGCCCGGCGACTGGCTGAGCGGCAGCAGCGCCGAAACATCCCATTCCATAGTAGGAATGAGCACCTCATACATCAAAGTACACATTAGGAAAAGGAGTCCCGGTCCCGAAGAGCTTACAATCTAATAACGCAAACCAGTGTCTTTAGTCACACAGAATAACCTTTTGTTGGGTTTGAAAGCTTTTACATTGGGTTGGATTCCTTTGTCCTAATTTTGTCTGCCATCCTGTTTACGTAACCGCTGGCGTCTCACTGTACTGTGCCGCGGAATATATTGGCGCTGAATAAATATGTGATAATACACATTGTTGCCGGACTGCTGCTGTTTCTGCCGCAGTCTCTGCTGATGACTTAGTATCCCCGTATCTGCTTTTTGTCGGGGCTCGATCTCTCGGACACAAAATGCTGAAAAAGGAACTCGAAAGCGAGACCTTTAGTTTGGTATAAGGCAGGGATGCGCAAACTACTCCCCCTGTGTCCCCCTGCCTGCTCTCCCCCCCACCTCCCATGCTGTGGCAACGCGACATCAGGTGACCATGCAGCGTCAATTGACACCGAGTTGCCATGGCGACGGGTTGCCATGGCGATGCGTCGCCCAAAACAACGGTAAGTGAAGTTACAGAGGCCGGTATTTAATTGAAATGCCTTCGGGGAAGCGCGGCCCTCTGTAACTGCCGCCCCCCCCCCCCTCCAAATCTCGCGTCCCCCAGTTTGCGCATTCCTGGTATAAGGGATAAAAAGAGGCCTCTTTTTGAGCTGGGATTTCTACTTCAAGGAAGCTAAAGTGTTTAGGCTACATAGCTGACCAAAAAAGCGCTTCGCTCATGACAATAATCTGGGATGAAATGGCATCTTTGTGACCAGTGTAATTAAATATTCCTTTCAATGTGCTTGGGGAGACTGGCATTGCTGTCACAGGGCAGCGAGATTTAGTCAGCTATCTGCTAGCGCTGACAGCTTTTTATTCTCTGCCTCCCTGAGTCTCTTTATCAGGCGGACTCCATTTAATCTGCCGCCTGACATCTCTTTCAGAGAATGAAGGGTTCTCATATGAGAAGCTAGAACCTCTCATTAAAAGAAAAGGGTCCTTTATCCTCCAAACTCTGCTCACGCTCTCTCTGTGATGGATGGAGAGAATAATGGGATTCCAGTGGATGATGACTCCGGTGGTACTCTCACTAACGGGATGAAGGCCTCTTGCGTTGGCTGATGTAGCGACAGTTATGAATGCGTGATTATTCTCAAACTGCTCGAGACAATTCAGAGAAAGGCAACCCACCCTCCAGTCATTCTCCCGGTGAAATAACACAACTGGATCTCAATTACCAGTTGCTCCTCGGTCACAAGTTTGGAGAATTATGAAGGAGAGGGGAGACATTCTCTCCAAGTTCCTGCTAAAGGTGTATAAAGTCATTTCGTGACATTTTCAAGAGTGTTTAAAACAAATTGAAGATGAGAATTCCCACGGCAAGCACAGTTTTCTAAATTAACAAAATGTACCATGTTCTTTTACTTTTTGCATTAATATATTATACATTGTGTACAGTGTATAATGTGTTTTAATAAGGCAGGGGGGGAAAAACAGCCGTTATTCTACCCTTTGTGTGTCTGACGAGTTGCAGAAAATCAAAGTTCACGTAAAAACATATTCAGCATTCTTTTTTAAATTTCTCCCTAGAGAATTCAACAATTAACCAAATCAATTAGTAGAGAGAGAGAGAGCTGTGACTTATTTAGAACTACATAATACTCAGGAAGAAAACAAATAGGGACTGGTCGCCGCGTTGGTCCTTCCACGTAGTAACAGAGGAGGGAGAGGGAGTATGATACATTTTATTGGCCCAACAAGTAGTTGATATAATACAATCATGTGCCGGCTGCACATGACGGAGGGGGAGGGCGGCAGAGAGGAGACGGCAAGGAGGCGCCCGGCATATGTAAGGGACTTCCCATCAGGCCCGATAGGCCTCAGGAACAGGCAAGCCTCCGGAACAGGGAAGCCACATGGATAGGCTAGCCAAAGGAACAGGCTAGGCCCAGCATCAGGCTAGCCTCAGGAACAAGGAAGGCTCAGCAACTAGACCCAAAGTGGCCAGGAACACAGGGAAATGTAAACAATGCCCAGGCCGAGGCTGGAAGTCACTGGCTGCTATTTAAGCCCTTGAACGGTGCATCCAATAACAACGTTCAGGGTGAGGCTTTCCAGGAACCAGTGAAGAATGTGCCTGTCATGCACTCCGGAGTGCGTTATGAATTTGCCAAATAGCTGTGACTGAAGCGGGGGGAGGTTCAGCGGGACTCCGTCGGGTATGGAAGTCTTATCCTGGAGATATTAGTGACACTGCGGTCACTCTCCTATATGGACAGCTTCTCTGACCTCAGGAATTAAAGTTCCGTCGGAGACCCGGGTGTGGGGTATTGGAGGTAAGGAAAGGATCACTTACCTCCAATTATAAGCTAAAAACAGTCAAATTCCGGGCGTTATTGTAATTCCTGCCCTCTGATTGGTTAAAATTCCGGGCATTATCCAATCAGTAATGCCCGGAATTTTAGCTGCTTGCAAAGTGTTGATTTCAATGTGATTATTTCCAGCCAATCAGCTTTCAGAACAGCTGAGACAGGGCAGGGGATTGGTCTAAAAGTAGGAACAACTCTGAGACAGGGCAGGGGATTGGTTAAGAAGTATCAGCCACGGGTTGACTCCTCCCCCTTGCTCCGTGAACTGAGCAGATTCAGTTGAATTGGTGGGGTGGGGGAGAGAGAGTCTACAAAGCGAGTGAATGTCTGTCTGCAGTTTGTTTCTGGCTGTAGTTTCTGTGTGTGTGTGTCAGCAGCAGCAGTGTTTATGAGTGTAGCAGCAGCTGTGTGTGTGTGTGTGTGCTGTTGTGTTGTATATGTGTGTAGCAGCAGTTTGTGTGTGTAGAGGTTCGGTGTTGTGTGTGTAGAGGTGCTGTGTTGTGTGTGTAGAGGTGCTGTGTTGTGAGTGTAGAGATGCTGTGTTGTGTGTGTAGAGCTCCAATGTGTGTATGTGTGTGTGTGCTTGTGTGTGTAGAGTTGCTGTGTGTGTAGAGGTGCTGTGTTGTGTGTGTGTGTGTGTGTAGCAGCAGTTTGTGTGTGTGTGTAGCTCTGCTGTGTTGTGTGTTGAGCTGCTGGGTTGTGTGTGTGTCTGTTGTGTACACAGAGGAGGCGGCTGTGTGTGGATATAGATATCTGCAGTATAAGAGTATATAGAGGTGGATTCATGTATTTACCATTTTATTTTAATAAAAAAATCTATATAACTATACAAAAGTGTCTATTATTTATGAAAAAAAGTCTACATTTAGCCTATAATAGTAATAATCCCCTCAGAACAGGGCGTTACTGGCCTATAATGCCCTGGCTGGGTTAAAGTCCCTCGGGCCCTCAACTCTTCCAGATACGCAAAGGATGTGTGTCCTAGACTGACCAGTGGTATTCGGCAGTTGCTTGAAGTGGTGAACTGCCTGGTAGCCAAGCTAGAGAGGGTGGGGAAGAAATGGGAAGGGGAGGGGAAACAAAGAAGGGGCTGATGGTGTAGTAAATAAAACACCTTTAATGAATAAATGCATAAAAAGCCCCCCTGAGGACGTACTCACGCTTTGTACTGCCACTCAGGACACATAAAAGTATTTTTACAGCCAGTGCTGACCGGTGTGCGCTTCCTCCGTCTGGGTGGTGCTGTGGTATTGTACTAGGAAGCGCCGGGCAGTCTATTTCTGTTTTTTATTCCTCAACTCTTCCAGCCAGGGCATTATTGACCAGTAATGCCCTGTTCTTCTGGGATTATTACTTAAGTATGAAGACCTCCTCGATACCGGGTCCCACTTCTGAATTGAATGTAAACCGCACGTCCACGGTGAAGGAACAGCCCCTCCTCCCCCTCTCGTGGTACAGCCGGCAGCAGATAGTAATTGCAGCAGAGATGGTAGATGTCAGGGCACTCAGACATGATCAGGAACAGCCAGATATATATGAAACTTGATTTTAAAAAATGGGGTACCAGCATGTGCAAAAGTAAAAAGGCTTTATTAGAACAAAAAGTCGGTGGTAGACAAGACAAAAAAGTCCTCCCACGCATTTCACGTAAGTATTGCGTTTTCTCAAGGAGTCTGAGTGCCCTGACATCCACCATCTCTGCTGCAATTTCCAAGAACCAAGATGTACACAGCAGCCACTTAAGGGCAGGGTCCAGCCAAAGCCTGGACTGGAACCCTTACAGTGTTATGGGGAGCCAGTGTCATACTTGGCTTGGGTGGCTGACAAGGGAGCTGTTTTGGTCCATCAAGCTTGAGGCGTCAGATGATGATTTGGGGCTCAGCCATGGGTAGCCCATGGGCTCTGTGGGGTTAAGTGTAGAGAAGCAGGCTGACAAGGTCCTCGGGTAATGTTATGTTATTGTGTATCAATAACGCTGTGACCATGTTTCTCCCACGCAGCAATCAGTTGTGCTTATTGTGGTACGATATAAAGAAGGGGAGGAAATTGAGGCAGGGGAAGTCACAATATGCGGAAGAGACATTCACCCTAGCATTACATATCCACTAATGTCCGTTAAGGTTTCACGCAGGAAAATAACGGTACGTCATTCCTCAACTTGGCGTTACTCCCATCCAGACCCATTTCTTACAGTATATTTATCTGTTTATCTAATGATGGCACCGTAATTACTTTGCATAATTTGCATACACAGGTAGCCTAATGGTGTTACCCAACTGGAACTGATATATTAGTACATGAGTGGAGAATGAGGCTAGTCAGATGGTACTATCTGAATGCCAACATATACACCCAACACAGGTAACCCATCAGAGTGTTACCCAACTGTAACTATTACCCAGCTGGTATAGTAGAGAGTAGATACCACCAGGACAGATGATGGTGTATCTCTGTTCACCTATATCTTAATATATAAAATCGAAAGGTTAGTGTTATCTGCGGTGAATCTGATTGGTCCTCAGCCTCTGGCCAATCAGTTTGGTGGGTCTGACGTCACCCAACTGCCACTCTCTTCCCCCTCGGTTGGCCGACACACACACACACACACACACTTACCTTCTGCCCGATCACGGTGGCTGCCTCCCTGCCCGTGCGGGAGATGCAGGGGAGTTGCGCTGCCCCCGGGGGGAGGGGGGGAGCGGGTGATGTGTCCCCCTTCTGCCCGATCACGATGGCTGCCTCCCTGCTACTGGGCGCCGCCACTGCTCCCTTCACCTCACAGACCTCAGGGGCGCCACAGCCGCACCACCCTCTCCCGCCTCCTTTCCGGCCTCGGGCCCGTCTGAAACACACCTCGGCGCGCACTTCACCCTCGCCACGCCCTTAACATGCCCCGGCGCTCACTTCCCTCCCTCCCCGGCGGGGGGACAGGCAGTGGGCAGGCACCGAGTGCCTAAGATGGCAGCGCCCGGAAGGAGAGGTGACGTGTGTGTGTGTGTGTGTCTGTCACTGTGTCACTGTGTCACTGTGTGTGTGACACTGTGTGTGTGTGTGACACTGTGTGTGTGTGACACTGTGTGTGTGTCACTGTGTGTGTGTGTGACTGTGTGTGTGTATGTGTGACACTGTGTGTGTGTGTGTGTGTGTGTGTGTGTGTGTGTGTGTGTGTGTGTGTGTGTGTGTGTGTGTGTGTGTGTGTGTGTGTGTGTGTGTGTGTGTGTGTGTAACTGTGTGTGTGTGTGAAAATGTGTGTGTGTGTGTGAAACTGTGTGTGTGTGGGACACTGTGTGTATGTGTGACTGTGTGTGTGACTGTATGTGTGTGTGTGTGGGACACTGTGTGTGTCACTGTGTGTGTGTTTGTGACTGTGTGTGTGGGACACTGTGTGTGTGTCAGACACTGTAGGGTGGGGACTGGAGCTGCGCATGGGGGGGAGGGGGAGAGGAGCGGAGAGAGAGGGGAGCGGAGAAACATACAGAGGGAGTGGAGAGGAGGGACACAGAATATTTTAAGAAACCCCCTCCCCCTCCTGTCCACTGCCCCCCCCCTCCTGCCCACTGCCCCCCCTCCTGTCCACTGCCCCCCCCTCCTGTCCACTGCCCCCCCCTCTGTCCACTGCCCCCCCCCTCCTGTCCACTGTCCCCCCCCTCCTGTCCACTGCCCCCCCTCCTGTCCACAGTCCCCCCCCCTCCTGTCCACTGTCACCCCCCCTTCCTGTCCACTGCCCCCAACCTCCTGTCCACTGCCCCCCCTTCTGTCCACTGCCCCCCTCCTGTCCACTGTCCCCCTCCTGTCCACTGTCCCCCCCTCCTGTCCACTGTCTCCCCCTCCTGTCCACTGTCCCCCCTCCTGTCCACTGTGTGTCCCCCCTCCTGTCCACTGCCCCCCCTTCTGTCCACTGTCCGTCCCCCCCTCCTGTCCACTGTCTGCCCCCCCTCCTGTCCACTGTCCCCCCCCCTCCTGTCCACTGTCCCCCCCACCCCCTAGCGGGAAATTTTACTCACGGGCAACGCCGGGTCTCTCAGCTAGTACTCTATAAATAAAATAATACAAATATATACCGTATGCAGAGGATGAAATCAGAGAATGTGTGGGAGCAACGTGGAGAAGAGAGGCTGTAACCGCAGGACCTGGGAGATCACTGGGGAGGCTTCATCCAGCAGTGGGGAGACACGGGCTGGAGAGGATGGGATGAGGGAATGTGTGGGAGCGATGTAAGAAGAGAGGCTGTAACCGCAGGACCTGGGAGATCATGGGGGACACACGAGCTGAAGACGATGGAGGATGATGAATGATGTATATATAATAATATATCTCCTCTATAGTCTTCACGGTGCTCCTCTGTGTCTCTGTCTCTTTTTACACGATGCCTTTGCAGGCTTCAGTTACCCGACCTCCCTTCCTGCGCCCACGTGAGATACGCCCCCGGCGCTTTTGTAAGGAGGAGGAAACACCGCAAGATCGGATCCGAGCAGGAATCGAAAGCAGGTTTGGTTTGGGCTTTGATCCGGCACAGGCACGGAGGATATGGACCCGCGTTTGGTTTTAATCCGAACTGAGAGCAATCCTGGGACCCGGATTCGTGGAGTCTGACCCTCTATTCGGTGGGGTTCGGATTTCGGGGAAGCACGACCGCCTGTCCTTACAAAATACATTAGGTAAAGATTGTTAAAGCCTTCCAAAGCTTTTGTTTACCGTATAAAATGTTGAGAGTATTTTTATTAAGGTGTCAATCAGATCCAGGTACCCTACTAAACATGCTACTATCCTCATCTCCCTTTCATCCTACACGGGGTTGTCCCCTTAGCCGAGTACTTTTAAACATTTGCTAATATATTAATTGAAAACAGTAAAACATTACAAGAGTTTCTCATAATCCCTATGTTACCCGTGCATGTTTGTCCAGCTCGGTTCTTCTTTAATTATCCTGTCTACATTTCATTTCTTGTTGTGAGGCAAGTTATGATTCCTTTTTTATCTGGCTTGCTTTATGAAGCGTACGACCTTGAAGGGAGGAGAGAAAATCTAGGGTGTAAATGAAAACAAATGTACTTCAGCACGCCGGGGTGAGCTTAAGGGAATCCAGCTCTGGCATTTGCCTTATGACTAAAACTCAGCTACCCTTGTAGGCATTCATTCGAACCGAGCGTGATGGAATAAATGGCATTACACTAACCCCTTGGCAGCCCGAGGGACCTGCAATCAGGGCTGACATTAAGGGGCAAACTTTGGACTAGCTGAACATAGAAGTTCAGTTGGATTGAATCGACCAGACCCCTTTCACTGTTTTTCCCACTTCAGAATCCCAGCCCCCTCCCTCTCGCTCAACAGGTCTCGCTCCCCCCTCACCCACTGCTCAACTGGGTCTCTCTCTCCACCCCCCTCCCTCCCACCGCTCTACGCTCAACAGTGTCTCTTTCCTCCCCCTTCCACCCACTCCTCAACTGGGTCTCTTCTCCCCCCAACCCACTACTCAACTGGGTCTCTTCCTCAACCCCCGTCCCTCCACCCATTACTCAACTGGGTCTATCCCCCCTTCCACCACTATGCTCAACAGGGTTTTGCTCACCCCCACCCACTGCTCAATTGGGTCTCTCCCCTACCTCCCACCACTCTACGCTCAACAGGGTCTCATTCCCCCCGCCACCCCCCCCCCACAACTGAGTCTCTTCCTCCACCCCCACCACACAACAACATGGATGTCCCAGGTGTAGACTTCTGTCCTGGGCTGGAGAACTCCGAAGGCGGGCCTACCCACAATCCATTGCACAGGAGTTATAAGAACATGCAACTAATATCGCAGACACACCTCGTCTCACCGATTTCCACGTGCGACTGATTAATGCGTCCCCCGGATTCGTCGCGGCCTTGCTAACTTGCAGCAGAGATGAGAAACTCTCATTCAAGTCAGTGGGAGTCCCGTTCCCTGATTGGCCGTGCCGCACTTATACAGTAGGCTTCAATGGCGTTTCACCGATAGAAATCAGCACTTTTACATTCAAATGTATGTGTATCTCTATTTGTATAGCGCCATCCACGTGCACAGCGCTTCACAGCAGCGCCAAAATAATACGAGATGTAATATATAATGGGAGTAAGCACTTCAAACATAGCAGACATTAGAAAAAGGCATCCCTGTTCTGAAGAGCTTACAATCTAAGGTTCGCTTTGTTTTTCAGAAAACCCCAAATTTCACTGATTTCTGTCCCACGAGACCTGTAAGGGACACGTTCCCAACTGATAAAAGAATGGCTGGCGGTGACATGGACTATATTATAAGGTTCGTCGCGAGAAGCGTTCTCTGCTGGCCCCCAAAACATTATTATCATCACCACTTCCCTAAAATAGAAGCGAGAAATGGGGACAGTCACATGGAAAGGGGGTCATTCGGATAACGATGAAAGTGGAGACACGTGACAGGCGGATGATTAACTCCTTCAATGCTGGAATGCGTGTTTCCCGGGTCATTTGACTGCCACAGTAGTGATCCGATGATCCCCCGACTCCCCCCTTCCCAGAAACCTAAAGCAGGGATACTTGGCTACTCGCCTTACCTCTAACATCCAACACCCTTCCAACCCCATTGGGTTCAGCTGTACGGCTGGGCCAATCTCCCCCCTATGTAACATTCCCCCCCCAAAAAACCTGAATGGCTTTAGCTGTCATACTGATCCATACTCTAAACTGAGCCATCCCATGTCCTACACTAAGCTGCCACCTTACTTTCTTGTTTCAACATTGTCCCTCATTCCCACTAGAGTGTAAACCCCCGAATCAGAGCCCCCGTTACCTCTCTGTATCTGTTCGTGCATATATGTCCTCACCTGTATGTAACTGTTTCTGTAATATACATACCCCCATTGTACCGCGCTACGGAATATGTTGGCACTTCACAAATAAACGATAATAATAATATGGGTCATTAGGACTAAAAAATGTTTTTTCATTTTTGATGGAAACATTTGGACTTTTATCAGTGAGACTCCAGGAAAACAGCCATTATCGGCTTACCATCAATCCAGCCAAAGTAAACTGTATTCTACAAAGGCCAATAAATGTGCCATTGATTTATATTTGAAATAAAGCTTCCAACTCGTTCAATTGTGTTAGAATCAGGTCTATTAAAAAATATGCCGCTTGATAGAACATTTGGCAAAGCCGTTTCTGGATCAGTATCTGTGTCAGCCTGCATCAGATCACATTAGCTCATATCTATTACTTTGTAGCGAGCTTTTGGTGACATCATATTGACATAACTGAAAGTGACACAGAGCAGCGTGTCACCTGGCACGGAAAAGGAATGAAACCACGGAGCAATATTACTGCAATTATTACAGGGTGCTGGGGCACTGTATCCATGTCATCTGATGCAGTTACCAAGAAGTCTGATGCGGTTAGCGTCTTTGGGCCTCATGCAGTAAGCAGCGGTAAGCCCCTTATCGCCAAAAAAGCCTACTGTAATTCAGTGAGCCCCGAGAAGCTGGAGATAAGAGCAAAAATCTGTGGTGTTTTTGCCGAAACAAAAAAACCGGAAGGCGCGCGGCGATAAGCCACTTTTCGGAGCTGATCGCCAGTTTTTCAAACACACTCAATTCTATAAGCCCCGATCAGAGACCCCCGGCGTGAATCAGATGCATGAAAAATGCATTGACAGGCAACATCATTACCTTAGCGGCTAACTGCTAAGGCAATGAAGGGGTTAACCACCCGTGCCAGGCTTTTTGTGGGTAGCGGGGGTGGGTGAAGGTGGTGTTTGGTGGTTGTTTAGGCCTTGCGGGGGGTAGCGGGTGGACTTAACCCCTTCATTACCATAGCGGTTAATACCGCTAAGGTAATGAAGGGGTTAACCCCTCCCGCTACCCAACCGCAAGGCCGAAACACCCATCCTTGGGGCTACTACCCCCTTCACCCACCCCCACTACCCACAATAAACACAAATACACACAACAGCCCCACTACCCACCTCCTATGCCCCCAATAAACATTACAATATCTAATAAAACACCAATACACAATCCACCCACCCCCTGTGACCCCCATACTGTAAAACCATGATTTATTTTGTTACACACACAATTAATACCCCATGCCGGCGTGGGTCCCTGGTGGTCCCGATGGGTGTCCGCAGGTCCCACAGTGCACTTGGGGGCCTTTGGGTGGTCCCCGCTAGACTCCATGGGCCTCCAGGTGGTCCCCGTGGGTCCCACCAATCCAGTATGTAAAAAAATAAAACATTACCCACATTTCAATAACTACACCCCCCCCCTCCACCACCAACACAACACATACAGTACATTAATGGGCAAATTAACTATTATCCACATATGGATAATAGATTATTTGCCCATTATTAAACACAACATTAGCCAGCATAAATAAAGTAAATAAAACCGTTCTACTTACCCCTGGAAATATGAAGGTCGTCCTCGTCAGCATTCTGCAGGTCCATGTCCTCCGTTGCCAGAAAGCATACATAGCAGAATACATTCTAATGACCCCTAGCCCCTTAATCACCATAGCGGTTAATAACCACTATAGTAATTAAGGGGTTAACACACCCTGCCAAGCTAACCACCCGGGAGACCTAACCATCCACCCCGGACCCACTATACCCACCCTGTACCCATTGAGTGGCATAGTGGTACATCATACCCATGTAATAATATATGCCTGATAAGCCACTATAGCACTCAATGGACACCTAATCAAAATACATTAATGCACAAAAAACACAATAATAAAACATTCCAAAACACCTAAACACCCCTAAATTTGGCATAGGTTGAACTTAATGGACGTATGTATTTTTTATCAACCTCATCTACTATGTTACTATGTAACTATTTCATTAACTCTGGGCTCATAAGGTGAAATTACCAAAATCAGCAGGGCCGCCAACAGGGGGAGTGAGCCGGGACAAGTGTCCCGGGCCCATTGGTTGTGGGGGGCCTGGCCGGCCAGCGCTGGAAGTTGCATCCAGCTGCATCCAGCTGCATCCAGCTGCCGGGTGGCTGGCTCTCTGGTTGCCGCCGCCAGATCCCAGTTCTCTCCTGCCGGTGTGTGCCGGACGCTTGGCCTGACTTCCGTATGTACCCAGCTTCCGGCAGGAGAGAGTGGACCAGCGTGGGAAGAAGGGGCAGCAGCTGGGGAGAACCGGGACCCGGCTGTGGCAACCAGATGTAAGGGGTAATTGTAGTTGTGGGGTGGGGGAAGGTGCAAGTAATTGTATTTGGAAGAGGGGTGGGGGTAATTGTATCTGGGGAGGTAGTAGTGGTAATTGTATATGTGGCAGGATAGTTGTGGTGTTTGTATTTGAAGGGGGTAGGGGTGTTTGTATCTTTGTGGTGTTTGCATCTGGGGGGGGTGTTTGCATCTCGGGGGGGGTGTTTGCATCTGAAGGGGTGTAGTGGTGTCTGTATCTGGGAGGGTGCAGTGGTGCTTATATATGGGGGTTAGGGGTGTCTGTTTTAGGAGGCAGAAATGTATGGATATTGGGGGGGGAATTGTGCGTGTGAAATGAGTGTGAGGATGGAGGCATTGAGGGAGCGGAATTGAGTGAGTGGGGGGAATTGAGTAATAGCGGGGGTGTAAGAGAGGAAGGGGGAGAGTGAGAGACCGAGGGGGAAGAGAAATACGGATGGAAAGGGGAGGGCTCGCAAGGCCATTGACACGGGGGGGAGGGGCCCCCAGCAAAACTCTAAGCCTGGACCCCTGAGGTTAATGCATACCCCCAAAGCTAACTGTATGCAAGAACAATGGCCGTTGTATATCTCAATAGCACAGCTATATAAGTCACTTGGGGGAAAACATTTAAAGAAGAATCCTGTTAACCCTCTATGCTCACAGACGGAATCAGCACCCGACAAAGTCCCATTTCACCGCATAAATAAAATTGTAACCATATCCACTAGATTCTGAAACGGCAGCGTAACGGCAGGTAATCCTGCATAGTAGGCCACGGTCCCAGTGATTGCGACGATGCGGGCGATGGCGTGTGCGCGACACGAACAAGAGAATGGCCCTCTATGGGGCTGGCCCCAGTCAGTCCGTGCGTGCGCATGCACAAAGTGCGATGGCGCGACCATATTTTGGAAAGTCAAGAAATGTGACTTTTGGCGCGGTGGCCAAGCGATAGCCACGTCACAGCAGCGGTTCAGCCAATGAGGGCGAACCAGCCGCGTGACGTCATGGCCGTGCCCCCACCGTGCCTCCCCGGCACGAGCGATCTGAAGTCCTCAGATCGCTCGGGTACAGGCCACCAGTGCCACCAGGTGCTCCGTTGCTCACGAGCACGAGCTCACAGGGGCCGTAGCCTTACTCTCTTCATGTGACGTAAAAGATATCCCGTGCATCGTGCAAAGAATCAAGGAATGTGTCTTACAAACCTGACATTTTTATTCTACAGAGATCAGAACAAAGAGCCATCACTGTTAATGTTTGTGTGACCTTTGTAACATTCATGACTCTGAGGAAGGGACCATAAGGGTGTGAAACGCGTTAGGCCCATGAGGGTGTGAAACGCGTTAGGCCCATGAGGGTGTGAAACACGTTGGTATTATATGCTGTTTGTCCTGATCTCGGTGGAATAAAAATGTCAAGTTTTTAAGAAACTTTCTTTGCATGATGCGATGCTGATTGGGATATCTATAAGTAAATTTGACCCACATCCACAACACGGTGCTAAGCTTTAGCGTGCCTTTACCCCCGTTCTTTTAAGCTTACCACCCTTTTGAGGACCTGGGCCTTGGCAGTGTAACAATATAGGACTCTCTCTCCTTCTCCCTCGCTTCTCTTTCTCTCTTGCAAAACCCTTATTTCTCAATGAAAGTAACGCCACCTTTGGGTATGACAAGGAACTTCTCGTTAAATCCCTGCATTAAACTTAACGGATCTTTATGCATGGGCGTTGTTAGGGGGAACGCCACTTTTGCATCTCCTTATCACTGACGGCCGTTATATTAAACGTAATGGTCTTTCCGGGCGAAAACATTCCACTACTGCGTTTCGAAGATCCACTTAAAGCCGTGGGGTGACCGTCACTCACTCAACTGAACTCTGGGAATATGGAGCTCGGATAACGTGTCTTACAACCTTGTAAAACTCAACAGAAGTCATTTATTCAAACATCCCGTGGCACAAACACAGCTCACAGTTTGGACTACATATTTAATTTCTTTTATAAATCTTGTGCCATTTTGAAACGGTTTTTTTTTTGCAGTCAAAGGGATTTGATAGTTCACCCCTAAATAATATGGTGTTCTTGGCTTTCCACATCCTCGTATATTTGGGAAGGCTGTAATAACCCCCTAAGAGAAAGTTGAAGTGGTTCTTCTGCACATGTCAATTAAAGCTGAGGGTAGGATAGGGAGTTTAGACCTTGTGATGTATATGCAGAAGAAATTGCTTAGTCTTATATATGTATCTGCTGTGGGACCGGCCAAGGAGAAAATCTGCAAGCAGGTATATATCTTCCACGAGAGCTAATCTGTGATAATAGACAACAGGGATGCTAAACGTCATCCAGAAATTATTTTAATATCCAGGACTCGAAGGTATGAACTGAAACAGAGAATGGGCCATTTATATCAGACTAGAAGCCTCCTCAAACTTCTAGACTTGTGTTTAACACCTTCCTTGCATTTTATGCTTTTTTTTTTCTAGTATAGGATGAAGGTTTAGATCCTCAAGTCTAGGGAATATATAGGGACACGTGGTGTGGGCTCGTGTTCTAGGGCAAGAGATATTAGAAATTATTTTATGAGAGATACCCTTTCCCCAAATACCATTAGAGAAACGTTTTGACTCTTAAAGTAGAAATACAGTTGGCATTTTTTGTGTTTTTTTTAACGTTGTTGTTATAATAGATGCAGCAGTTGCTTAGCATTAAGGGAATGCAATTATTCTACCGCCCGGGTTCACAATATGGCCGCCTATTTCAAAAGAGGAAGTGCTGTGCTGTTGTATATGGTTGCTATAGCAACCCATTGAGGTGCAATATATATTCAAACTAATTTAATAGGGCATAAAGAGTGGGGGAATCCAGTAAGTGTTATCTAATAATACAAAACTGATTTATAAGTGTAACCCCCCCCCCCCCTCTAACAGGTTACTATGGTTAGCGTGTACCAGGCCCCACCCTGTGTTGTCATGGGATCATGAAATCATGGAGAGTATATAAGGGAGAGGGGAAAGCTCGAGAAGGTAGGTTCCAGGAGGACAAGAGTAGGAGGCGGAAGAGCCTCGGGGAGAGTGGACAAAAAATGTTTATAAAGTATTAGCACAGACCAGGCCCCCCTCTACTTTATTGTTATAGATAGGGACAGTGCCCTTTAAGTTTGGACCCCAGAAGAAGATTAAGGGAGTCCAAAATAAGCTTTAAAGTATGCAAACGGTATGCCACAGAGGGCCTCAGTACCGAGGACTTCTGGGTGCCGGCGAATCGGCTCTAACTGCGGCTCTGCATTAACAGTCCTCTCAGGCAAGGGGTAGTTCCCATACTGACAAAAGGTATTAGGGTCATTTGTACAGGACCCGCTAAGAGTCCCACTAGGACTAGCATTACTGGGATAATACAGACGGATATCCCGAACAGAAGAAAGAGGGGGGCCCGGGTCTCAGAAAAGGCAAGCAACTAACAGATATACCTCCCTGTTAAGAGTGGGCATTCATGGAAGCGCATAAAGCATCGATAACAATAAAGAAATAAAGGGACTGTACAATGTTGCATAAAGTGTGGTGTGCGGTCCCTGTGCCAGGGGACCAGAATAAAAGGCTGTTGTATGTAGGGTTGCCAGGTGTCCAGTACTGAACCGGACTGTCCTGTATTTGGACACTATGTCCAGTAAAAAATGAGAGGTAATACTGGACATGTATGTGCATACCGGTATTACCTCTCTGGACATACAGTAGTGAACTGACCGGCTTGAGGGAGCATGGATAGAGCAGGGCTGTTGCTAGAGGGAACGGCAGTTTCCTCCATCCTGATTGTCTGCATTACCCAGCAGCAGCCAATCAGGAGGAGGTGTCAGGAGCTTGAGGGTGGGACCAAGGAGAAGAGGAAACAGCACGGAACAGAGAGCGGACAGAGAGGTGTGTGTGTGTGTGTATATGTATCTCGAGCGCGTCGCACCTTACACCTTTGTGTCCAGTTTTTGGAGACTCCACCTGTCTACCCCAAGTTGTGGGACAAACGTTCCTGGCACCCATTATTCTACAACCTTACTACCTCATCGCCCCGAATCCAGCCCCTGAGTCACGGTAACCCGTGCGGAATAACCATATAATACACCCCAATGTAATCTCCCTAGAAACCAGACAGGGAAGGTTACATAGATAAACTACATAGGATTTTGAATGTATTGCTGCTTTAACCCCCTAATCGGTGACGGGACACCTGCGGGTCTTGCACTATCTGTTTGTTCCCGTTGTGTCCTTGTTTGTCCTATTTAAACATTTATCTTAGAGTCTAGTATTAAAAGTTAACTTTTAACCCTTTATCTGATCTTTTCTCCTTTATTGAATAGTGTGCAACTTTGTGGGGTTTTCTTTCGCTGTTTGTGTTAATCCATTTAAATGAATGTCCAAAACCCCGATGAAGTTGTCACCGCGCTGATTACTGGTCCTACAGAAACATTGTCAACACGTCTAAAGTATAAATGTATTGGGGTAATCCGCCTCAGCTGTGTCAGCTCCTAATAAGGGGAGAGGCACCAGGAGGAGTTTCAGGACGCACTTGTATTAAACTGGGGCGTATCGCATTCTGCGTCTGGATCTGTGTCAACTTGGTCAACGCGTTTCTTTTATTTAACAATAACACAAGTAAAAAAAACAACATTTTGTGTTTCTTTTCCGGCGCATTTAAATAGTTTTTTTGTTTACCAGGTCAAGTATTGGGGATATCCCTGCTTCAGCATAGGTGGTACAGTCATTGACTGAGCCACTGCTTGAGCCACCTGTGCTGAAGCAGGGATATCCTTAAAACCTGACGTGGTGGTGGCCCTTGAGGACTGGAGTTGGCCTCCCCTGGTCTATAGCACAGGACACAAAAGTGATGATATTAGATGTTTATTGTCCCATGACACAAAGGGACACACAACGGTTCGTTCCTCAGAGAGACCTTCTTCAGGGGAGAAACTTTGGGTGACCTGTGTTATGGGACAATAAACACCCAATATCATATTTTGTGTGTGTGTGTGTTTGTGCGTGTGTATGTATGCGTGTGTGTATGTGCGTGTGTATGTGCGTGTGTATGTATGCGTGTGGGTGTTTGTGTGTGTGTGCGTGTGTATGTATGCGTGTGTGTGTTTGTGTGTGTGTGGATGTGCGTTTGTATGTATGTGTGTGTGTCTGTGTGTTTGTGTGTGTGTGTGTGTGTGTTTGTGTGGATGTGCGTGTGGATGTATGCGTATGCGTGCGTGTGTGTGTGTGTGTATTAACATAAACCATTTTATTCCCAGCCAAAAGCAGAATGGTAATAGTCATTTAACATTTCACTAATTCAGTTTTCCAGCAAGATAAATTAAGAGCGGAGAAGGAATCACTTTTAACAAAAAAGATAAGAATATAGCTTATATTTATTAAGCGCTGATAAGACCCCTTACAGCCAAATGCCTTCCTTGTGCTGAAGGGTGCCCTCTGGCGGCCGTACAAAGGTGTCATGTGGCATAGCACCGCTTAGTGAATACGATCCTTTTGGGAAGCACATTGGCCCCGGTATTTCCCCTGCTACGTTTGAGCACATGATATAAAATAACTGTGGCAGGGGGATGTTTCCTAGGCTGGGAGCAGATTGTATATCTCCGCAGTGCGCGCACACCCAGCAGCGCTGGCAGTGTGCAGGATCCGCTCGCCCGGATTCCAGGTTCCTGGCCTCCTGCAGGCAGCAGCATTGTTTGGGCAATCGCACTTCAGGTGGATGAGGGAAGGGGGGTTCGTGGGATAATATTTAATAATACATATGACATGTTTGTTCTCATCTTCTACAGCAGGAGCGGCCAACTCCAGTCCTCAAGGGCCACCAACAGGTCAGGTTTTCAGGATATCCCTGCTTCGGCACAGGTGGTTCAATGAATGGCTCAGTTGTTGTCTGCCCAACTCCAGTCCTGAAGGGCCACCAACAGGTCAGGTATTGGGGATATCCCTGCTTCAGCACAGGTGGCTCAATCATTGGCTCAGTCTTTGACTGAGCCACTGATTGAGCCACCTGTGCTGAAGCAAGGATATCCTGAAAACCTGACCTGTTGGTGGCCCTTGAGGACTGGAGCTGGCCGCTCCTGTTCTACCCTAAGCAGGGTTGCCACCTTCTACTGAAGGCCGACCCGGAGAACAATGTTAAATAATGTTTATCTTACTTGGTGTGGCGCGGTGCGGCGGCGTCTCCCGGCGTCCTCCTGCAATTCCCCCTCCAACTGCAGTGATCATGGCTGCGCGGCGTCAAGTGATGACACATTGCCATGGTAACAGGATGCTACGTGACGCCCTGACTCTACGCGGCGTCACGTTGCCACTGTTCACTGCAGTTGGAGGGGGAATTGCCGGAGTGCCGGAGATACAGCCGTATCTCAACGCCTCTGATCGATACGGAACACGGTCACGTGTGCTGTCTGTGTTACCCAGCACCTTACATTCACTTACAGACACAATGAAGCCGTGTTCCCAAGAGCTTACAGTTTAATCTTTGGTACCCATGGTTTCCCTGCGTGTCACTTGCATTGGGGCTTCTGACAGGAGGCCGCCACGTGCTGCCAGGTACACAATGCCGTTTTCATGCGGACCTCGCGCGTTCCCAACTCGTGATGAACATCACGGAGATAACAATGGCATTTAGCCTTGAAAATCTAACTGCAGAGAACACTAAGATACATTTTTTCCCCCCAAGCTTCAAGTGGATAAGAATATCCTACAGAGGAGGGGTTTGTAATTCTGCGCTCAGAGTAAAAGGTCACAGAAGAGATGAAGGTCATTCTTCAATAGTGGCGCTGTTTGGCAGGAATAATGGGCTACAGCAGGGGTTCTCAACGCCAGTCCTTCGAGACCCCCCCAACAGGTCCGGTTTTCAGAATATTCCACTTCAGCCCAGGTGGCTCAATCAGTCCCTGCTTCAGGAAATGTGGTTCAATCAGTCCCTGCTTCAGCACAGGTGGCTCAATCAGTCCCTGCTTCAGGAGATGTAGCTCAATCAGTCCCTGCTTCGGCAAATGTGGCTCAATCAGTCCCCCCTTCAGGAAATGTGGTTCAATCAGTCCCTGCTTCAGCACAGGTGGATCAATCAGTCCCTGCGTCAGCACAGGGGGCTCAATCAGAGGCAGTCTTCGACTGAGCCTCTGGTTGAGCCACCTGTGCTGAAGCAGGGATATCCTTAAAACCTGACCTGTTGGGGTTTTTTAGGACTGGAGTTGAGAACCCCTGGGGTACAGTGAAGGAAAAATATCATTCAAACTCTTCTTCAGTTTTCTGGAAATAATGTATATATTAATTCAGCTGTGCGCAAAGTGGGGGGCCTGGATATATCTGGGGGGGGGGGGCGGTTGCAGAGGCCCCACACTCTTCCCCGAGGCATTTAAATTAAATGTCTTTAGTCACCGAGCCGTTCCTACCCCTCACACCTGCAGTGTTATTATAATTCCCTACATTCCATGGTCTCTTTTGTACAGTGCCGAGTGCACTGTGAGCAATATATAAAGAAAGATGACCAGACATATCCTGACACATTAAGCCCACCGACTGGGGGATTAGGCCGGACAATGGCTTTACAATACTTATTTAGGAAAGGGTAGCCGGATAGCCACTGGTGATTCTGTAGGAGAGCCGGGTTAGGAAACCCCACACCTTGGGCAAAATAATTGATAGCTCAACTACAATAAATAATTATTTGATACATAAAGAATTGTGGCAGAAAAAACCTTTATCCCTCTCTCACGCGGAATCGTGGTTTCCACCCGGTAATGCCAAACGACTCCACTGTATTGAATGAGACCTTTAGTCCACATTCACTAAAGGGTACTCCTCTTTAGCACGCCCTAAATCCCATTCATTTCAATAGGAGTTAAGGCGTGCTAATGCTTAGCACCATTTAGTGAACCTGGGCTTTAGCATGCCAACACCATTTCTGGTAACATCATACACATGGCACGAAGTGTCCAGTGGCAGACGCCCCCCGGATTCCCCAACAAAAAGTTCTACGGAGCAATATGAGGAGTAGCAGTGAGGCAGTAATAGGGTGACACGGTTGGAATGATGGGTATTATAGGGTATTATATACATACACTTTGACTTCTCTGGCTATCATGTGAAACATTGTAACTGTCAAACAGTTCAAAGTCACCGAGCGAGAAACAACGACATATTACAAACTCTTAGCAATCCTCTTCGCGATACGTTGGCCAACTCAACCCCCTGCATAACACGCTTCCAGCTCAAGGATAAGGAGGGCGAGTTAGGCCGCCTATTGTGATTGACGTTGTGCTTGCGTGTCAGCAACATTGAAGGGAAAATGAAATTACTCTTTATGCAAGTGTAGCAAAACGTATCCAATGCCAACAGCTTAATTGAATTATTAAAGGCTGCTTTTATATGCAGGTATAGGATATCCGACACAGATCTTGAGAAATGTTAATTACTGTAGGTCAAATTATTTCTATCTTATAGGCCTAGATCAGTAAACAGGAGGACTATATATATATATATATATATATATATATATATATATATATATATATATATATATATATAGTATGTATATTCAGTATGTGTATATGTGTGTGTGTATATACAGTATATATATATATATATATATATATATATATATATATATATATATATATATATATATATATATATATATATACACACACACATACACATTCAAAATGATTGTTTAATGGTCAGAACGCTTATTATTTTTCACAGACAGTTACAAATTCAAACTACACATTCATCAAGAACAATATTAGGAAAAATTAAAGCAGATTTTGCATAAACAGTAATATTTCTATGCAGTAGGGCAATGTACCAGACACAATGTATAAACAACATGTCGCCCATGAGTTAAATAACGAATTAATATATTTATTTATAACTATCCTTAAATGAGGTGGATTAAAATAAGCCTAGATCTGTTTTCTTATAGTGAGATACAATAGCATTGATACATTCCGGCAGGTGTGCGCGGGTATAATGCACATATTCTTTGTTTGAAATCATTTTTGCCGCCTCCCGCATTTTAAATACGTGATTGATACATTTGAAATTAAAACATAAAGATGTGTCTTTTTTTTTTATTGACAACCAATATTCGTAAATATCAGTTATTAATGTCATATTATTTATAATAGCCATACTGTGAAAATAATACATTTCGTTAACCTGCTGTATATAATAAAAAAAACCTCTGTGCTGCATCAAATACATTTTTGTTTATACGTACCAACTTAATTCTGCGCTGACACTAATAACAGACTTTTGGGCATAAACGCCAAGATTGTGACGCCCTTTCGGCGCACAAAAACGTTCTGTGCTAATCACTCAAGTGAGATGTCTAATATTGAGCTTTTTTTCCAGCGCTCAGCAGCTAAAGGGTTAACAGAAACGATATATTCAAGGTCCTGCATTAATTCCGCGTCAGACAGCGTACGTGTCACTGCAGGTCGAGAGCCACGGAGAAAATGTCAAGAGACAGCGGCTGCTGCCTGGCAAAAAACAAGACGCAAAGTCGTCAATAAAGATCCATAGGAGTTAGGACATCGTTTCATCGATCATGCGTCATGTTTTCAGAGCTCAAATCTGCGCGACCGCCATGAATAAAAACCAGAAGTGACGGGGACTGACGCCAGCAGTATTTATTTATTCATTTATAAATGTTTTACCAGGAACTAACACATAGAGAGTTACCTCTCGTTTTCAGGTATGTCCTGGGCACAGAGTTATGATGACAGATACATGGTTACAAATGCAGTTACATAGGTGAACAGGGTTATACATTATACTGTATATAAAGACATTGCATTACGTTAGGTGAACAGGGTTATTATACATTATGTATAAAGAGATTGCACGAACAATTGAACATCTTTTATCTTTTAGGCGGATTAAACAGTTGCAGACCAGATTCAAATGTGATTAAAAGCATCATAGAGAATAAGGGCAGACGCGCTAAACTGCGTTAGAATATTTAACCTAACGCTGATCCAGCGCTACTCCTGTCTCTTTGTGCATCTGTGCCTAATTCCTCAAAGTGCTGTTCTTTGAAGTGGGCAAACCTGGTTCAGCCTGTGACCTTGTGCGAGTCACCTTTTGTCATTCCTACTAAGCAGTGCGACTCGATAAGTCCCTTTCCTTCAGGGCTTAGTTATATAGCCCTTTGCGGTACAAGCAAGTGAATGCGCCTTAAGGTGCCTTAACACATGGCAGGTGTTTCATGCAGTAGCACCGCTTAGTAAAAATGGCCCCTTTATTGTGTATCGTTCTCTTGAAGAATTTTAAAGGATATATATTATTTTTCCCATCTCCGCCCTGTTTAAAATAGTCATGACGAAGATGTATTGATGCAAGAAAAAAGGTGTTGTGATAGTCCATCAAGATTTTATATTTGATTGTTAACTGGGGAGGTTTAGGCTATTTACAACTTTACAGAGCTTTTTTATTCTTGTTAAGGTGTATATATATATATATATATATATATATATATATATATATATATATATATATATATATATAGAAAGATGGAAGGATAATATAAATATTTGTACAATACTGTATACACACACAGATGGATATATATAATTATATAATGCATGTAGGTAATGACTGCACACTCATTATTAAGTATCCTACAGAGGGTGTCTGTGCTACAGTAGATAGCAAAAAATATCCAATTTAAAGAAAAGACCAGACAGGTCTAATTATCTGCACCAGACAAAATTAATGCAAAATAGGGGTTGTTTATTGACCCATAACACACGGGGCCCGATGTTTCGTCCCCAAAGAGACCTTCTTCAGACGCACAAACACACATCCACATGTATATATACACACACACAGTATGTGTCAATCCAAATTCAAACATTTTGCCCAAAACACACTATAACGACATCTTTCCTACAGATTTATTTCAGCACCATTAATTATACCTGCAAATAAAACCCTGCATTGATTTTGCGGCATCCCAAATTCCATTAGCATTGTGCTGCTGGTCCACAGCTCACGTCGCCCCCCTCGCCTTCTACCCGCCGCGAGCTGCTCGCTACGGAGACGCGGCTCTGAAGGACATCCTTTATCTCCCCCACGCAATGATTCTGCACAGCCCGGCTCCTCACTCACGTCGTGCTTCTGTGTCTTTGCTCTCGCATATCCCCGGAACAATTCCATTAGAGGAAGTGCTAGTGAAGAAGTCCGTTCAACGTAGCCCGTGCTTTTTATTTTATTTTTAAATCCCTTTCAAATGGGTTTCCAGTTTTATTTGGGACACAATGATGGTGCATTAGTCCGGCACTTGGAAAACACTTTGTCAACAGAACAAAAAGTTGGAGAGCCAGGAGGGGAGAGGGAATGCATTGCAGGCTGTCATGGTAAACAGACCCGATATTGAAAGTTATGTACACACTGTTATATCCATAAAAAATATATGTTGTTGATTTATACTATCTATATCAGTGGTGGCCATCTCGCGTCCTCCAGGGCCGCCAACAGGTCAGGTTTTCAGGATATCCCACAGGTGGCTCAGTCAATATCCTGAACAACTTGCCTGGTGGTGGCCCGTGAGTACTGAAGATGGCCAGTTGTTGACTGAGCCACTGATTGAGCCAGCTGTGCTGAAGCAGGGATATCCTGAGAACAAGACCTGTTGGTGGCTCTTCAGGACTGGAGTTGGCCGCCCCTGATCTGTATGATCTATCGAACATCGCCTGTAACGGATCTGTGTTTTAAATGAGCACTTCTTCCTACTCGTGGTTTTTTTTCCCCCACCCATTTATTTGCAAGGTGGGACTGGGGGTTGCCCCTGAGCCAAACACCACTATTTTCAGCTCAGTGGATCCCCCTGTTCTTGATCACATACCGGTGAAATTACCGGTTTCAAACCTACCTCAGGGGAAACAAAATGGTGTACAAATAACAATCTTGTATAAAAAAAATGGAAATTAGTTAGGATGGGTATCTAAAAAGAAATATAATAACAATAATATTCCACATGGCAGGACATACGCTGAAGAACAATCGTCTGCCTTGTGTTATAACAATTTGTGATCTTCATGATGAAATGACAGTGCACAGAGCTTTCCAAACGTCGCAGGTCTTCAAGTGTGAAGGCAAATTAAAATAATAGCAAACAAGTAAAGATGAGCCCTGTTTAATAGCAGTAACAACACGGGGATTAGGCCTTTTCTAATTGAGCTCGAGCATTCATACAAATTGCCTACATATATTTCTACTTAAAACAGATGATCCTCGCAACTCTGAATTACTCTTAAACCAGCTGTGTCTAAGTATCCTGTCTCACTAATCCGTTGTTTGAGGAGGATTTCAGGACATATTCAATTATAGCAGTCAGCTACGGAAGAGGGTGATCCTGGAGACACGCGCTACACTCATTGCATATTCTAACGCAGGGGCGGCCAACTCCAGTCCTCAAGGGCCACCAACAGGTCAGTTTTTAAGGATATCCCTGCTTCAGCAATCAGTTCCAGCTTCAGCACAGGTGGCTCAATCAGTGGCTCAGCCTTGCTGAGCCACTGATTGAGCCACCTGTGCTGAAGCAGAGATATCCTTCAAACCTGACCTGTTGGTGGCCCTTGAGGACTCGAGTTGGCCGCCCCTTGTTCTAGTAGGACTGATTCTTAACACAAACTCAGCAAAAGAAGGGTGGGTGACCGTGCAAGTTTTTCCTTCCATGTAGGGCCAACAGAATGTGGATACATTACAAGTTTTCAAACCACACAGGGTTTTCCATCAGATACCTTCATTATGCGACTGACCCAACCTGGGAGGTCTTTGTAGGCGTATCTAAGGAGAAAACTTCAACCACGAAGAGGCCGTCACTACAGTATCTCCCCCCCCCCCAAATAGTTCTGTTTACTCCAGCATCAATGTAGCTACTACTGTGCCTCTATTGACTGGACAGTATCTACTATATATTTGTGAAAGCACTGTATGTCTGTGTCCCTAGGGGAAAATTGGTCCCTTGGGCCGCCCGCCCGCCCCCGCACACCTCTCATTGGCCTGAGGCGGAGTGAGGGCCCAAAACACACACACACACACACCACCACCCCCTCGCTCTCTGCAGCTCTCCCCTCACATAGACCGCTCCCCCAACTGACCATCCCCGAGAGCGCTCCCCACGGCTCTCACCACCCATAGGCCACTCCCTCACCCGGCACTCTCCCTCACCCGCTCACCCCCCCCCCCCGCTCACCCCCCACCCCTGCTCACCCCCCCCCCCCACACACACACTCAGCACGCTCTCTGTGGCTCTCCCCTCACACAGGCCGCTCCCCGTCTCCGAGGGCGCTCCTCCGGCTGTCTCCGCCTCTCCTCGCGAGAGGCACAGCACCTCCTCACCGGAGCGTGTCAGCTTCGCCGCGGAGGAGCCCGAGGTGGACGAGGAGGGCGGCCGTGACCCAGAGGAAGAGGAGCGCAGCCGTGTACAAGGTGAGTACATGCAGGGGAATGGGTTATTTACCGCGTCCCTGACTCCCCCTGCCCCTTGCCCCCCCTTCCCATTGCCCACTGCCCTCCCTCCCCATGCCCTTTGCCCCCTGCCCTCCATCCCCCTGCCCTTTGCCCCCTGGCCTTTGCCCCCTGCCCTCCCTTCCCCAGCCCCCCCAGCCCTTTGCCCCCCTGCCCTTTGCCCCCTCCCCTGACCTTTGCCCCCTGCCCTCCCTCCCCCTGCCCTCCCTCCCCCTGGCATTAGCCCCCTGCCCTCCCTTCCCCAGCCCTTTGCCCCCAGCCCTTTGCCCCCTGCCCCCCAGCCCTTTTCCCCCTGCCCTTTGCCCCCTGCCCCCCCTACCCACATGCCCTTTGCCCCCCCTGCCCTTTGCCCCCTCCCCCTGCCCTTTGCCCTCCCCTGCCCTTTGCCCCCCCCTGCCCTTTGCCCCCCCACCCCTCCCTGCCCTTTGCCACCCCTCCCTGCCGTTTGCCCCCCCCCCCGCCCCTCCCTGCCGTTTGCCCCCCCCCCCCGCCCCTCCCTGCCGTTTGCCCCCCCCCCCCGCCCCTCCCTGCCGTTTGCCCCCCCCCCCCCGCCCCTCCCTGCCGTTTGCCCCCCCCCCCCGCCCCTCCCTGCCGTTTGCCCTCCCCACCCTTCTACGCCCCTCCCCCCCGCCCTTCGACACCCCTCCCCCCCTGCCCTTCCACTCCCCTCCCCCCCGCCCTTCCACTCCCCTCCCCCCCGCCCTTCCACTCCTTGCTCCCTGCCCTTCCACGCCCGGGCAACGCCGGGTATATCAGCTAGTGATATATATATAAGGGTTAAACAGCTGGAGCTGTCTGAAGGCATCTGGGAGCAGGAAGGAGTACCTCTCTGACGGAGCCGAGGGGCTGTGGAACCTAACAGGCAGTGCGAGCCGGGGGAAGGTAGTGTGAGCGCACTGACTCGGCGTAACTGGCTGTTACTCAGACGTGAACGCGTCATACACCCCCACACGATCCAGCCCTTCAACGGAGGTGTACCGGATGAGTATTCATTACTACCCAGACGATTCCTGCTGTATTTACAGCTCAATGCGCAAAATTTTGTCCATTTTTGTGAGTGGCCTATTTTTATCTTTTGGATTTTATTCAATATTATTACAGAGTTACGCGATGGAGGCTGCGCTGTCTTCTTTTGTTTTGCAATATATATATATATATATATTATATATATATATTTAATTTGCATGCGCGTGTTCTGATTAGGCTGCGATATAAGTTTAAGAGACTGAGGCACAACGACATAACTTGGATAAGATCATAAGTGTCAAAAGATTGGAAATGCAGACTTTTCTGTTGAAGACCCGTACACTGCCCCTGTTCTCAGGAAGTGACAGCTCGTGTCTCATGTCATGGACAATTGAGATGATATTACTGGTTCTCTGAAACACAGACTCTGTAATCAGCCCGTGACAGTACTATGCAAAGGCTGTTTCTAGACCAGGGGAGCTCAACTCCAGTCCTGAAGCCGCCCCAGCAGGTCAGGCTGTCAGGATATCCCAGATTCAGCACAGGTGGCTCAATCAGAGGCTCAGTCAACTGAGTCTCTGATTGAGCTACCTGTGCTGAAGCAGGGTCTGATTGTGCTAGCTGAGCTGAAGCAGGGGCTGATTGAGCCACATGTGCTGAAGCAGAGTGCCTGGCCTTCATGTTGGGTAAGTGCAGTGGATGGTAGTGCCTGGCCTTCGTGGTGGTTAAGTGCAGGAGAGGGCAGTGCCTGACCTTCATGGTGGGTAAATTCAGTAGATGGCAGTGCCTGGCCTTCATGGTGGGTAAGTGGAGTGGATGGCAGTGCCAAGCCTTCATGGTGTGTAAGTGCAGTGGATGGCAGTGCCTGGCCTTCTTGGTGGGTAAGTGCAGTGGATGGCAGTGCCTGGCCTTCATGGTGGGTAAGTGCAGTTGATGGCATTGCCTGGCCTTCTTGGTGGGTAAGTGCAGTGGATGATAGTGCCTGGCCTTCATGGTGGTAAGTGCAGTAGATGACAGTGCCTGGCCTTCATGGTGGTAAGTGCAGTAGATGGCAGTGCCTGGCCTTCATGGTGGTAAGTGCAGTAGATGGCAGTGCCTGGCCTTCATGGTGGTAAGTGCAGTAGATGGCAGTGCCTGGCCTTCATGGTGGTAAGTGCAGTAGATGGCAGTGCCTGGCCTTCATGGTGGTAAGTGCAGTAGATGGCAGTGCCTGGCCTTCATGGTGGTAAGTGCAGTAGATGGCAGTGCCTGGCCTTCTTGGTGGGTAAGTGCAGTAGATGGCAGTGCCTGGCCTTCATGGTGGGTAAGTGCAGTAGATGGCAGTGCCTGGCCTTCATGGTGGGTAAGTGCAGTAGATGGCAGTGCCTGGCTTTCATGGTGGGTAAGTGCAGTAGATGGCAGTGCCAGGCCTTCATGGTGGGTAAGTGCAGTAGATGGCAGTGCCTGACCTTCATGGTGGGTAAGTGCAGGGGATGGCAGTGCCAGACCTTCATAGTGGGTAAGTACAGTAGATGGCAGTGCCTGGCCTTCATGGTGGGTAAATGCAGTAGATGGCAGTGCCTGGCCTTCATTGTGGGTAAGTGCAGTAGATGGCAGTACCTGACCACAATGGTTTGAAGGAGAGACTGGGGGTATATCCAAAACTAGCTAACCCGAGTGGCTAATAATACTCAGATGAGGTCTTGTCACTGAATATCTTGTCAGTCACTCTAACTATTTTAACCAAATAGATAGATTTTCTGTGTGTAATCTAATATATATTTTACAAAGTCTGCGTGTTTACGCTGTCAATATACCTTTCTATCCTGTTTTTTGCAACGTTGTTTAACTTAATTATCTAAGGGACACGTTTATAGGGCCTCGGGTAGGACCTTGAATTGTTCCTTCAGGAAGGATACATTTATTTAGGATGGGGTAATATTATTATTACTCCCATAAAGTAACTATTCTCCTTGGCGCAGAGTAATAACGTATTAAAGGAATGTTACATTATTGTGTTCCTTGTGTTGCGGTTGGTAATTGGATTGGGTGTCTTATGAAATGAGTATGTTCTGTTTTGGGGCCCGAATTGCATTTTAAAGTAAAGCATGATAGGAACAATTGGGACAATAAACTTCTAAAATACCAGTTCAAACATTTCGGAACCTGAAAGAACTGCGGTAAACCCAGTGTGACTAAAAAATGTCAGTTACTATGCAAGCTAACACCTTGTTACGTCAATAACGGAGCTTTTTGGATCGGATCTTTTGATCCACATATCAGACCCCTTGGTTAGTTCAAACTCCTTAAGGGATTCCACATCGTCTGGAAACGGAAGAACAAAAACAGGTTCCTGTAGGAGGACATGTGCAGAGGTACACAATGGAGACTGTTTTAAGGTGAAATTATAACAAGGCTTTATTGTGCCTGTCGCTTTAAACAGCAAAAAAAATCAACATAAGCGAAATAGTGAGCCAACCAAAAACCCCTATCTCTGCTTTGGAGACTATCTATACATGTAGCTCAGCCCTCTCTGACTGGGTTGGTTAGCTAAGCTATTTACCAGCCCCAAATCATGGAGACATTTATCAATACACAGACATAAATAATAGTCTTATACGAAAAAGTCTTATCTGTTAGCTGGGACCAGGACTAGAGTTTTCACTGCCTCCTCCCCCCCCAGTGTCAGCAGCCTTGTGTGACCCCCCTCTATCTTTTCCACTGCCCCCCACACAACTCTATCCCTCCCCCACACCTCTCACCCTCCCCCACCTCTATGTCTCTCTCTCTCACCTCACCCACCTCTCTCTCTCCTTCCCCCACCTCTCTCTCCCTCACCCACCTCTCTCCATCTCCCACCTCTTTTTTTTCTCTAATACCCCCACTTCTCTCTCCCTCCTCCACCTCTCTCCCCCAAATATCTCCCTCCCCACCTCTTTTTTTCTCTCTAATACCTCCACCTTTCTCTCTCTCTTCCCCACCTCTCTCCCCCAATACTCTTTCCTTCTTCCCCCCACCCCCTCTTGGTGACCATGGGCAGGACACTACCCAGTTCTTAATAACTTCCAGGAAACCATTTAGGCCGGCAAAGATTAACACCATTCAATGTTGGATACTGTTTGCAAGGAGCCAATTTGGCAGAGACACAGCCCATTTAAAGGGCATTCCATTAGCGAAGCGGCAGCTACAAAGTCACATTTCATTACCAATTATTCTGCCAGTGTCTCGCTCGGCCTCTACTCTACTTGTGAGGCTGTTCTGGAGACCGCCTGAGTCAGAAATTAGCTAGGGCAACCACCAGGTGAGGGATATTCTCCCACCCGCCGTAACTAGGTGGCAATTGGCAAGCTTCCCGGGGAACAAAACAGAGTTTGCAGGAATCTATGATCTTCAAATGTCCTTTGTCCGAGGGCAGGGGTTCTCACCTCTAGTCATCAAGACCGCCCCCTACAGGTCAGGTTTTTAGGATATCCCTGCTTCAGCACAGGTGGCTCAATCAGTGGCTCAGTCGAAGACTGAGCCTCTGATTGAACCGCCTGTGCTGAAGCTGGGACTGATTGAGACAACTGTGCTGAAGGAGGAGTTGAGAACCACACCTGGGTTAAGCACACAAGATCTGGGTTTTACTTTGTATCAGTAGGGTAACACTAAGGATTGTCATGGGTCCACCAAGCTTCCGGAAAGATCTGTCGCCCAAGAAGCCCGCCGGTCATGTGATAGGCAGCCACGAGCATTATTCTCTGTGAAGCTTGCGTCCCCACCAGGTGGTAATCCTCTTCCCCAGAACAACAAAACTTTGCAGATCATCGATTCCAGCAAACTATGTTCACATTAAGGCCATCGGTCTATAGTTCTGACTGGTACCTGTCTGTGCAACTACATCCTTCAACCCCGTATTGTCATTGATTGCTTTGTGTTGGGAGAGAGGTGGTGATTTAGCCGGATCTCACTTGTCCTCTATTCATTAAGACAGATCAGTGTTTAAAGAGGTTTATGCAGCACACCACCATAAGAAATGGGTTATTTATTTATTTCAATGGCAATTCAGCAATGGCTGGGTCAAAATATCGATAATTATTACATTCTTACGCATCGTGGGACCTGATTCGTAAGAAATATTTGGTGGCACTTAGCAACGTAACACATTTTCTACCATTTGTAACTGCTTTACACGTCTTTCCTTCCAAACAAATGGGACAAGTTCAGGGTGGCTGCTACGGACGCGAGCGTCCGTGCGCACCTCCCCCGCGTGCTCCTGCGCGTGTCCAGCAATCTGTGTTCAGGCTGCAGGAGTCGGGTCGCGGCGTTTGGGGGTGTGGCAGGGGGCGGGGCGAAAGTGTCACAGAGCTGGTTCGCTGAACCAGCTCACGTGACGCGACTGCTGCCCCAAATATAATTTCCGGTTGTAGCGGCAAAGTGTAGCAGCGTCAACGCTGCACTTTGCCACCGGTGGTTTTCAGTTTGAACACTCCCACGAACAACCCGAACCTGCGACGTGCGCTCGCACGCAATCACGCGCATGTCGCGTAGCAGCCCCCCTGAACACAGCCATACAAAGCTTTTCAAAGGTTAGCTACTAACAGCTCCAAAACATTATTTGTAGCCATATTGGTTCCTTATTTTATGTGACAAGGCAAATAAGAAAAATAGGTAGTATGGTACCTTTTATTGGATAAATAATGGTTCAAAGCAGGGATGGCCAACTCCAGTCCTCAATGGCCACCAACAGGTCGCGTTTTAATGATATCCCTGCTTCAGCACAGGTGGCTCTGTCATTATGACTGCATTATTATTTCTCCGTAAGAGAAAAACTACTGATCAATATTTCATTAAAGTATGTAATGAGGAACAGAGCGGCCGACACACGGGGAGCGCCAAGACCACTCTCCTGGGCCAAGCGGCTGAATTTGGGCCCAGCTTCCGCCATCTCGGCAGGCCTCTATCTCGCTGCTGACAGGTACATTGGTGACAGGTAGACAACTAGTATTGTCCTGTTCAATAACTTGGAAGGCATGTCCCCCTCCCTCTTCAACTGTATGTAGGGCCACTTCACCCCTCCCCACGTGAAGCACTGGCTGGTAGTGCCACTGGGCAGTTGCTAATTGGCCAGTTGAGACACACTGGAGTACCAGTGGTGCCCCTGTGGTCAGCGAGCTGGCCCAATGGCTGTAAAATTAAGGAGTGTATAAAATGAGCTTTTCGCGGCAAGGACATGTTTGCCATTGAATGTAACCTACCGACGGCTAAGTGTAGATGTCACTCGCCACCAAAGATGGCGCAGAGCTGAAAGACCTGCTGATGCTTATACGTGAGAAGGCGGCGCAAGCTGGAGCAAGACACCAACTCCACCACCTGCCTGGGGTAGCACCTTTGTGCCAGTATCGCGGGAGGAGGCTGCTGATGTTGCCGTAGTAGTAGAGGTGAGGAGGAGCAGAGCGCCTCGGAGGACTTCAGCAGAGGAGGAGGTGCCGGTAAGAGACGCCGGAAGTCACTTGGCATAAGCAACGATCAGCTGGGGATCTCAGCTTTCAGTCTCACGAGACTTTGAAGACTTTCTAGAGATAAAACGGTGGCTAGTGGCCGCGCCAAGGAATGCCGGTCAAGCAGCTAGGACCAGTTAGTGAGAAGTCTGCAGCCAGGTCAGCAGAAGAACTGCCCATTGGTACGAGGTAGAGGCTCACATAGCAGAGAGTTGGGATCAGGGGGTTGTCACAGTGGGGACTAGACAAGGGTTGCTGATTGGTGTTTTAAAGACCCTGCAGGCCAACTCCAGTCATCAACGGCCAGGTTTTCAGGATACCCCTGCTTCAGCACAGGTGGCTCAATCAGTGGCTCAGTCATTATGACTGAGCCACTGATTGAGCCACCTGTGCTGAAGCAGGGGTATCCTGAAAACCTGATTTGTTGGTGGCCCTTGAGGACTGGAGTTGGCCACCCCTGCTGCAGGCTATGAGGCAATACTGATAGGTTATGGCCCCAGTCCTCCCTGCGGCACACACGCTTAGCGGCGTGTGCAGAGACTACAGCCGCAATCGGTGGTCTGTAGGGGAGAGCAGGGGACAGGGCCATGACGGGGGGTGCGGCCATGATGGGGGATAACGGCCCTTGGCTGCATGCCAACCATGTGGCCGCGTCGCGTCACAACAAAATTCTTGTCTTCCCTGATAGCGTACGCGTCACAGCGCTTTGCGCGCCACACACACACGGCCACTGGGGCCTGCCCCATAGAGGGCTGCGCTGTGGTGTGACATAGCGTGCCGCCGTGACCACCGGAGACTCAGCCTCAGGGTTACATCTCCCTTTATCGGTAAAGGAGAAGAGGTGGAAGGGGTTGGGTTGAAGAAGATGCTCAAGAGCTACAAAGGGAGGGAGCTTCTAAGCCGATGGGCACTGTCTTTACTGGACCAGATACATGATACTACGGCTTTAATACAAGTCATGATAACGCTCTGAACGCAGTAAAACAAAAGTACCCAGTGAGCAAATCAGCCCAAAATGACAAAACATCAATCAAAATAGCCAAGGACTTCTGACCTCCCCTGGATTTGGGATTATGACTTTCATGTCTTTGAAGGTATGAGGAGTGTATTGGATGTGGCAGATGCTGTGCTGGGAAGAAAACCCAGAGTCAATGTAATTCTTCCGACGCCAACTGTGAACCATTCCACAAGACTATGCCAGCGGGTCCCAAAGTGCTCAGCACTACCACTGCATAGTGACCGGTGACGTGACGAGAATGTTTCCCCCTTTTAGTGAAAACTGGTTTGATTCCCTAGGTTTGGAAGTTTGCACACTCACACGTGTCAGACGGGTGCACAACCCTGCCATTCCCCATTATCTCTATGCATGCAGTGCTTCCACTGCAGCCAGGGGTTCTGGGTAAGGATGTATAAATGAGCACACGGAGTGAGTCCGTTTTTGCTTCTTAGCCATTTTAACACGGGCCCCTATAAGCGTTCGCTTGTCGTATGTATTACACCGCTTTAAGTCAATAGTAGAGATGTACAAAACATTGAACAAATGTTTCTATAATGAAGATGGAACATTTAAACTGTTATCTGGGGAGGTATTGATCAGCAAAACCTTGGAGGGGACAATAGCTGCGTGACATTACCAGCAGACACCGGGCTGTCAGCGCGGTGAAACAAGTAATGTATGTGCCTCTAGTACACCGTTTCCCAGACATTATCACACTGTGCTCCCCCTGCTAGAAAATATTTGTCCCCCAGACCCCTAATTAATAACTATTATTACCGACTCCTCAGACTATTGCTAACACTGTGTGACCGATCCCAGGCAGTATAGTGTCCTGAGCTCGCGGGGGGAACACACGCTTAATAATCCCCCAAACTGCCCCTCAGTGTGTGCAGGCAGCATGGGGGGTGTACAGCCATCACTCACTGCGGGAGCTTCCAAAGTCACGTCCCACAATGCCTTGCTGCTGTGGGTGCAAAGCATTGTGGGGAGAGACTTTGGAAGCTCCTGCTGTAAGTGACAGCGATACCCCCCACACTGAGGTGCAGTTTGGGGTCTTACTAAGTGTGCAGTCCCCACACGGACTCAGGACCCCGCTATCCTGCCTGGGAGCCGCCATTAATGATATATTTGAGCAAACCCCACAATAACTGACCCCCTGTTGGGAATCACATCTATAGAAGAAGTATATTAAAGATGTAGCTCCACTTTGGTGCAACTATAGGCAGAGAACCTTAAAAGGAAAAAAAATCCCATTAAAATCAAAATAATAGTTGTCTCTGATTCATACAGTGCAACTATTTTCCCCTAGAATTTCTCCACGTTGCCCTGATTTTATATATATATATATATATATATATATATACACACACACACACACACACACACACACACACACACACACACACACACACACACACACACACACACACACACACACACACACACATTGTCTAGATTTAATAGTGATTGCCGCTTGAAAACTAGAGTGGTGACTAAGAAGATGGGTGATTTACCTTCACTCTTTAGCTAACTAAGGTCATGTATTGTACCTGGTTTGATGGCAGCAGCAAGAATGGTCCCTTTCTAGTAAGGTTGGCTCTCCTTTGGCAGAATAAGGTGTTTATCTTATTGGGGGGAAAGTGTGTATCCCTAAAGTCAAACTTGGATTTACCCTGAAGTCCTCCCGTGCACAAGGTTGGTGGTTTCACAGCATAATGAATGGGGACCTTTGTCGTGATCTCTTTGTCGCACACATTCGCTGGTTATATGGAGTATACGGAGACGCAGCTGAGTACTGCAGTTAGTTTTCTGTCTCTGCAAACCAGCAAGCAATTCATTGCCAGCTGAGATCCAATCAGTCCCAAAGTACCGCAGACCTGGTCCTCCTGTCGATGGCTGAGTTTTTATTCATGTTGCACTCATCCACGGTGACCACGCTTGTGTTCGCAAACCGTACCCGCCGCTGCCCTTGTCACTTTGTATATGGTAGAAAGTCCCCTTCAGACTCACTAAAGATACTCAGTACAAATAGTGATTGCATGCATGTATAATTTCATTTACAAAGCGCCAACAGTGTACACAGCACTTTACAAAACGACAACACGGTAAATAATTGGCAAACAATGGGGCTAAGCGCGACAGGTAAATGACAGCATCAATGGGAGGCCCTGCCGCGAAGAGCTTGCAATCTAAGTGGTACAGTATGTTGGGAGGCTTGCAGGCAGAGTAGGAGTAAAAGTGCATTGTTAACAAGCTTAAGGGGAAAAGAATGACCAGAGGAACCAAAAACAAACATTATATGCGCATGTTGTTAGAAAATATTTCGTTTCCACATGAATTCAAAGCATTGCGGCCTACGCAGAGAGTGAGGGGGTCTACTGGTGCAGGGCCACTGAGCGACATATAGAGCAGGGGTGCGCAACTCCTGTCCTCGAGCCACCAACAGGCCATGGATTAAGAATATCCCTGCTTCAGCAAAATTACTCAGCCACTGACTGAGCCACCTGTGCTGAAGCCGGCATACAGTATCTGTAAAACGTGGCCTCGTGGTGGCACTTGAGGGCGGGAGTTGCCTCACCCTGATATAGTGGAACTGCAGCAGAATATAAGTACTCGGCCTCTTAACACCAACCATTTTTTTATTATGTATTTCTTTATATCACACATGGATAACTCCTGCAGTGCCGGAGAGGCCTGCAACGCACTGCTGGAGTTCTGCCTCCAAAAGGCCACATTTGTAAAACCCTTGCCAAAGACTGAGGGTCGTTGCAACTTTAATGTAGTGTATGAAACCCAATAGTGATATATACCTTTAAGATACAACTTCATACCGAACAATCCACAGACTGTATCAGCACAATGACAGCGCTATAACACGAGCCAGAACCTAATTAGTACTAAAATAACACACAAATTCAACAGTTTGAAAAGGGCAGCCATCACAGTAAAATATCATGATGTGACACTATTAAAAAGCCATAATAATTTTAAGGACTTTCAGTAAAAATATTAACACACTTGCCTTACTTAGCACCAAGCAATTAAACGGGGAATAGCACAGCGCCAAATACCGAAACATTAGTGACACTCATAAATAAATCATTCCTCGCTCATAAATTAATGACAATGCTAATTTCATTTAGGGTCATTATAAAAATGCAAAATTGATGACGTTTGTGCCATTTTTTTTTCTCTCTCTGTTAAAAACTCCGGCATTTGTGAAAAACGTCTCCCGGGGGATTAGGCTGCAACATCGATTCTCAACTTGATGACAACATCTCCTTCGTAAATTTTGTCCCCCCCAAAAAACGAGATTTAATACGAGCCCAATTGAATTAAGCTCTCAAATTAGCAACGCAAATCCAGCAGCCGCCATGAATCTAAATGACAGCCAAAGACCTACAGCTTAAACGCGCAGCACTTGCTTAGAACATCCGTTCATATATTTTTAATAAAAACCACTGATACAAATTCAAAACCAGCTTCATAAATCAAACATGATTCAATGTATGAAGTTTGAAGGTTTTCCTCGTACCAGCTGTAAGTGTGGGCTGTCTGAGGAAGACACAGGCTTTGCATTTCACTGCTTGAGGTTTTATGAAAGGTTTATTGGATTTCGGAGTCCCTTAAGGGGAAACCCTTTAAATGTCTTTGCAATTATAAGACTAATAACACTTTCAGCTTCTGGACGGAGCCTTGACTTGACAAAGATAAGGAACTTGAAGTTGCTTGGTCAATACCAAGCTATTAATCTCTGTCACCTCGATGTCACTGTGCTCAGAGAGACAATGTCGCATCTTGACCTATGGGGGAAGTCATGTAGTGATTTTATTCAACATGTCAGCATTCATCAGAGCAGATTTCGTTACTCCCCCCCCCCAACTCCCCTGAAACAGTTCCAGTTCTTTATCTTGACTGTGTTGACACCCTTCATATAGTTTGTTCCAGACTCTGCTGTATTATTATTTAGTGCTCATTCGTGTGTATGAAGCCCTACGGGGGATGGAAAGGTTTATGAAACTAATTTAGCTCTCGTCAAGGTGAATTAAAGCAAGGAGGAGATTGTTACACAGCCAAATTTCTTATCTGTACACATAAACAAAGGTTAATTTCTTATCATGAAAGGTAAAATTGGATTAGCATTTTTTTTCCTCCTCAGCGATGTACATTTAGGTGTCTTCTTTCTTTGACATTGTAAGTGTTTAACAACAAAATATACATGTAAGTAGATCCGACTTTAGAAGAAGTCACAAGGTGGCCACTATCTTCTGAATATTCTAGGGGTATAATGTTGTAGTGTTTCTCTTTGTGAAAGCAGCATGATTGTTCTTGTACAAGATGTCAGACCATGGAGATGTCAGATGGAGACCAAGATGTCAGACCATGGAGACCAAGATGTCAGATGCAGACCAAGATGCCAGACCATGGAGTTGCAGATGAAGACCAAGATGTCAGACCATGGAGATGTCAGACAATGGAGATGTCAGATGGAGACCAAGATGTCAAACCATAGAGATGTCAGATGGAGACCAAGATGTCAGATGGAGACCAATGAAGTCCAATTTTGAGATATGATCAACAGATACCGTAGCCTTTGAATATTAGCCTTTCATAACCTCAAGGGTCTCTTCAACCAACTCACCAATACATATAAAATTTAGACTTACTTTGAGGGTGGTCTCAGGTGGGGCCAGGTGGCTACGGGGGGCCCGGTGGCAGCGGGGGGTGCAGTGGCTGCGGGGGGGCCAGTGGCCGGTCAGAGCAGTTGCCTCCGGCTGCATGCTACTCCCTCACTGTCTGTCCCACGCCGAGGTGTCTGATGCTGACGAGCGCCAGGCCTCCCTCTCACGCCGGCGCATACCGGAAGCTGAGCCAAGCTGACTTCTGGCGCGAATCATCATCAGACACCTCGGCATGGAACAGACAGTAAGGGAGAAGCCCGTAGCTGGGGGAGAGCCGGGCCCGGCAGCAACTGCTCTGACCGGCCGCCGGGCTCCCTGCAGCCACTCTGCGTTCGGAGAGAGGAAATATCGGACACATACATGTCCAGTATTACCTTTCATTTTATACCGGACGCAGGGGCAAAATACCGGGTCAGGTTTTAAGGATATCCCAGTTTCAGCACAGCTGGCTCAATCAGTGGCTCAGTTGAAGACCTGTGCTGAATCAGGGACTGATTTAGCCACTTGTGCTGAAGCAGGAACTGATTGAGCCACCTGTGCTGAAGCAGGGATTGATTTAGCCACCTGTGCTGAAGCAGAGATATCCTGAAAACCTGACCTGTTGGAGGGGGGGGGGCTTGAGGACTGCAGTTGAGCGCCCCTGCTCTGTGCTATAACTCAGACAATGTGCAGTGGCTGGCTAGCAATACATCTCTTTCAAAGTGCTCCTGGGAATAAACTGCTCCATCTGCTCGCTACCATGGAATACATCAAGTGAAATTGTGCTAAAAGTGGATTTAAAGAGGGAAACGAGTGGAACAAAGATTTTGTAAATCACGCCGGTGACTGGAGACATGTAAGAAGAGGTTGGGGGGCGGGGAGAATTCCTCACGTAAGCGCCAAGATACTGCGAGACCATCGCCCCGTCACCGTCCCGTCTTCCTCCTTCCGCTGCGGGGTCTCCCCTCACCTGGTGTCGCGGAACGAGCCTCACAGCCTCTAGCCTCCCCACTCTTTCCCCACAAAACCTTGTGTTCCCACCCTGTCCCTTCACTTAGATTGTAAGCTCCATGGTACAGAGTCCGCCTTGTCTGCAGTACTGTGTTGTAATTGTATTTAAGTATGCCACGCCCCGCCCCCATCGCCCCCGCCCCCATCGCCCTCGCCCCCATCGCATAGGGACAATCTGCCATTTCGCCCCAGAGGAAGGAGTTACGCTTTTTAGGGTTAGGATTAGGGGTTAGGGTTTTTAGGGTAAGGGGTTAAGGTTTTTAGGGTAGGATGTTAAGGATAGGATTTGTAGGGTGAGGGGTTATTTTTAGGGGTTAGGGTTTTTAGGGTAAGAGGTTAAGGATAGGATGTTTAGGGTTACGGGTTATTATTAGGGGTTAGGGTTTTTAGGGTAAGAGGTTAAGGATAGGATGTTTAGGGTTAGGGGTTATTATTAGGGGTTAGGGTTTTTAGGGTAAGAGGTTAAGGATAGGATGTTTAGGGTTAGGGGTTATTATTAGGGGTTAGGATGTTTAGGGTTGGGGTTAATGTTTGTTGGATTACCCGAGGCAGTGAAATGTCCTAGTGGCTGAAGGGCCGCGGTTAATTGCCGCACGTAGATGCTGCTCCCCCTTCCCCGCTCTGCGGAGTATGTTGACGCCTTACAATTAAACGTTGAAGCCGCGGCCCATGTTTAATGGCGGTCTAGGACATTTGGTCGCAGACATTTTGCCACTGCCGGTGTTTAGCCGCCATTTACCTCGCCACAGTGACATCTTGCCGACGGACATTTTACTTCCAAGATAAGCGCCTAATCTTACCCCTTCTCCTAAAACCCTCTAATCTTACCCCCTAATACTACCCTCTACGCTAAAACCTTACCCTCTAACCCCTTACCCTAATTCCCTACCCTAATAACGTAACCCCTTACAGCTAAAATCCCTTAAATAAACTTACCTTATTGGCGGGCAGCTGAGCACCCCGCGGGTGAGAGCGCCCCGCGGTGGAGCACCCAGTGGCAGAGCACCCAGTGCCGGAGCGCCCCGCAGGTGAGCACCCAGTGGCAGAGCACCCAGCTGATATACCCGGTGTTGCCCGGGTTGAAAGGCAAGGACGGGGGGGGGTGAAAGGCAAGGACGGGGGGGTGAAAGGCAAGGACAGGGGGGTGAAAGGCAAGGGGGGGGGTGAAAGGCAAGGACGGGGGGGTGAAAGGCAAGGACGGGGGGTGAAAGGCAAGGACGGGGGGGTGAAAGGCAAGGACGGGGGGGTGAAAGGCAAGGACGGGGGGGGTGAAAGGCAAGGACGGGGGGGGTGAAAGGCAAGGACGGGGGGGGTGAAAGGCAAGGACGGGGGGGTGAAAGGCAAGGACGGGGGGGGTGAAAGGCAAGGACGGGGGGTGAAAGGCAAGGACAGGGGGGGGGGTGAAAGGCAAGGACGGGGGGGAGAAAGGCAAGGACGGGGAGGTGAAAGGCAGGGAGGGGTGGGTGAAAGGCAGGGAGGGGTGGGTGAAAGGCAGGGAGGGGTGGGTGAAAGGCAGGGAGGGGGGGTGAAAGGCAGGGAGGGGGGTGAAAGGCAGGAAGGGGGGTGAAAGGCAGGGAGGGGGGGTGAAAGGCAGGGAGGGGGGGGGTGAAAGGCAGGGAGGGGGGGTGAAAGGCAGGGAGGGGGGGTGAAAGGCAGGGAGGGGGGGTCAAAGGCAGGGAGGGGGGGTGAAAGGCAGGGAAGGGGGTGAAAGGGAGGGGGGGTGAAAGGCAGGGAGGTGGGGGGTGAAGGGCAGGGAGGGGGGGTGAAATGCAGGGAGGGGGTGCTGAAGGGCAGGGAGGGGGGGTGAAAGGCAAGGACGGGGGGGTGAAAGGCATGGACAGGGGGGGGGTGAAAGGCAGGAAGGGGGGTGAAAGGCAGGGAGGGGGGGTGAAAGGCAGGGAGGGGGGGTGAAAGGCAGGGAGGGGGGTGGGGTGAAAGGCAGGGAGGGGGGGTGAAAGGGAGGAAGGGGGGTGAAAGGCAGGGAGGGGCTGAAAGGCAGGGAGGGGGGTGAAAGGCAGGGGGGGTGAAAGGCAGGGAGGTGGGGGTGAAGGGCAGGGAGGGGGTGAAATGCAGGGAAGGGGGGTGAAGGGCAGGGAGGAGGGGTGAAAGGCAGGGCCGGGGGGGATGAAAGGCAGGGCCGGGGGAGGGGGGTGTTTGCGTGAAAGGCAGGGGGGGGGTGAAAGGCAGGGAGGGGGGTTGAAGGCGGAGGGGGGTGAAAGGCAGGGAGGTGGGGGGTGAAGGGCAGGGAGGGGGGGTGAAAGGCAGGGCCGGGGGGGGTGAAAGGCAAGGACGGGGGGGGGGGTGAAAGGCAAGGACAGGGGGGGGTGAAAAGCAAGGACAAGGGGGGGTGAAAGGCAGGGATGGGTGGGTGAAAGGCAGGGAGGGGTGGGTGAAAGGCATGGAGGGGTGGGTGAAAGGCTGGGGCGGGGGTGAAAGGCAGGGGGGGTGAAAGACAGGGAGAGGGGGTGAAAGGCAGGGAGGGGGGGTGAAAGGCTGGGGCGGGGGGTGAAAGGCAGGGAGGGGGGGTGAAAGGGAGAGGGGGTGAAAGGCAGGGAGGGGGTGAAAGGCAGGGAGGGGGGGTGAAAGGCAGGGAGGGGGGTGAAAGGCAGGGAGGGGGGGTGAAAGGCAGGGAGGGGGGTGAAAGGCAGGGAGGTGGGGGTGAAGGGCAGGGAGGGGGTGAAGGGCAGGGAAGGGGGGTGAAAGGCAGGGCCGGGGGGGGGAAAGGCAAGGACGGGGGGAGGGGTGAAAGGCAAGGACGGGGGGGGTGAAAGGCAAGGACAGGGGGGGGTGAAAGGCAAGGACGGGGGGAGGGGTGAAAGGCAGGGAGGGGGGTGAAAGGCAGGGAGGGGGGGTGAAAGGCAGGGAGGGGGTGTAGTGAAAGGCAGGGGGGGGTGAAAGGCAGGGAGGAGGGTGAAAGGCAGGGAGGGGGGGTGAAAGGCAGGAAGGGGGGTGAAAGGCAGGGAGGGGGGGTGAAAGGCAGGGAGGGGGGGTCAAAGGCAGGGAGGGGCGGTGAAAGGCAGGGAGGGGGGGGTGAAAGGCAGGTGGGGTGAAAGGCAGGGAGGTAGGGGGTGAAGGGCAGGGAGGGGGGGTGAATTGCAGGGAGGGGGGGTGAAGGGCAGGGAGGGGTGGTGAAAGGCAGGGAGGGGGGGTGAAAGGCGGGGGAGGGGGGTGTTTGCGTGAAAGGCCGAGAGGGAGGGGGTGAAAGGCAGGGCCGGGGGGGTGGGGTGAGGGGGGTGAAAGGCAGGGCGGGGGGGGGAGGCGCACGCATCTCCCTCCCCTCTGGCTGCAGGGAGAGGTGGAGAGAGCCGGAGGAATGCTTACGGAATGGGGAGCGTGCTCTGGGGGTGGGGAGTGCCGAGTGGGCAGGCGGAAGGCGGCGGCATGTGAGAGGTGAGGTGGAGGAGGCTTGCTTTTGGTTTGAGGTGATGCGGCGGCGGCGAGGACCGGTGCCAGGGAGGCTTGGGTTTGCTGTGAGGGGGCGGGGTGGTGTGGGGAGTGAT
Organism: Ascaphus truei; assembly: GCF_040206685.1. Taxonomy (NCBI): domain Eukaryota; kingdom Metazoa; phylum Chordata; class Amphibia; order Anura; family Ascaphidae; genus Ascaphus; species Ascaphus truei. The sequence goes on along the minus strand of NC_134501.1, from coordinate 25,356,690 downwards.
GAGGCGGCGGCACCGAGGAGCGGGCGCCGATAGCCGTGGGTAGCTGTGTCGGCGGCAGGTGAGTGTGGCAGTTGGGACCAATGAGAGGCGTGTGGGGGTGGGGCCGGGCCACGGACCAATCTGATTGGCCAGAGGGTGAGTGACAGACCAACTGACCAACTGACCAACTGACCAATCAGATTGCCCATAAGCACTGCCAACGTACAACGTTTTAAAAAATATATATATATATATATAAACAGAATCAATAATAATTTTATATAGTCTTAAAAAAGAAAATAACCCTGGTCACCATAGAAACATTAGAAATAGTTCAAATACATTAGGGGGTTCCGCTAGATTTAACCTAAAAGCAGCAAAACGGGTTTCACTTTTTGTTTTTTTTATTTTTATTACAGGGCGTCTCTGGAGCTAAACCCCATTCCTTTCAGCTTCTGGGTCCCCCTACTCCAGAGATACTTACCCTCGCAGGGGGTGCCGCCATCTCTGCAGTCAGAAAAACTGCGTGCCTAACATAATGGCGGCGTTTAAATATCCACGCGCCACACCGGCCAAAATGTAACTGTGACGTCATCCCTAGCGGCTTCCTATTGGCCAGCGTGACGGGGACATTTAAACTCCACAGAGATACCGGCGCCGGTAAGTAAGGATCTCTGTAATCAGGGGCAGAAAGTGACGGGTTTCGGCTCTGGAGACCCCCCTGCTTCAAACCTGGAATAAATAACGAAACCCACCTGGCTGCTTTACACATCTCACTGCCAATAATTCACCTGCAGTACAATGCCCGGGAGTGGCAGGGTTATTACATCAGACCTTTCATCGTAAACCTCACAACAACTCCACAAACACAAGCATTCCTCTTCCCCTCCAAATAATACTGTTTTGGTCGCCGTAGCTCAGTGCAAAAGAAAAGCCATGATTAAAAAGGAAGGGGGGGGGGGGGGGGGAACAAATCCTTTCAACCTCTCATGTTCCCGGCCTAAAAACCCAGAAAGCCTGGAAAAACCCTTTGAACAAGAAACAAAGAACAGCGGCGCTGATTATGCCATTATTATGATAACCTCCCGTATGGCGTGCCGGATATCCCATTGTTTGCCAGGATTACAGCGGCTCGTCCCATTGATTCTGCCGCCTCCCGCGGGTCGGCAAATCTTTCATTGCTGTCACCCCTGCCGATTAAAAGGGAACATTTCCGTCCAGGTGACACGCTTTCATTTGAGAACTTCCCTTATTTCTCTGCCGCTCTCCCTGACGGATATGTTATTGCTTTGCAATGCACGGTGGGTCCCCTACGGCAGTGACGGGGTTAAAGCGGCAGTAAAGGAGCTTTTCGTCTGACTTGAGGGGGGGGGGAACCTCTTGAGCCAAACATTATTTTCAGCTCTGGGGAGCCCCGGGACACTCCCCCCTCCCTCGGGTCACCTTACCTGTGAAGTTACTGAGTTTATAGCTCACTCAGGGGAAACAAAATGGCTGCCAAATATTGGGCCAATAGGAACCTGCAGCTTCATCGGTTGGGGCCTTTTATTGAACGGCCATATAAATCATGGGAAGAGGGGGGAAATAGAGGGGGCTCGTGAGGTGTGAAATGAGAGGGGGGGGGCCCCGACGTAACTCTAGTCCTGGGCCCCGGGAAATCTGTCTGCGGCCCTGTCTGTAAGCGCCCCCCCTGGGGGCATGTCTCCCAGTTTGCGCTCCCCTGGCTTAGAGGAGAGAAGGGAGAGGGCGATATGAGAGAAACTGTCACATGTATAAAGGGTTAATATGTGCAGCTTAGAGGGGCTAAGGGAGAGGGGGGTATGAGAGAAACTCACATATATAAAGGGTTAATATGTGCAGCTTAGAGGGGAGAAGGGAGAGGGGGATATGAGAGAAACTGTCACATGTATAAAGGGTTAATATGTGCAGCTTAGAGGGGCTAAGGGAGAGGGGGATATGAGAGAAACTATCACATGTATAAAGGGTTAATAGATACAGGAGGGAAGCATGTCTCAGAGAGAGAGAAGAGCTAGAACAAGATATCATTCTCTGACGCTGGAGGGTGGGAGGCTCAGGGGCAATGTGAGGAAGTACTTCTTCACTGAAAGGGTGGTGGATTCATGGAACAGCCGCCCAGCAGAGGTGGTAGGGGGTAATACAGTAAGGGAAATGAAACATGCTTGTCACAGACAAAGAGGTTTGTACAGTTTGTATGTATAATGAATGTATTTATATAGCGCCAATCATATACGCAGCGCTTTACATTACAATAGGAGGTAGATCCATTGCAACCCCTGAGAATAAGTGCACGCGGATAAGGCAGTTATAAGAAAAACAAAGTAGGGATTTATTAAACCCAAGCTGGGCTTGTTTATCTAAAGTGCTGATGTTTGTATTAAACAGAACGAGAGGTGTCCAGGCTGCTGATCAAAACACATCGTTACGTAGCCACCTCAGCCTAATTACACTAATTATGTACACACTTAGGAAGCCCGGCGCGTTGCATGCAAATATACCCTGACGAGGAGATGAGATGATTTCAGGAATATCCCGTTACCGTGGCAGATTGGACACAAGCAGAACCAACATCTGTCAGCCACTGGAGTCCTGGACCTGGTCCATCTCCTCCCACTCAGGAAGAAAATAACCCTGCCAGGTGGCAGGATCTGCTGTCCCTTTAATGTAGGGTGCTGATCTGTCCCAGGTTTTAGGCACAGTGAGGTTTATTCTTTATACTGGGCTCCAAGAACGTCAGCTTTGCCAATACACCAATGCTGAGCAAGTCATATTGAACAGGCATCTCTTAATCAAAGTGCTTGGGACCAGGGCTGGTGAGAGGCTATTTGGTGCCCATAGGCAAACCCTCCCTCGTTCAGCCTCCTTATCCTGTCTCTCACCCTCATCCCCCCTCCCCATCCTCTCTCACCCCCCCTCCCCATCCTCTCTCACCCCCCCCTTCTTATCCTCCCCCTCCCATCCTCCTCCTTCATCCTCTCTTTTCACCTCCTCAGCCTCTCTCTCTCTTCATCCTCTCTCCCCCTCCCCCCTCATCCTCACACCCTCCTTCTCATTCTCTCACTCTTCACCTGTTTATTTCATCCGTGTCCTGTCTGGTGCTTGATCCCGTGAAAGAATCCTGGTCTCCCATGACAGGCGTAACGCCATGTGAAGTTAGCACTGCCGTGCGTTTGCGTCACATAACATGGTGTTAAGCCTGTCTTAGGCCTCGGACATGGTCAAAAAGACTGTGCTGAGGTGCGCTGAGCCGCACTGAGGGGAAACATTATCCCTATCAGTGCGGCTTTAGACGGCGCTTCCGCAGGCTAGTGGAAATGCAGGAGACGGGCAAGTTTAAATTTTGCTGCTCAGGGAAGCGTAGGTCCAGTCACGTGACTGCCAGAAGCCAATGGCAGTCCGTGACGTCGGTGATGTGGCGCCTTAGCCCCGCCTCCCGGCCCTCCTCCAGGCCCGCCTCCCACCCGGCACACAAGCGCGCTCGCTGATGCTCATGCAGGGACACGAAAAATGGAGAGCATGAGCGTCAGCGCTGCCCAGCACTCTTCACTACACTATGTCCTAGGCCTTACCCAAAGATAGCGTTAGGCTTCGGCCTTGTTGCCTGCGCTGCCTGCCCGCCTGCGAGGCTCGCGGCATGTGCAGCCGAATTTCCCGGTCTGCAGAGAGCTGCAGGGTGAAAGACAGGGGGGGCGTGACGGGGCGCAGCCGTGACGTCACGCGGCAGGTTCGCCCTTATTGGCTGAACTGCGAAGGGCCTGGCCTAGCGCTCCGTCGCGACTTCTGATCTCAATTTTCTTGAGAGCAGGAGTTTCTGTCAGCGCAGCGCGGCGGCCCCCCCTCGCAGGGGGCCCTGCCCCATTGTGGGGCGGCTCTTGTCCATACAGCGTCCGCCACAGTGGGCGCTGCAGTAGCCAGCGGGGACTTGGCCTTACTTTCATCCAGACTCTGAATAGGTGTTTAATTAAAGCAATTAAAGACAGGAGAGGATAAGAACCCTGTAATTAACAATATGATAGTTATATCCTACCTACCTGTGATCTCACACTTATCCTGACCCTGTAACAGACCGGTCTCAGGGTGCGGGTGTGAGTAACGCCACCTTTAGCGCTGACCTAACTAACGTTACGTTAAATCCCTGCGGTAACTATACCTGAGCGCTGCGGATCTGCGCTGTTACAGGGAACGCCCCTTCTGCATCTCATTAGCACGAATATCCGTTATAGTAACGCGAGGGCTCGTTACCGGTAGAATCAGCACTTGGCGCATCGTTAGTGAGCTTTGCAGATCCCCGTTAGCACTTAACGATGAGTTAACTTAAGTTAATAACAGAGCTTTGTGGATCTGGGCCTTAGTAATAAAGTATGATAGTGCTGATTCAGCTTTACCCCACAGAAACTTCCGGCACCTTGAATACAACTTTCCGTACGGGAGCAGTGAGCTGGCGCCCACACACTTTATTGAATACTGTAAGTCCCAAAGTACCATCCAAATTACCCAGAAAGATCCCCCGCATACTTTGTGTATTTGTGTCGTTCTGCATATGATGTTGACAAGGTAACGTAACCCCCACTATTTACCGGCTACTAGCACCTCCAGCTGCCAATACCAACGACAAATGTGTGTTACGGGTATGTCATGGGGGTTACAGACCCATCACTTGCAAACCAGCAGTACTAACAAAGGCTTGGCAGGCATGCTGCCTGAATCCTCTGCTCAAGAGACAGGCAGCTAATTAAGGCAGAGGGCTAGCACCTACAGCCAATCTCAGGAGCTATATAGTCAGGCTTCTGAGAACACACAGAGGCTCATTCTGGTCTCAGCCAGAGAGGTACAGGAGCCCAGTGGATATATCGCATATATAAAAAAAACCTTGTTTATGTATTTCTGTTTAGAAGTATTTTGTTTCCTTTCCTGTTAACCTTTAGGCAGAAGTGTTTATCCTAAGCCTGTTAGGTATTAATGGGCTGGCCAATAAACTACTTGCCGCTTCCTGGCTGCATATAAACTCATTATTGAACAGACTAGGGAAAGTTTGTTACATACTGTATGGTGGCAGCGGTACTCTGAACCTGGAGCTGTAACTTCCGAAGTGCCTGGGAGCGTCAATGAGTGGAGAAGTGCCTTAAAGATTTGGCAAGCTGAGAAATGGATGTGGAGCGGCTGGCTCAAGTGCTACAACAGGGGGTGTGCAGACACAAACGCTGTTCCTTCCATTATGCTGTACAAATTGCTGAAGAGTTTTCACAAGCAGATGACATGGAGGGTTCCCCAGGGGTACAAAGTAGTGAAGCTGCGGTTTCCCAAACTAGCAGAGGGAAAGGGGAGGACTCGGTCAGACAGCGGCCCAGGCTTAACTTCCTTCCCATAGGAAAATAAAGGAGTGTTTATACGGCCAGGCCACCAATAGCTCCAATCTTTTCTAGACCTTATCAGGGGTTAAGTAAACAGGAAACTGGTCAGGATGGGGTTAATACTACATATAGCGAAATCCTGTACCTTTATGGACTGCAGCTATGTGGGCACATGTTGTACCTGCAATGACAAGGAAAATGACACCCATGAGCTTTTCCTGGTCACTGCAGTTGTAAAGGGTAAGAACGTTAGGGCTCTTATTGATTCAGGTTGTCGTAAAACGCTGGCTAGACAGGACCGTATTAACAAAAGAGACCTAAATAATCAAGTGCCCATTTTTATAACTTGTGTACGTGGGGATGTGAAACCCTACTCTACTGCCAAAGTCAACCTGGAAATAGAGGGATATAGCTCACAGATAGTAGAGCTGAACCCAGTTATAACGCGGTCCTCGGGGGCCACCCGATCCGACCGCGTTATAACCGGGGTCACGCTAATTTTTTTTTTAAATGCCCGCCGCGGGCCTGATCGGAAGGAGGAGGGAGGAGGCAGGAGTGAGGCGCCAGCAGCCCCAGCACTTCCCCAGCAGCCCCACCATGATCCCCCAGCAGCCCCACCACGATCCCCCAGCAGCCCCACCATGATCCCCCAGCAGCCCCACCACGATCCCCCAGCAGCCCCACCATGATGCCCAAGCACTTCCCCCAGCAGCCCCACCACGATCCCCCAGCAGCCCCACCACGATCCCCCAGCAGCCCCACCATGATGCCCAAGCACTTCCCCCAGCAGCCCCACCACGATCCCCACCACGATCCCCCAACAGCCCCACCACGATGCCCACCACGATCCCCCAACAGCCCCACCACGATGCCCCAGCACTTCCCCCAGCAGCTCCAGTACTTCCCCCAGCAGCGCCACCACGATCCCCACCAAGATCCCCCAGCAGCATACCAAATCACTTGTATGTCACATTTTATATTGAATTAGATGTTAATAAAATTTTATTATTTTGTTTTATATTAATGGGGTCTCTCGCAACCTATAGTACTCCCTTGTCGTTGTGATAAGTTCTAGGTTCAGCAATATTTATCATAACATAGGTAGAGTGCATATTAAGAGGGATTGTTTCATGTGATACCTTGGTTTCACATAGTTGATACAATACAGTTGTTTTCTTCCCTCATTCACCACCATTACTAATCATTTACATGTACAGGTGATCCATACAGGGTGAGTGGCAGGCCCAGTTCGTGTTTGAGCACTGGTAGCACTCTGATTACACCCGTGCGGTGTATGGGGCGGAGCCTCACAGCAGGAGTGGAAGTAGAAGAGTGGATGCTGGGCACGCGCTCTGTAAGCTGTGTGTGCACGCGAGCAGCGTTGGAGGAGGACACACGTGTGCGCGCGGGACGGAAGACCCGCGCCTGCCACTGAGGAGGAAGAGCGGCGGAACCACTGAGGGGAGGGACCCTGCGGCAACGGAGGAGCTGACGGCCTGTGGAGGCAGGTAAGCGGAGGTCGCGCTGCGCACCCTGAGTCTCCCTGAGGGTAGTCTGTGTGTTGTGCGGACGGCGCTGAGAAATCGGATTCCTTACAATAGAGTCTGTAGACAGGACAGGGGATATTTGCAAACAGATTTTAGTGCCCAGGCTCTATAGAAAGTAGCTGTTGCACCTCTCTCATGCTGTTCCTTTCTGTTCCTTTCGCAGGGCATTTAGGAAGAGAGAAAACCCTATCCCGTTATTATCCAGGTTCTATTGGCCGGGCATTCGGAAGGAGGCGGCTCATTTTTGCAGTTCGTGTCCTGAATGTCAGCTAGTCGCCCTAAAAGAACTACAAAAGGCACCGTTAGTACCTATTCCGTTGGTAGAGACACTGTTTGAACAGATTGGGGTCGATATGGTAGGTCCTCTTGAGAAAAAGTCTTCAGGGAATGAGTATATTTTAGTTATACTAGATTTTGTGACTAGGTATCCTGAAGCTATCTCGTTGCATAATACGTCTGCAGCAACAGTTGCTACGGAGCTTATTAAGGTATTTTCACGGGTTGGTGTACCCAAGGAAATGCTAATGGATCAGGGAGACCAACTTTATGTTGCGATTTATGAGGGGGGCCTGTGCCCTGTTAAAAGTTCAGTCACTCAGAACATCCGCAAACAGGCGGCCTGGTGGAATGGTTCAATGCTACCCTCAAACAAATGTTATGTACATTTGTAACAACAGAAAAACACAATTGGGATAAAATGCTACCTTATTTCCTGTTTGCCATTCGAGAAGTACCCCAATCCTCTACTGGATTCTCCCCATTTGAGATATTATATTGGAGACAACCTAGGGGAATTCTCGATTTGGTGAAAGAAAATTGGGAGGAGCAATGTTGCCCAAATGACAATGTCTTACAGTATGTAATACAGTTGAGGGAGTGACTTGATGTCGTGGGAAAATTTGCTCGGACAAATTTAGATAAGGCCCAACAGTCCCAAGCGTACTATTACAACCAAGGTGCCCGATCGGAGGAGTTTCAGCCAGGAGACCGGGTACTGTTACTCTTACCCAGTATGGAAAGCACGTTATTGGCTGAATGGCAGGGTCCATATGAGGTTGTAAGTAGGGTAGGTGATGTTGATTATGAAATCTTTCAGTCTGGGCAGAGAAAAGAGAGGCACATTTATCACGCTAATTTATTAAAACTTTGGAAAGATGGGGAGAAGTTGTTCATTTCTCCTAGAATAGAGGACTTAGATTTAGGTCCAGAGACTGGGGAAGGTAAGAGAAAGAGAGACGTGCTATTAGGAGAACATAGCAGACACACCGAGCAACATACTGCTCACAATCCGGTGCTCCAGAGAACTCCTCAATAGTATAGTCAAGATAAATGTCATGTAATAAAGTTCCTTTTGCCACATCAATAGGAGAAACAGTCCATACACATGAATGGCGGTATTGTATTAACCTAGTAGTGTTGGGGTTACATTTCTTACTCACGGCTTGGTGAAGGGTAGCGTGCATGCAGAGTGTCTGTGTCAGTACTTTTTTCTATGGTTTTTTTTAATCAATAAATCCTTTTTTGATCATGACATCCCATCATTTCCTTTTGCGAGCAAGCTGTGCACCGGCATTTTTCCTGGATTGGAACGTCTATCTTCTATTAGGAGAACAGTTAACTCCTCCCCAAATTAAAGAAGTAGAAAAGCTGTTGAAGACCTTTAGTGACGATTTCTCAGGAGTACCTGGTAGACCATGTTTGCTGGCCCATCATCTAAAAACTAAGAAGGATGAAGTTGTATGACAAAAAGCCTACCCTATCCCGAAAAGATGAGGAAAATAGTCCAAGAGGAGGTAGAACAAATGCTCAAATTAGGAGTGATTGAGCTGTCACGAAGTGAAAGGTGTACCCCATTCATTTTGGTGCCAAAACCGGGTGACTCAGAAAGGTTTTGCATTGACTTTTGGAAAGTCAATGCAGTCTCAAAGTTTGATGCTTATCCCATGCCGAGAGTGGATGAGCTATTGAACATGTTAGGTAAAGCCAAATATATTACAACCCTAGATTTAACTAAAGGTTTTTGGCAGGTACCCCTTACTCTGTCCTCAAGGGAAAAAACACATCTGCCACACCGATGGGCTTATCAGTTTTGAACCTTACCTTTTGGTTTACATGGTGCCCCGGCAACTTTTAAAAGGCTCATGGACCATATCTTACAATCCCATAGTGAGTATGCATCTGCGTATCTAGATGATATGGTTGGTTGGGAAGAGCATCTGAACAAAGTAGCAGTAGTGTTGAGGTCTCTGAGAAAGGCAGGTCTCACGGCAAATCCCGCAAAATGTGCAATAGGGAAATCTGAGACACGGTACCTGGGGTATCTCTTGGGAAATGGAGTAGTAAAACCCCTTGGTAGACAAGGTTGAAGCTCTGGTTAATTCCCCAGACAAAAAAACAGATGAGAGCCTTTTTAGGATTGGCAGGTTACTATAGAAAGTTTATTACCCCAGTTTTCTACGGTGGCTGCTCCATTAACTGACCTCACTAAAAAGGCTGCTCCTAACCGGGTGGTTTGGACACGCACATGTACAGAGGCCTTACGCAAATTAAAGTCTATGTTATGCAGCCAGCCAGTCCTGCATAGCCCGGATTATGAGGAAGATTTTGTACTACATACAGAAACTTCAGAAGTAGGTCTGGGGGCAGTTCTCTCACTCAAAATATAAAGGGAGAGGAACACCCAGTTTTAAGAGTCGGAAGTTGCTTCCTAGTGAGAAGAATTATGCGGTCATAGAGAAGGAGTGTGTAGAGGGAGAGGGGGATTGGCCCGGTATTAAAAGGGTTGCACCCCATATGGCCACCCCCTGACCTCACCAGGGAGGCAAGGGGTTAACTGGACTGCGGTCCAGGAATGTGGTTTTTACCTTGCTGCAACATCCAAATGTGTATTCCCCTGTTATCATGTATTGTCACCATTTCAGTGTCTGCACTACACACACTGGGATCCATTCGGGAGGAGAAGGGTTAATAGTTAGGAAGTGATTATAGCCCTTTGTTCCATGTTCCCGCCTTTTCAGGCTCCGTTTTGCAGTTTCCCATAGGTCGCCATTGCAGCTCCATTGAAACCTATGGCGAATCCGGCGGTTTGGGCCCGTTTCCATCGAAGACCAGCAGGTGGCGTCCGAGAGGAGGAGCGGCGGTTTCCCATTGTAAGTCAATGGGGCCATTCACTTCAATGGGGATTCCTCGACGCCAACCTCTAGGAACGGGTTGGCAGCCATCCAAACCGCAGACCGCAAAAGCGGATACATTTTCTAAAAGAGAGCTTTTATCACTACTAGTTCAAGGTCAACTACAATTGGCATGGGAACCTTAGATTCTAGGGCACCCAGAAATAAAATTATTTTTCCCCTAGCTCCTAGGCACCCCCACACTCGACCACCACCGGGTCCGAGAATCCAGGACCCCCAGAAAGGGGCGCGCGCGCCAAGAGGGTCGCACCATTGACTCCAATGGCGGAGAAAAGAACAGTGCGACAAAACGGCTAAGTCCGAAATCATAAAATGTGGAAGTCCATATCTCCGGTTCTGAAAAGACCAGAGGGCTGGGATTTGGGTCACATGTAGTCACTGTTCTGACTGCATGGCCATTTCCAGCCCTCTCCGACCAACCAGACGGGGTATGAGCCAATGTAAAGAACTGTGATTTTCCCCATAAACTTCAATGGCGGCGTTGCTCCATTGAAAGACTATGGCGGAAGAGCCCTATAGACTTCAATGGCGGAGTTGCCCCATTGAAAGACTATAGCGGCGGAGCCCATTGACTTCAACGGTGGAGTTGCTCCATTGGAAGCCTATAGCGGCGGAGCCCGTTGATTTCAATGGGAATGAGTGAAAAGCAGAGATTCATTTTTAGAGCGGAGAATCCTGTATTTAAGTAATAAGAGTTTTAAACTGTATTTGTGTATCTCCGGTCTGGAAGGTCGCAACGAGCTGAAACTTGGCCACCATGGAGTCACCTCCGGCATGAGGGACTAGCAAATTTCAACCCGCTCGGCCCAACAGAACTGATTATTTTAATATGTCTTGATATTAAAAACTAGATTGTATTTCAAAGCGGGGATAAAAGCCCGCGAAGATTTCTGAATCTGTGGAATGTAAATGCTCAGGGGGGCGACCTATTGTCTACAACAGACCCCCTGATCAAAGGCTCAGCCACCCTAGCTGTATACATTAGGGCGGAGAAATGCAGGACTTGAGTGGTCTGTAAGTGCTATAATTCACACCTACAGACAAAGAGTTTCCTGACCAGATCCAGGTCTGTTAGACATGTCAGCGCCCTGACTTTTGTGTGGGGCTAAAGAAATGAGATCCCCAGGGCCAGAAGTACGCATGTGCCAACTAGCTGGGGGGCAGGGGTTATCAATGTTCCCACGTTAGAGATTGGGTCCAGGTAATTGTTCTCCAATGGCCTGCACTCAATGATAGGTATAGGACTGGAATTGCATATAAACTGGTGTCCGCCCTATCTATACCTTTTGTCTTCATTTTACCAACTACTTGATGCCTGATTGCTGTTGAATTGCTAATCCTGTTTTCCTGATTACTTCTTCATTCCAATCCCTAAGTAAGTGAATTTCTTGTCTGTTATTTGTACTATCCTGTGTGTTCACCTTCTTTAAGGAATAAATTCTCTTTATTATATCTAAGTCGTGTTCAGTTCAACCCAGTTATTTGGTGTATATTATATCCTATCACAAGTTACCGTGACAGAGTGTTTGGCAATAAAGTGGGTGGTTGATGCCCTACGTTACTATTTCTTGGGACGGCACTTTACCCTTATGTAACCCTTTTACCATACCCCCCCCCCTAAGTGAGATGGGATACACTCCTTCTTGGCTACTTTCATGTGGTCGTGGTGCTGTTACCTGCTGGCAACAGGAGGGCTGAGGGCTCCGCGGTGGTGTGGGGAGAGCCAGGACAGGGAACAGGAGGGACATATTCCTTGATCTCTCTCTCTTGATGGTGCAGTGCCTCCAGCCAGTGAGGATTTCCTGTAGATCTTTAGGGTGTGGACCCCCACTGACACTCCTTCATGCCAGAGACAGGAACTCACACAGCAATGTATTTTCTGTATTTATTCATCAGACAGCTCCAATTAAGAGAAGGCAGTCTTCCATGATCTCTAACTGCACAGATGTCTCTTTAGATCAGATCCCTGTCTAAATAGTACAATTCCCTTCACCTCCCCATCCCAGCATGGGAGGAGAAGGGATAGACTTTCTCTGCCCTGTCTAACTTCTTCTTCTCCAAAACTCAACTGACAATTTTAGGAGGGTGTCCCAATTGGAAAATCCTTGAGGAGAGTCTCTAACTCTGACTCATAGCAAGCCAGAGCCGGATACAGATTGGCCCACACACATCAGGGGGCGTTCCAACCAATATCCACCCCTTAGATTGACATCCTCAGAGTTGCCAAGCCTGCCCTTGAATACTGACACATTATTCAAAGCTGGAATACTGTACACACACACACAGGCTTAATACAGGATTTAACCTTTCTACTGCCTGCACTAAACGGACTGACAGAGGAAAGGCCCAGAAACAGAAGTAACTGCCGGGAGGCTATGTTATACTCATAACTGACCATTCCCCCCTAAAATGGCTGAATACCATGAAGTCTAACAAGGCTTGACTTACAAGATGGTACCTAGAGCTACAGACCTATTCTTTTGAGGTAAAACATCGTGCAGGAGTTGAACATCAGAATGCAGATTTTTTTGTCAAGAGAAGGCAGGGGAGGGAATGTGGTAGAGTTGTCCCAGAGGTACACTCTAAGGGGGAAGGTATGTGATGGGGTTTACAGACCCATCACTTGCAAACCAGCAGTACTAACAAAGGCTTGGCAGGCATGCTGCCACACTGCTGGAAAATCCTCTGCTCAAGAGACAGGCAGCTTATTAAGGCAGAGGGCTAGCACCTACAGCCAATCTCAGGAGCTATATAGTCAGGCTTCTGAGAACACACAGAGGCTCATTCTGGTCTCAGCCAGAGAGGAGACAGGAGCCCAGTGTTTATATTGCATATAGAAAACCTTGTTTATGTATTTCTGTTTAGAAGTATTTTGTTTCCTTTCCTGTGAACCTTGTGGCAGAAGTGTTTATCCTAAGGCCCGGGCCATAGAGGTGTGGGGAGAGCGGAGGCGCGCTAACGCTGAGGCTCGCCTACTTCAGTCAGCGCGGTTGCACAGACTTGCAGGCGAGCCAGCGTGCACGGGGGGAGCCGGGGGGAGGTGGTTGGAGGCGGGGCAGTGACGTCGCTGGGCCAATCGCCCGCGACGCACTGATGTCAATGTCACGGCGCCGACGTCACGGCGCCGTGACGTTGACGCTGCTGAGCTGTGATTGGAGGTTTTCAGCCAACAGCAGGCTGAAAAACAGCTTGGCGCTCGGCTGAAACCTCCAACTCTTCAGCACGCCTGCGGACGCTCGCGTGAGCCCCCTCTCAAGGCATCGTCATTGAGGATGCATGGGCTCAGCGCGGAGCGTCCGCACGGCTCAGCACGGCTGGTCCATCTATGGACGCAGCCTAAGTCTGTTAGGTATTAATGGGCTGGCCAATAAACTACTTGCCACTTCCTGGCTGTATATAAACTAATTATTGAACAGACTAGAGAAAGTTTGTTACACAGGTGGAAACAGAATTGGGCCAAACTTTAGAGTTGGAAAATTGGACAGATATTTGGGAAGTCGAGGCCCATTAATCCATTTGCGCTACAATTAAGGAAAAGTCTTACAAAATAATGTATCCCTGGTATCTCATGCCAGCCAAACTTCACAAAATATGCACTTACTCCCCAATCCCATTATAGAGGAGAGAATGTGATCAGATTCCTTCCACGTAACATATCGGGTGGACAAGTCCTAAATTGATCCATCTGCAGCGATTGATAGCTCCATTAACTGGTATGAGCAAAAGTATTGTTTTATTTGATTAAAAACAATAAACCTCGAGGTATAAAAACAAGAGATCAGTCTGGTGGATCTCCAAGTCTAAGGCCTCGGCCTGGCTCCCCGCTGGCGTGCTGAGGCGCGCTAAGGCTTAGGGAAAGCGGGTGCTTTCCCTGGCCTTGCGGGTGCTTTCTCTGCGCGCCGTCAGGAGGCGGGCCGGGGGCGGGCAAGTGGCGTCACGGAGCTGGTTTGCCCTCATTGGGCGAACCGCTCATGTGACCGGCCCTGCGCACCGGCAAGCGGGGAAATTTTTAAATTCCCTAAGACCTACGCTTCCACGCGCTTGCGGAAGCGTAGGTGAGCCCCTACTAAAGCCGCTCTAATTGCGGCTGTAGGGGCTCAGTGCTGAGCGGGAGCGCCTCAGCGCGCCTCCGCCAGCAAGCAGTAAGCATGGCCGAGGCTTAAGTCAGATCCACCAAACATGAGCTTTGATTGGGATCTATATATCAAACTGCAGGACTTGAACCTTTGCCATTATACTAACGTTGATAATACTATATAACAAACTCTGCCTCGTTACTTTCTCCATGTTTTCTGCCTCAATGGCTTGCGGAATTTTCTGCTCCTAATGCAATTTGTGCACAACACTTACACACAAAGCGATCACTTCTTTACATTTCTGTTTTACAATGTTTAAAACCTGTATTGCCTTTAGATCAGGAGTGGTCAACTCCAATCCTCAAGGGCCACCAACAGGTCAGGTTTATAGGATATCCCAGCTTCAGCACAGGTGGCTAAATCAGGCTCAGTCGAAGACAGGGACTGATTGAGCCACCTGTGCTGAAGCAGGAATATCCTGAAAACCTGACCAGTGGTGGCCCTTGAGGACTGGAGTTGGCTACTCCTGCATTAGACTGTAAGCTCTTTGAGCAAGCGACTATTTTCTCCTAATGTATTATAACTTGTATTTCGTACTGTTAATTAAGAATATTTGTACAATTTGGCAGACGCTGCGTTAGCATTCTACACTAAAAACAAAACCTACTTACGCTCACCTTCATGGTGCCAGAGAAAACCAACGCAGGAAACCGCCAAGAAAAGTAATGCAACACGCACATCCCCGAACTGCACCCATATTCAACTGTGACCCCGCCCTAACTCCTCCCACTCACTCCATAAATCCCTCCTCTCGTCGCCGGCGGACGCAGACATACCCGAAAGTGGCGCAGGGAAGATTAATACCTAGACGCTGCCTGGCGCGGGCTAATTTTAGCGTGAGTTGCGGAAAAAATAGTTATATTTTGCTCGTGATACATAGAGCTCATAGAAGCAGAAGCAAACTGCGTCTGCTTTCTGCCATTTCCTACTAGCAGATACACACACATTTTAAGTTATGGTGGGTGAAAAGGGCAACAACAAAAAAACTCCACCGTTAGCATATAGCCAATAACGAATATCACTTGTGAGCACATTCACATGTCTTAGACATGGATATTCCAGGCAAAAGGTGACACATTGTGTGCTCATTTGCATGTCATTTCCCAGAATCCCTTGCTGCAGTGGGAGCACCGTATGCTAGGTGATAATGGTGAATGGCAGGGTTGTAGACCTGTCTAAGACATGTGAATGTGCTCACAAGTGATATTCTTTATTGGCTATATGCTAACGGTGGAGTTTTTTTTTTTTGTATATTGCTGACCTGAGGACGTGAGGAAAACTCTCGAAAGCGTGTCCTATGACATGAATTGTTAAATAATAAAAAAATTATATATATATATAATCAATCCATAACACTCTGCAAAGGTTTTGACAGACACGGGACTGCGAGGTGCTTTTCTGTTGTAATTTGTGAAAGATTCTTCTTCGCAAACTCACAAGATTGTAGAGATTTGACCTTGTACGGATAGTGATCTGTCTTCCTGGAAAGCGCCTGTCACCGTGAGCGCGTCTCAATTTCACACAGGAAGACCTGGTCGTGCGTACAGCAAGAAAACCTTGGGCCGCAAATAGGCAAAATGGGCTACAATTCAAGCTAACCATGAGACAGGCTAGGAATATTGCGCCCGTCTCCTGGATACGGCGTCTCCTCGGCGGTTTCTTTCTGCCGTTAAAAACTCGAGATTAGTGAAAACTTTCGGGGGAAGGTCGCGTGCAAAATGGGCCCCCTTTGGAGTCGCGAGAGAAGCCGTGACTCGCCAAGCGTTTCGTCAACGGGCATCGCCATTTTGTTTAATAATAAAAATAAAAGGAAACAGGTGTCATTGTCAAAAGTAATAGTTGAAACTAAATGGAAGCAATTTCTAATGTAAAATCCCCTTTGAAACCTCAGAATAGGGCCGGATTGTGCCAGTGCATGGAACAGAAAACCGCGGAACCGCCACAAATACATTCGCTACATTTTAAGCGTTCCTGCTATAGAAATCAAAGGATGCTCAGTATATTAACACTCATTAATATGGCATTAAGAGTTGAATTAAAAAAAAAAAATATTGCAGCAAGTATTATCTAATACTACAGAACTAATTTATTTGAAAATCACACATGCAGGATATTGCACGGATTGCTGCTTTAAAGCTGCAGTTCAAGCAATATCCTACATGTGGTTTTATTAAAAGTATGTATGTATGTGTCTTTATTTATATAGCGCCACTAATATACATAGCGCTTCACAGCAGTAGTACACGTGACAATCACATAAATAACAGATAATACAAATAACAGAACATGGGAATAAGTGCTTCAGGCATAAACATAACATTTAGGAAGAAGAGTCCCTGCTCTGAAGAGCTTACAGTCTAATTGGTAGGTAGGAAGAACGTACAGAGACAGTAGGAGGGAATTCTGGTAAGTGCGTCTGCAAGGGGTCAAGCTTTATGTATCACTAGCTGAGACACCCGGCGTTGCCCGTGAGTTAAATTTCCCGCTAGGAAAAGGTGGGGGGAGGGACAGTGGACAGGAGATGGGGAGAGGGGAGGGACAGTGGACAGGAGGAGGGGAGGGACGGGGACAGTGGACAGGAGGGGACGGGGACAGTGGACAGGAGGGGACAGTGGACAGAAGGGGATGGGGACAGTGGACAGGAGGGGACGGGGACAGTGGACAGAAGGGGACGGGGACAGTGGACAGGAGGGGGGTGAGTGGACAGGAGGGGGGTGAGAGTGGACAGACACAGTGACACACACACAGTGACACACACACACGTACGTCACCTCTCCTTCCGGCCGCCGCCATCTTAGTTACTCCGTGAGGGAGGAAGGGGGTCCTTTCGGCCGCCGCCATCTTAGGCGCCGTGTGGCAGCTGCAGGCTGCCTGGCCACTGCCTGTCCCCGCGTCGGGGAGGGAGGTGAGTGGAGCAGGAGGGAGGTGAGTGGAGCGGGAGGGAGGTGAGTGGAGTGGGAGGGAGGTGAGTGGAGCGGGAGGGAGGTGAGTGGGGCAGGAGGGAGGTGAGTGGAGTGGGAGGGAGGTGTAGGGAGGTGAGTGGAGCAGGAGGGAGTGGAGCGGGAGGGAGGTGAGTGGAGCGGGAGGGAGTGGAGCGGGAGGGAGGTGAGTGGAGCGGGAGGGAGGTGAGTGGAGCGGGAGGGAGGTGAGTGGGGCAGGAGGGAGGTGAGTGGAGTGGGAGGGAGGTGTAGGGAGGTGAGTGGAGCAGGAGGGAGTGGAGCGGGAGGGAGGTGAGTGGAGCGGGAGGGAGTGGAGCGGGAGGGAGGTGAGTGGAGCGGGAGGGAGGTGAGTGGAGCGGGAGGGAGGTGGAGGGAGGTGAGTGGAGCGGGAGGGAGTGGAGCGGGAGGGAGGTGAGTGGAGCGGGAGGGAGTGGAGCGAGAGGGAGGTCAGTGGAGCGGGAGGGAGGTGAGTGGAGCGGGAGGGAGGTGAGTGGAGGGAGGTGAGTGGAGCGGAGAGTGGAGCTGAGGCGGGGAGGTGAGTGGAGCACCGGGAGGGGGGGAGGTGAGTGTGGTGGGGCCAATGAGAGGTGTGCGGGGGCGGGCGGGCCAAGGGACCAATGAGATTTCCCCTAGGGACAGAGGCCATGCAGACAGGCATACAGTACAGTGGTTTCACAAATATAGTATAAGATGTGTATAGTATCAGCCACGGAGCTACTCATATGCTTTGTTAAGCAGGTGTGTTTTAAGGTGGATAGAGGGTGCTAGTCGGGTATTGAGGGGAAGGGCATTCCAGAGGTGTTCTGTACTATGAGAAAATACGTGTAGCATTTTTTTTTTTTAAACAATTTTTAAAAACATTTTTAATGTATTCTAATGTAGCAAGCATTTTTGTTTCTATAGAAACCATTTACAAAGTCACACCACCCCCTTCCTCTTCGGAGTCCTGTATATAGGTTTGTGTGTATAGTTGTGTAGTAAGCATGTTCTTTGTCACCCTTTGTTTTCAGTTAAGGAATGTGCCCTACACTGGCGACACACTTTATTCGAGCTCGGCTAGTCCCACGAATTCGGGTATACCCGGGTGTATTGAGGTTTGTGACTGTTTTCTGCCCGAGTGCATTGAGGTATTTTCCATGCAGGGATTGAAGCATTTTATTCCCGCTTTCTGCAATACTGCACAGTATATATATATATACTGCATTACAATTCATGAATTTATGCCATCTGGTAGACACGCGAAGCATTGCAGCCTATTAAATCCTAATCATTATCATTTAACAGATCAGCCGCCCGTCAGCCAGGCATGAACCCAGGCTGGGAAGGCAAACGCAACGGGGCTTGTCAGAGGTGAGAAGCGGCGCATTCCAGGTATCTGCCAGGTACATACTGGGTATTTGCTCGAATAAAGTGTGTCGGTGCAGTATATAGTTAGCACCTATAGTAATGGCCCAATATTGTTCTCATGTAGAAAGAGGAGCGTGTGCTCAGCAATGAGTTCTCAGAGAAGTAACTCCAGAGCATAATCGGACGGGCCCACCGTAAGGTACTCAGTAAACTCCCGATCCGACAAGTATAGACTGAGAATGCCATATACCGAAACGGGATAATGATCCCAAAGAAGAGTGTGTGTCCCAACAAGGGTCCACCTTAGGCCGCGCTTATAGTGCCGGCAACGCGACATCGGCCGAAAACAAATGCATTGCATATAATAAGCGCGACGTCGCGAAAACTGGTAGCTGGCAAAATTTGATTTTTCAAGGGCTGTCGCCTCATGTGACGGCCCTTGAACCAATCGAATGGCCGGGACGCCGCCGGCCCGCGAAATATAACTTTCGCCTGTTGCGACGGCGACGGGTGACGTCACCTGTGGTGTCGCCATCGACGGCAATATACGCATGGCCTTAGACAGGACATTATTGATGCTATGTAGGAGATTGCCAATCTAACCAATACTTAGGGAAACAAGGATAAGTTCCTCCGCAGCGTAGGAGTGAGAGCTGCCAGGGGAAGAAGAACAGAGTAACCATGTTGTTTGACACCAGCTAATGTCTGAAGTGAAGTCTGTCATTGTATGTCGAGCCTTAGAAACGGCTGGGAATAAAGCTCTTATTTGTACTATAAAAGTTCCTGGCGCCTATCATTATTCTATCTGTGCATCCACACCCAGCCTGCACCGACCCAGCACCCTGACCAGGTATGAGACTGAGCCCAGCCTGCGTCAAACCAGCACCCTGAGCAGGTCTGAGAGACTGAGCCCAACCTGCACCGACCCAGCCCCCTGACCAGATATGAGACTGAGCCCAGCCTGCACTGACCCAGCACCCTGACCAGGTATGAGACTGAGCCCAGCCTGCACTGACCCAGCACCCTGACCAGGTATGAGACTGAGCCCAGCCTGCGTGGAACCAGCACCCTGAGCAGGTCTGAGAGACTGAACCCAATCTGCACCGACCCAGCACCCTGACCAGATATGAGACTGAGCCCAGCCTGCACCGACCCAGCACCCTGACCAGGTATGAGACTGAGCCCAGCCTGCACTGACCCAGCACCCTGACCAGGTATGAGACTGAGCCCAGCCTGCACTGACCTAGCACCCTGACCAGGTAAGAGACTGAGCCCAGCCTGCACTGACCCAGCACCCTGACCAGGTCAGAGAGACTGAGCCCAGCCTGCGTGGAACCAGCACCCTGAGCAGGTCTGAGAGACTGAGCCCAGCCTGCACTGACCCAGCACCCTGACCAGGCCTGAGAGACTGAGCCCAGCCTGCACTGACCCAGCACCCTGACCAGGTCTGAGACTGAGCCCAGCCTGCACCGACCCAGCACCCTGACCAGGTATGAGAGACTGAGCCCAGTCTGCACTGACCCAGCACTCTGACCAGGTCTGAGAGACTGAGCCCAGCCTGCACCCAGCACCCTGACCAGGTCTGAGACTGAGCCCAGCCTGCACTGACCCAGCACCCTGACCAGGTCAGAGAGACTGAGCCCAGCCTGCACCGACCCAGCACCCTGACCAGGTATGAGAGACTGAGCCCAGTCTGCACTGACCCAGCACCCTGACCAGGTCTGAGAGACTGAGCCCAGCCTGCACCCAGCATCCTGACCAGGTCTGAGTGACCGAGCCCAGCCTGCACTGACCCAGCACCCTGACCAGGTCTGAGAGACTGAGCCCAGCCCGCACTGACCCAGCACCCTGACCAGGTCTGAGAGACAGAGCCCAGCCTGCACTGACCCAGCACCCTGACCAGGTATGAGAGACTGACCACTGCAGGGAGGGTTAAATGTAAGTTTACTCATAACCAGTGATAGTACATGTAAATGATACGACCAGAGGTTGAGCCCAACTTCTTTGCCTGGCTGCCGGTTCTCTCGTTGCCGGGGTTCTCTCCCCAGCTGCGGACCTGCCTCTCCCTCACTCTCTCTGCATTCGGTGCGTGCCAGGTCTCTCTGATGTTGGCGTGCACCGGAACCTGGGTCCAGCTCCTGGCGCACACCGGCATGAAAGAGAGTGGCTTGGCGCAGGACAGCGAGGGAGGCCTGCAGCAGGGGAGAGCCGGGGCCCGGAGGCAATGAGAGGACCGGCAGGCAGGCAAAGAAGGTGGACCCGGCCAGAGGTCCTCGGCTCTCCCCTGCTGCACGCAGGGCCTCTCTCTCACTGTGCCATGCAGGGCCTCTCTCTCACTGTGCCATGCAGGGCCTCTCTCTCACTGTGCCATGCAGGGCCTCTCTCTCACTGTGCCATGCAGGACCTCTCTCTCACTGTGCCATGCAGGGCCTCTCACTGTGCCATGCAGGGCCTCTCACTGTGCCATGCAGGACCTCTCTCTCACTGTGCCATGCAGGACCTCTCTCTCACTGTGCCATGCAGGGCCTCTCACTGTGCCATGCAGGGCCTCTCTCTCACTGTGCCACGTAGGGCCTCTCTCTCACTGTGCCATGCAGGACCTCTCACTGTGCCATGCAGGGCCTCTCTCTCACTGTGCCATGCAGGACCTCTCTCTCACTGTGCCATGCAGGGCCTCTCTCTCACTGTGCAATGCAGGGCCTCTCTCTCACTGTGCCATGCAGGACCTCTCTCTCACTGTGCCACGTAGGGCCTCTCTCTCACTGTGCCATGCAGGACCTCTCTCTCACTGTGCCATGCAGGGCCTCTCTCTCACTGTGCCATGCAGGACCTCTCTCTCACTGTGCCATGCAGGGCCTCTCTCTCACTGTGCCATGCAGGGCCTCTCTCTCACTGTGCCATGCAGGGCCTCTCTCTCACTGTGCCATGCAGGACCTCTCTCTCACTGTGCCATGCAGGACCTCTCTCTCAATGTGCCATGCAGGACCTCTCTCTCATTGTGCCATGCAGAGCCTCTCTCTCACTGTGCCATGCAGGGCCTCTCTCTCACTGTGCCATGCAGGACCTCTCTCTCTCTGTGCCATGCAGGATCTCTCTCTCTGTGCCATGCAGGGCCTCTCTCTCACTGTGCCATGCAGGGCCTCTCTCTCACTGTGCCGTGCAGGGCCTCTCTCTCACTGTGCCATGCAGGGCCTCTCTCTCACTGTGCCACGTAGGGCCTCTCTCTGACGTCCGCGCACACCAGCATGAGAGAGAGGTCCGAACAGAGTGGGAGAGAGGGAAGCATTAAAGGGGAGAGCTGGGGCACCAGAGGCCTGAAACCATCCCGAAGGTAAGTGTGTGTTTTGATTGTATTTGGGGTGTGTTTTGTTTTTTTTTGGTATGTATTTGGGGGGTGTTTTAAAAAAAATATTTGGGTTTTTGTATGTATTTGGGGATATGTGGGGGTTGTATGTATTTATGGGGTAGGGTTTTTTTGTATGTATTTTGTGGGGGAGGGGTAATTATTGTGGGGGATTGTGTGTGGCTGGGGGGAGGGAGAAAATGAGTGTGAGGAGGGAGGATTGAGGGAGCGGAATTGAGGGAGAGGGGGGTAATTGATGGAGGGGGGAGAGAGTGAGGAGAGAGGGTGTGAGTGAGGGAGGGGAGAGAGTGAGGAAGAGAGGGGGTAAGAGTGAGACGAGGGGAGGGAAATACATGGGAAGAGGGGGCTCACAAGCTTAAAAATGGGGGGGGGGGTGAAAAGGCCTCTGACAAGCAGCCCTGTTTGAACCAAAGCATCCCAGACCTGGGTCCCCTGCCCACCCCCACTCTCACACTGTTCCCAAGCACTGCACCTGCCCCCCCCCCCCCCCCCTGTGTAAACCCAGATTCCTTTGTGCGCAGCCTGGGGGTAAGTGACTTACCAGACCAGCCCACACAGGAGACCCAGAAAAACACGCATCACATCCTACAGCCAATAAAGGGTCACACACACACACAATACCATACACCTTGGTTAGAAGGATATAGAGGGGAAATCCTGTGTATCCATCTAGACCAGGGGCGGCCAACTCCAGTCCTCAAGGGCCACTAACAGGACAGGTTTTCAGGATATCCCTGCGTAAGCACAAGTGGCTAAACCAGTGGGTATGTCGAAGACTGAGCCACCTGTGATGAAGCAGGGACTGATTGAGCCTCCAGTGCTGAAGCAGGGACTGAGTGACTCACCTGTGCTGATGCAGGGACTTCCTAAAAACCTGGCCTGTTGGTGGCCCCAGAGAACTGGAGTGGCTTAACCTTTAATATGCCATGCCCCTACCATCACGTATATATTCATTTAACGCTTTGACACGACTAATTACTCTCTGTTCCAGGAATCAGCCAATCAAACTGCAAACACTCCATAAATATTGTTTAATTACAACATTAGCGTGCGGCCATCGTGGTTTTATTTTGTATTGAATTTGTGTGTGTAATTACAGTTTAAATAGTTATTTTAACATGCTCAACCTTAAGGCAGCAAGCAGTTATCCGATGTCCCAGCTACAAGGACTTGATCGTCCTCTTGTACATTAAAAGTAAGTGGAATTATCTACTTAATTCAGGGGACGTAGACGCCATCAGGATTGCCGGTTTGTATTGATCCGTCCTTTCTGCATTCTGCTCTGACCCCTGCGCTCAAATAAACTCATTACCGCAAATCGCTGCACCTGGACTTAGGAAGATATATAAGCGCTGTGCTGTTTTAATTGTGTGCTTGGGTTTTTGGAATTAAAAGTTGAAGAGGGATCATTAAAGACTTTATTTGTACTTTGAGCGCCTCAGAAAGATATTTTCTCCCGGGGCGGTGATACGACGCGTGCGTTGGCACCGACGGCCTGCGCAGGGTTAAGGGAAATTAGCCCTTGAGGAACATCTGTCGGAAGCCAAATTGCAGTGATGGGAAATACCCTCTGTGTCCGGTGCCCGCGCCACTCTGCCAAACACCACGCATGATTCATACCGCAGAGAGGAATACTTGGAGTTGTAGGGGAAAATAATTGATTATCAGGGGGACATTTATGTGCATTTTCTGACCTGCAAAACCGGTGAAAAATAAATAAAAATTACATTTGAAAGAAAGGAAATGACTTTCATTTCTGATGCAATTTATTTTTTTAAACTGGTCGTCTGCCCCAGTTTTGGATTACTTCAGCCCCATATGGGAAGCAACAATCCCCCCTTCCCCCCTCCAGAAGCATAAATGTTATTTTATTTTAAATCGCATGACCTAATTTTCAAAAAATATATACTGTATATATGTGTGGCTTTTGTGTATAAGATTATTTGCCATGTGGCTTGGGCGGCTCATGGCGGTATGGGTACGAGTCGAGGATATCCCTCGGGCTCTTTTTGTTTGTGATGACGGAGCAATATGTCTGGATCCCGAAGTTCTGTTAAGTGTTATGTTTAAGATGTGGATTTCTTCTTAATAAAGCTTTATTCTCCCAAGAAGTTGTGTGGCTGGGTTCTTGAGACTAGAGAAAGGGAACCGGTTTGGATGAGGTAAGTCAAGAAGACTGACCAAAAAACGCTTTATAAATTGATGCCATTTTTTTGATGCAAACCGCTGAAAATTCGTAGTACAGCAAATAAAAATACCACTTGTGAGCACTTTCACATGTCTCAGAGTGGTCCGCAACCCTGCCCTTCCCCATCATCTCTTGGCATACAATACTTCAACGGCAGCAAGGGATTCTGGGTAATGACATGCAAACGAGCACCCACTTTTCAACATTTCAGAGCAATTCATCTTAACAGGAACCAGCTAAAGCTTTGCGGTTGATTTTTCTTTCTCGCTGTTTTAGCCCAACACACGTCTCGCAAAATAGATATTTGTAAATGCGGAACCGTACGCAGAAAAAGAATGTCTTAATAGACGATTATGTATATCTTAGCCGCAAGAACACACTGGGTAACAGTGATTCACAGCCAGCAAAGGGACGAAAAATAGATTTTTAGCGGCGATGTCGTCGCCCCGAATATAAAAGACGAGTATTGAATGTTTAGCGGTGCTCCGAGACGAAGGTAATATTACTCGCGCAAATGACCACAGAGCCCTTCAAAGGACACGACCCTATTGGAAAAACCCAGGGTTATTAAAATTGATTCCCCCGTCATTCAAGTAGTAAATACAGCAGCTGGTAAATTGTTCATTAATAACCTCAGAAAAAAAGCACATTGTGCAGCTTCAAGGAGCGAGAAACCAGTTTAGTTATATCACCTTCCTGCTAAGGTTTGTTTTTAGGCGGGGGGGAGGGTTTCCCTTGAATGTGGAGTTTGTGTTTTTTCGACCTTGCACTCGAAGCACAAGCTTAATAAAAAAAAAAAAAAAGGACAATTGCCAGGCGGACGAGTAAAGAATAACTGCTTTGAGAGGAGTCTGGCTTGGGGTATAGTCGTTAGATTAAGAATGCATGGTCACCCGCTGACAGCGCCAGCAAAAACCTTCATAATTGTGCATTCTGTGTGCCCCTGATCCGTGCGTCCCGTCCCGCTGAGAAAAAAGACATTTAAGGATTACCCAGGCAGCTTTATAATGAAGCGGATTCCTCTTTGTCTTCTCCTTGCACCAGTCGCGGCAGAAGGGGATACTAATTAGGGAATGAATTATTAGCTTCCCGGGGTGCACCGCGGGGGGATTAAAAATGAATGCGGGTTGTTGCTTTTGCTTTTTGGACGATCCGTAACCAATTTTTAAAAAAATACATTCCTGTTCCAAGGTGAGAGGGGGCGGGGGGGGGTCCCCTTTTGTTATTATAATTGTTGTGTAATTATTGCTCTTTAGGTTGGCACTTGCTAAGAATGGAAACTGGGATATGATATGATATTTTTATTGAAGTGATGTATGAGTTTAAGCGTATCCGAATCCCCCGGGTGTGGAATCTTAATGAGTTATTGAGCACATATAAAAGAAACCAGCACCCTGCCAGCATCTAAAGGGTTAGCTAGCCAGGGCTCGTGGTTTAAGCCCTTTGTGGTCCTGTAAATTATTTTCTGGTTCTTCTGGGAGTGAATAGGTTAAGGCACGGACATACTGTATTCTTGCTTTCATTTCTTTTTAACTTACCACCCCACCCCAAAAAAACAATAAAAAACCCAGAGATCTTACTTATCTCAGGGATTCTTTGTCTTCCCACACCACATTCCAACCCATCCTACCCTTCCTCCAAGTTGTGGACATACATAGCTTTGTCCGTGTATCTTGCAGCCAGCATGCTAATGAACTAGAGAAATGTCGTTACTAAAAGTCACATCCTGAAGAAGGGAGGAGAAGTAAAACGGGAGCAGTGGGACAGAACCACAGAATCTCCTGCCACCTCCAGTGAAAACCCAATGGGGTGAGACCACAGTGGGCTCTGCACAGATCGTGAAGATTGGTATCTTCATGGTCCATCACCACCAACCACTTCTCTTCCATACGCAAAGACACAACAGCGTTATTTCTGGTTGTGAAACCTTTTAATGGACCAACTAAAGAGATCTCCATTTATATAATGTCGTATGCACCTCGGGTTTAGTTCCTGTGACTACAGAAAATTGCACTTTTGTATTCAGTGGAGGCGGCTTGGCTAACATATATTTTGTCAAATGACAAGAGTTGTGTAGAGCTGCGTACTGTGTGTACACATTTTGCCATGTAATTCCAAAGTCTAGACTTTGATTTGTAGTTGCGGTGATACTAATCTTCAGGAGATATTCATATCATGCGAAGGATTCGGGTTGTGGTGAGATGACATCAGAGGGATAAAGCTGGAAGGTGGTGAATCTGTGGCACTCAGCAGCCTGATGAAGGACCCTGAGAGGTTGGAAAGCTTGTTACATATCAATTACTTGTTGGTCCAATAAGAGGTATCATACCTCCTATTCCCTCTCCCTGCTTTTCTGTCAGGGCCGCAGACAGCTTGCCCGGGTTCCAGGATTAAATTTTCCACCAAGGCCCCTCTACCGATGTGTCGGCGGCATTGCGGGAACCCACTCCCCCCTTCCCACAGACCTCCTCACTCTCTCAAACCCCTCTCTCACACTCCCCGTAACCCTTTCCTTCCCCCTGATCACCCTGTCCCTCCCCCATGTATTTCTCCCCCCACTCAATAGCCCCCCTCGCCAAATACACACACAAACACAATATAAGCCCCCCTCCCCAAATACACAAATATAAGCCCCCTCCCCAAAAAACACACAATATAAGCCCCCTCCCCAAATACACACACACAATATAAACCCCCCTCCTCAAATACACACACAATATAAGCCCCCCTCCTCAAATACAGTCACACATAATATAAGCCCCCTCCCCAAATACACAAACAATATAAACCCCCCTCCTGTACACACACACACACACACACAGAATATAAGCCCCCCTCCCCAAATACACACACAATATAAGCCCCCTCCCCAAATACACAACCAATATAAGCCCCCCTCCTTAAATACACACACATACACAATAAGCCCCCCTCCCCAATTACACACACACCTTGGGGGGTAGGCCTGGGAGGGAGGTATAAGGGGGTCACGGGGGCATGTGGACTTAACTGGCATCCTTGGATGGGCCTGCTGAAGCAGCATGGCCGGTGCATAGAAGGGCCCTGCAGGGCCGCGGAGGCCTGCGGAAGGGAGGGACAGATGGGTGGTGCCTAGCAAAAGGGAGGGCCCCTCTTGCCTGCAGGGGCCCAGTAAAAGGGGAGGGCCCATATTGCCTGCACAGAGAGAACTGCAGGGTGGCCGGCAGGGAGGCCGGCAGGGAGGCCGGGCTCCTTGCTTGGCCGGGCCCGGGACAGAAGTCCCGGCTGCCCCCCCCTGTTGGCGGCCCTTTTTGCTACTACATGGAAGATAGGACCAACATGGTTAAGTCTCATTGTATACGGAGTTACAGTGCATGTAATATTCCTTGGCTATCTCTGTTACGGATAAATGGGGCTGAACCATGGGGCTGTTTGATATGTACACGTAAATGACAGGTTAATGTAACTTTGTATGTTTGGGACTATACAATAGATGTCCATTTTCTTAGAGTCGAATGTCTCATTGGGGAACACCCATTTGAGGCGAGTTATACAGCCAAGTTGGGGGGCGAAACGTTGATTTCACTTGAATAAATTGCCAATTTTGCACAAGACCTCTGGAGTGCTTCTCTGTTCCTTCTTTGGAAGAAGATGTATATTGCTGCTAATTGCACCCACGGCGCCTCCTGGTGCCGTGTCCAGAGACTGCACCTTTACTTGTCTATTTTGCACCATCTGTGGAAGCCAAGTACTTGTAGCCATCAGTATTTTCTCATTATATTCAAATATACAGTATATTACGTGTTGTAATCAAACTGGCCACGGGTAAGTGGAACTTCACCTTTACAAATTTGCTAAGGATAAAATCAGCATTTCTGCGCCCACTTTTCTGTGACGCCCAAACTCTGCATGCTGGCTGCCTTTTGGTGTTTGACTTACGGATCACTAATGATGGCATTTTCTCTAAGAAGCGACGACGTTCTAAATTAGTCCTGTGACTCTTGGCGTCTTATCTTTCAGCTTAAATTTAAAGGGGCAGTCCCCCACCGCGGCCCAATTTTACACAACGTACCATTACATTTGACTTCCAGTTCCGTCACCCTTCATGTAAACGTTTTCTTTTCTTGGCTTTCTATTGAAAAAATGCAGACATTTTCTATGTTTAATGTATAGCAAATGAAAATATCAGGCGTGCGCACGTTCACATGTCTCAGGCAGGTCTGCAAACCTTGCTTTTCCCCATTATCTCTTAGAAAACAGTGCTTCCACTGCAGCAAGGGATTCTGGGAAATGACATGCAAATGAGCATACAGTGTCACCTTTTGCTTCAAATCCATTTTGACACGGACCCCTATGAGGTTATGCCTGCCTCATTAAGGCCGGGTCCCCAGTGGCCGCTGCTGTGCGCGCTACGGCAGGCCCCAGTCGCCGTGTGTTTGTGTGGGCATGCAAAGCGCGCTGGCGGGGAAGACAAGAATTTTGTCAGCGGGCAGCCAATGGAAGGGCAGATAGTGTAGACCAATGGGAGTGCAGGTAGTGTAGACCAATGGCAGTGCTGCTTTGTACTGTGCTTTGACGTAATGGCCGCGCCCCCCCCCCACCGCCCTCCATCATGGCTGTGCCCCCACGCATCCCATCGCTCCCCCTAGACCGCACATCGCGGCTTTTATCTGTGCACGCGCCACCAGACGCTCCGGCACGTGCGCCGCCGTGACCACTGGGACGTAGCTTTACACAACTTTTCAGCACCGCCTGGGTTAAGTGCAGAACCAGTAACCCTACACACAGACAGTTGTTTCCACCGTTTCGGTCTCATCAGTATAAGGCCTCGGGCATGGTGGCTCGGGCCGTGCTGACCCGCGCTCCTGCTCTGCCTCGCCTGCTCAAACTGGAGCTTTTTTGTGTCCTGGCAGGCGAGGCAGTGAGCGCGCTTTGTGGGCGGGGCGAAGGCGGAACGGAGGCGTGTAAGGAGGCGGAGCTAGTCCCTCGCTCCCATTGGATGTGAGCTGTCACATGACCGATCCTCCGCTCCCCTGAACGGCAAATTTTACATTTCTCAGCCTCCGCACGCATGCGGAAGCAGCTGCTAAAGCCGCGCTGATGACAGATGCAGGGGGTAAGTGCATGTGCTCAGCGCGGCTCAGCCTAAGGCTGCATCCATAGATGGAACAGCCATGCTGAGGCGTGCGGACGCTCCGCGCTGAGCCCCTGCATCCTCAATGAGGATGCCTTGAGAGGGGGCTCACGCGAGCGTCCGCAGGCGTGCTGAGGCGTTGGAGGTTTCAGCCGAGCGCCAAGCTGTTTTTCAGCGCGCTGTCAGCTGAAAACCTCCACTCACTGCACAGCAGCGTCAACGTCACGGCGCCGTGACGTTGGCGTCGTGACATTGACGTCAGTGCGTCGCGGGCGATTGGCCCAGCGACGTCACTGCCCCGCCTCCAACCACCTCCCCCCGGCTCCCTTCGCGCACGCTGGCTCGCCTGCAAGTCCGTGCAATCGCGCTGACTGAAGCAGGCGAGCCTCAGCGTTAGCGCGCCTCCGCTCTCCCCACCCCTCTATGGCCCGGGCCTGGTGATACTGGCTTTGCAATTGAAGCTGGGATAGGTTTCAACCACACCTTCAATGTTTAATGTGTAATTCTAATGTTAAATGAGACTTCTCACTTGGCGGCTTTAGCTAATGATGACAAAACAGGGAAAAGAAGAGGGATATTGATACTTTCCTGTAGATTATAAAGCCTGGGAATACTAAACTCTATTAGGCTACTTAAGGGGATGTTAACCTCAATTAATAGTAACGCTTATCCACGAAAGTGAACAATATAATATTAACCCAGGTTTACCCATTGAAATAACTTTTTATGGATGTTAGTGATAATAAAACATAAAAGGGTGTTCCGCCAAACGCGGCATTTCCACTAGGGTGCGTTAAGTATAACGCAGAGACTTAACGTTACGTCAGACAGCTCACACTAAATGTGGCGTCACATCCGCACAAATCCATTCCCCGGATCTCCTCACATTATTCCCCCGTAAATCTGTTCCGTGGTGTAAAATCCATCAACGGATTTGTGGCGGTTTTAACCAACGCGGATTCATCAAAAGCCGCCATTGGCTACAACCCGTCAACGGATTTGTACAATCCAACCCGCGGATTCAGCAATTCCGTCGGCGGATTCTTAAGAATCCGCGGAGTGTATTAGTAATAATCATTTTTTTAAAAACGCAAAGCGCCCTCTTGAGATTGATCCACTGAGACCCGCGGACCAAAGGAACGGCCGATCAGCTGCGGATCCAAATTCGGCCCATAAATTCACCCGCTTCTAACCCAGACTATGAAAAAGGGTTTTTACGGGGTCTGGATGGGAGTCAAACCCCAGTAAGGTATGATTTCATCTTTATTTAGGAATCCAGACGCTTCTCCTCCTCTTATCGGGCTCCTCCCGTCTGGAGACTCTCAAAGTCGCCACCAGAATAAGATCTTTCAAGACTTCAGCTGTCACATTTTAAGCATATGCCCATAATCACATATACTATCTGTAACTGTCCATGAAATGCCTTGAAATATAACAGTATAACCTCATTTAATGTAACCGTGTATTCCCACCATAACTCTGAGGGATCTTTAATGTAACCGTGTATTCCCACCATAACTCTGTGAGTGATCTTTAATGTAACCGTGTATTCCCACCATAACTCTGTGAGTGATCTTTAATGTAACCGTGTATTCCCACCATAACTCTGTGAGTGATCTTTAATGTAACCGTGTATTCCCACCATAACTCTGTGAGCGATCTTTAATGTAACCGTGTAATCCCACCATAACTCTGTGAGTGACCTTTAATGTAACCGTGTAATCCCACCATAACTCTGTGAGTGATCTTTAATGTAACCGTGTAATCCCACCATAACTCTGTGAGTGATCTTTAATGTAACCGTGTAATCCCACCATAACTCTGTGAGTGATCTTTAATGTAACCGTGTATTCCCACCATAACTCTGTGAGTGATCTTTAATGTAACCGTGTATTCCCACCATAACTCTGTGAGCGATCTTTAATGTAACCGTGTAATCCCACCATAACTCTGTGAGTGACCTTTAATGTAACCGTGTAATCCCACCATAACTCTGTGAGTGATCTTTAATGTAACCGTGTAATCCCACCATAACTCTGTGAGTGATCTTTAATGTAACCGTGTAATCCCACCATAACTCTGTGAGTGATCTTTAATGTAACCGTGTAATCCCACCATAACTCTGTGAGTGATCTTTAATGTAACCGTGTATTCCCACCATAACTCTGTGAGCGATCTTTAATGTAACCGTGTATTCCCACCATAACTCTGAGTGATCTTTAATGTAACCGTGTATTCCCACCATAACTCTGAGTGATCTTTAATGTAACCGTGTATTCCCACCATAACTCTGTGAGGGATCTTTAATGTAACCGTGTATTCCCACCATAACTCTGAGTGATCTTTAATGTAACCGTGTATTCCCACCATAACTCTGTGAGCGATCTTTAATGTAACCGTGTATTCCCACCATAACTCTGTGAGGGATCTTTAATGTAACCGTGTATTCCCACCATAACTCTGAGTGATCTTTAATGTAGCCGTGTATTCCCACCATAACTCTGAGTGACCTTTAATGTAACCGTGTATTCCCACCATAACTCTGTGAGGGATCTTTAATGTAACCGTGTATTCCCACCATAACTCTGAGTGATCTTTAATGTAGCCGTGTATTCCCACCATAACTCTGAGTGATCTTTAATGTAACCGTGTATTCCCACCATAACTCTGTGAACGATCTTTAATGTAACCGTGTATTCCCACCATAACTCTGAGTGATCTTTAATGTAGCCGTGTATTCCCACCATAACTCTGAGTGATCTTTAATGTAACCGTGTATTCCCACCATAACTCTGTGAGGGATCTTTAATGTAACCGTGTATTCCCACCATAACTCTGTGAGTGATCTTTAATGTAACCGTGTATTCCCACCATAACTCTGAGTGATCTTTAATGTAGCCGTGTATTCCCACCATAACTCTGAGTGATCTTTAATGTAGCCGTGTATTCCCACCATAACTCTGAGTGATCTTTAATGTAACCGTGTATTCCCATCATAACTCTGTGAGTGATCTTTAATGTAACCGTGTATTCCCACCATAACTCTGTGAGTGATCTTTAATGTAACCGTGTATTCCCACCATAACTCTGAGTGATCTTTAATGTAACCGTGTATTCCCACCATAACTCTGTGAGTGATCTTTAATGTAGCCGTGTATTCCCACCATAACTCTGAGTGATCTTTAATGTAACCATGTATTCCCACCATAACTCTGTGAGTGATCTTTAATGTAACCGTGTATTCCCACCATAACTCTGTGAGTGATCTTTAATGTAACCGTGTATTCCCACCATAACTCTGAGTGATCTTTAATGTAACCGTGTATTCCCACCATAATTCTGTTTGATCTTTAATGTAGCCGTGTATTCCCACCATAACTCTGAGTGATCTTTAATGTAACCGTGTATTCCCACCATAATTCTGTTTGATCTTTAATGTAGCCGTGTATTCCCACCATAACTCTGAGTGATCTTTAATGTAACCGTGTATTCCCACCATAACTCTGTGAGTGATCTTTAATGTAACCGTGTATTCCCACCATAACTCTGTGAGTGATCTTTAATGTAACCGTGTATTCCCACCATAATTCTGAGTGATCTTTAATGTAGCCGTGTATTCCCACCATAACTCTGTGAGTGATCTTTAATGTAATCGTGTATTCCCACCATAACTCTGAGTGATCTTTAATGTAACCGTGTATTCCCACCATAACTCTGTGAGTGATCTTTAATGTAACCGTGTATTCCCACCATAACTCTGTGAGTGATCTTTAATGTAACCGTGTATTCCCACCATAACTCTGAGTGATCTTTAATGTAACCGTGTATTCCCACCATAACTCTGTGAGTGATCTTTAATGTAACCGTGTATTCCCACCATAACTCTGTGAGTGATCTTTAATGTAACCGTGTATTCCCACCATAACTCTGTGAGGGATCTTTAATGTAACCTTGTATTCCCACCATAACTCTGTGAGGGATCTTTAATGTAACCGTGTATTCCCACCATAACTCTGTGAGCGATCTTTAATGTAGCCGTGTATTCCCACCATAACTCTGTGAGTGATCTTTAATGTAACTGTGTATTCCCACCATAACTCTGTGAGTGATCTTTAATGTAACCGTGTATTCCCACCATAACTCTGAGTGATCTTTAATGTAACCGTGTAATCCCACCATAACTCTGTGAGTGATCTTTAATGTAACCGTGTATTCCCACCATAACTCTGTGAGGGATCTTTAATGTAACCGTGTATTCCCACCATAACTCTGAGTGATCTTTAATGTAACCGTGTATTCCCACCATAACTCTGAGTGATCTTTAATGTAACCGTGTATTCCCACCATAACTCTGTGAGGGATCTTTAATGTAACCGTGTATTCCCACCATAACTCTGAGTGATCTTTAATGTAACCGTGTATTCCCACCATAACTCTGAGGGATCTTTAATGTAACCGTGTATTCCCACCATAACTCTGTGAGCGATCTTTAATGTAACCGTGTATTCCCACCATAACTCTGTGAGGGATCTTTAATGTAACCATGTATTCCCACCATAACTCTGAGTGATCTTTAATGTAGCCGTGTATTCCCACCATAACTCTGAGTGATCTTTAATGTAACCGTGTATTCCCACCATAACTCTGAGTGACCTTTAATGTAACCGTGTATTCCCACCATAACTCTGAGTGATCTTTAATGTAGCCGTGTATTCCCACCATAACTCTGAGTGATCTTTAATGTAACCGTGTATTCCCACCATAACTCTGTGAGGGATCTTTAATGTAACCGTGTATTCCCACCATAACTCTGTGAGGGATCTTTAATGTAACCGTGTATTCCCACCATAACTCTGTGAGTGATCTTTAATTTAACTGTGTATTCCCACCATAACTCTGTGAGTGATCTTTAATTTAACTGTGTATTCCCACCATAACTCTGTGAGTGATCTTTAATGTAGCCGTGTATTCCCACCATAACTCTGAGGGATCTTTAATGTAGCCGTGTATTCCCACCATAACTCTGTGAGGGATCTTTAATGTAACCGTGTATTCCCACCATAACTCTGTGAGGGATCTTTAATGTAACCGTGTATTCCCACCATAAATCTGTGAGTGATCTTTAGTGTAACCGTGTATTCCCACCATAACTCTGTGAGTGATCTTTAATGTAACCGTGTATTCCCACCATAACTCTGAGTGATCTTTAATGTAACCGTGTATTCCCACCATAACTCTGAGTGATCTTTAATGTAACCGTGTATTCCCACCATAACTCTGAGTGATCTTTAATGTAACCGTGTATTCCCACCATAATTCTGTTTGATCTTTAATGTAACCGTGTATTCCCACCATAACTCTGTGAGTGATCTTTAATGTAACCGTGTATTCCCACCATAACTCTGTGAGGGATCTTTAATGTAACCTTGTATTCCCACCATAACTCTGTGAGGGATCTTTAATGTAACCGTGTATTCCCACCATAACTCTGTGAGCGATCTTTAATGTAGCCGTGTATTCCCACCATAACTCTGTGAGTGATCTTTAATGTAACTGTGTATTCCCACCATAACTCTGTGAGTGATCTTTAATGTAACCGTGTATTCCCACCATAACTCTGAGTGATCTTTAATGTAACCGTGTAATCCCACCATAACTCTGTGAGTGATCTTTAATGTAACCGTGTATTCCCACCATAACTCTGTGAGGGATCTTTAATGTAACCGTGTATTCCCACCATAACTCTGAGTGATCTTTAATGTAACCGTGTATTCCCACCATAACTCTGAGTGATCTTTAATGTAACCGTGTATTCCCACCATAACTCTGTGAGGGATCTTTAATGTAACCGTGTATTCCCACCATAACTCTGAGTGATCTTTAATGTAACCGTGTATTCCCACCATAACTCTGAGGGATCTTTAATGTAACCGTGTATTCCCACCATAACTCTGTGAGCGATCTTTAATGTAACCGTGTATTCCCACCATAACTCTGTGAGGGATCTTTAATGTAACCGTGTATTCCCACCATAACTCTGAGTGATCTTTAATGTAGCCGTGTATTCCCACCATAACTCTGAGTGATCTTTAATGTAACCGTGTATTCCCACCATAACTCTGAGTGACCTTTAATGTAACCGTGTATTCCCACCATAACTCTGAGTGATCTTTAATGTAGCCGTGTATTCCCACCATAACTCTGAGTGATCTTTAATGTAACCGTGTATTCCCACCATAACTCTGTGAGGGATCTTTAATGTAACCGTGTATTCCCACCATAACTCTGTGAGGGATCTTTAATGTAACCGTGTATTCCCACCATAACTCTGTGAGTGATCTTTAATTTAACTGTGTATTCCCACCATAACTCTGTGAGTGATCTTTAATTTAACTGTGTATTCCCACCATAACTCTGTGAGTGATCTTTAATGTAGCCGTGTATTCCCACCATAACTCTGAGGGATCTTTAATGTAGCCGTGTATTCCCACCATAACTCTGTGAGTGATCTTTAATTTAACTGTGTATTCCCACCATAACTCTGTGAGTGATCTTTAATTTAACTGTGTATTCCCACCATAACTCTGTGAGTGATCTTTAATGTAGCCGTGTATTCCCACCATAACTCTGAGGGATCTTTAATGTAACCGTGTATTCCCACCATAACTCTGAGGGATCTTTAATGTAGCCGTGTATTCCCACCATAACTCTGTGAGGGATCTTTAATGTAACCGTGTATTCCCACCATAACTCTGTGAGGGATCTTTAATGTAACCGTGTATTCCCACCATAACTCTGTGAGTGATCTTTAATGTAACCGTGTATTCCCACCATAACTCTGTGAGTGATCTTTAATGTAACCGTGTATTCCCACCATAACTCTGAGTGATCTTTAATGTAACCGTGTATTCCCACCATAACTCTGAGTGATCTTTAATGTAACCGTGTATTCCCACCATAACTCTGAGGGATCTTTAATGTAACCGTGTATTCCCACCATAACTCTGAGTGATCTTTAATGTAACCGTGTATTCCCACCATAACTCTGAGTGATCTTTAATGTAACCGTGTATTCCCACCATAACTCTGAGTGATCTTTAATGTAACCGTGTATTCCCACCATAACTCTGTGAGTGATCTTTAATGTAACCGTGTATTCCCACCATAATTCTGAGGGATCTTTAATGTAACCGTGTATTCCCACCATAACTCTGTCAGTGATCTTTAATGTAACCGTGTATTCCCACCATAACTCTGTGAGTGATCTTTAATGTAACCGTGTATTCCCACCATAACTCTGTGAGTGATCTTTAATGTAGCCGTGTATTCCCACCATAACTCTGAGTGATCTTTAATGTAACCGTGTAATCCCACCATAACTCTGTGAGTGATCTTTAATGTAACCGTGTATTCCCACCATAACTCTGAGTGATCTTTAATGTAACCGTGTAATCCCAACATAACTCTGTGAGTGATCTTTAATGTAACCGTGTATTCCCACCATAACTCTGTGAGTGATCTTTAATGTAACCGTGTATTCCCACCATAACTCTGTGAGTGATCTTTAATGTAGCCGTGTATTCCCACCATAACTCTGAGTGATCTTTAATGTAACCGTGTATTCCCACCATAACTCTGAGTGATCTTTAATGTAACCGTGTAATCCCACCATAACTCTGTGAGTGATCTTTAATGTAGCCGTGTATTCCCACCATAACTCTGTGAGTGATCTTTAATGTAACCGTGTATTCCCACCATAACTCTGTGAGTGATCTTTAATGTAGCCGTGTATTCCCACCATAACTCTGAGTGATCTTTAATGTAACCGTGTATTCCCACCATAACTCTGAGTGATCTTTAATGTAACCGTGTAATCCCACCATAACTCTGTGAGTGATCTTTAATGTAACCGTGTATTCCCACCATAACTCTGTGAGTGATCTTTAATGTAGCCGTGTATTCCCACCATAACTCTGAGTGATCTTTAATGTAACCGTGTAATCCCACCATAACTCTGTGAGTGATCTTTAATGTAACCGTGTATTCCCACCATAACTCTGAGTGATCTTTAATGTAACCGTGTAATCCCACCATAACTCTGTGAGTGATCTTTAATGTAACCGTGTATTCCCACCATAACTCTGTGAGTGATCTTTAATGTAACCGTGTATTCCCACCATAACTCTGTGAGTGATCTTTAATGTAGCCGTGTATTCCCACCATAACTCTGAGTGATCTTTAATGTAACCGTGTATTCCCACCATAACTCTGAGTGATCTTTAATGTAACCGTGTAATCCCACCATAACTCTGTGAGTGATCTTTAATGTAGCCGTGTATTCCCACCATAACTCTGTGAGTGATCTTTAATGTAACCGTGTATTCCCACCATAACTCTGTGAGTGATCTTTAATGTAACCGTGTATTCCCACCATAACTCTGTGAGTGATCTTTAATGTAACCGTGTAATCCCACCATAACTCTGAGTGATCTTTAATGTAGCCGTGTATTCCCACCATAACTCTGTGAGTGATCTTTAATGTAACCGTGTATTCCCACCATAACTCTGTGAGTGATCTTTAATGTAACCGTGTAATCCCACCATAACTCTGAGTGATCTTTAATGTAGCCGTGTATTCCCACCATAACTCTGTGAGTGATCTTTAATGTAACCGTGTATTCCCACCATAACTCTGTGAGTGATCTTTAATGTAACCGTGTATTCCCACCATAACTCTGAGTGATCTTTAATGTAACCGTGTATTCCCACCATAACTCTGAGTGATCTTTAATGTAACCGTGTATTCCCACCATAACTCTGTGAGGGATCTTTAATGTAACCGTGTATTCCCACCATAACTCTGAGTGATCTTTAATGTAACCGTGTATTCCCACCATAACTCTGTGAGTGATCTTTAATGTAACCGTGTATTCCCACCATAACTCTGTGAGTGATCTTTAATGTAGCCGTGTATTCCCACCATAACTCTGAGTGATCTTTAATGTAACCGTGTATTCCCACCATAACTCTGAGTGATCTTTAATGTAACCGTGTATTCCCACCATAACTCTGAGTGATCTTTAATGTAACCGTGTATTCCCACCATAACTCTGTGAGGGATCTTTAATGTAACCGTGTATTCCCACCATAACTCTGAGTGATCTTTAATGTAACCGTGTATTCCCACCATAACTCTGTGAGTGATCTTTAATGTAACCGTGTATTCCCACCATAACTCTGTGAGTGATCTTTAATGTAGCCGTGTATTCCCACCATAACTCTGAGGGATCTTTAATGTAGCCGTGTATTCCCACCATAACTCTGTGAGGGATCTTTAATGTAACCGTGTATTCCCACCATAACTCTGTGAG
Organism: Ascaphus truei; assembly: GCF_040206685.1. Taxonomy (NCBI): domain Eukaryota; kingdom Metazoa; phylum Chordata; class Amphibia; order Anura; family Ascaphidae; genus Ascaphus; species Ascaphus truei. The sequence goes on along the minus strand of NC_134501.1, from coordinate 25,318,146 downwards.
GGATCTTTAATGTAACCGTGTATTCCCACCATAAATCTGTGAGTGATCTTTAGTGTAACCGTGTATTCCCACCATAACTCTGTGAGTGATCTTTAATGTAACCGTGTATTCCCACCATAACTCTGAGTGATCTTTAATGTAACCGTGTATTCCCACCATAACTCTGAGTGATCTTTAATGTAACCGTGTATTCCCACCATAACTCTGAGTGATCTTTAATGTAACCGTGTATTCCCACCATAATTCTGTTTGATCTTTAATGTAACCGTGTATTCCCACCATAACTCTGTGAGTGATCTTTAATGTAACCGTGTATTCCCACCATAACTCTGTGAGGGATCTTTAATGTAACCTTGTATTCCCACCATAACTCTGTGAGGGATCTTTAATGTAACCGTGTATTCCCACCATAACTCTGTGAGCGATCTTTAATGTAGCCGTGTATTCCCACCATAACTCTGTGAGTGATCTTTAATGTAACTGTGTATTCCCACCATAACTCTGTGAGTGATCTTTAATGTAACCGTGTATTCCCACCATAACTCTGAGTGATCTTTAATGTAACCGTGTAATCCCACCATAACTCTGTGAGTGATCTTTAATGTAACCGTGTATTCCCACCATAACTCTGTGAGGGATCTTTAATGTAACCGTGTATTCCCACCATAACTCTGAGTGATCTTTAATGTAACCGTGTATTCCCACCATAACTCTGAGTGATCTTTAATGTAACCGTGTATTCCCACCATAACTCTGTGAGGGATCTTTAATGTAACCGTGTATTCCCACCATAACTCTGAGTGATCTTTAATGTAACCGTGTATTCCCACCATAACTCTGAGGGATCTTTAATGTAACCGTGTATTCCCACCATAACTCTGTGAGCGATCTTTAATGTAACCGTGTATTCCCACCATAACTCTGTGAGGGATCTTTAATGTAACCGTGTATTCCCACCATAACTCTGAGTGATCTTTAATGTAGCCGTGTATTCCCACCATAACTCTGAGTGATCTTTAATGTAACCGTGTATTCCCACCATAACTCTGAGTGACCTTTAATGTAACCGTGTATTCCCACCATAACTCTGAGTGATCTTTAATGTAGCCGTGTATTCCCACCATAACTCTGAGTGATCTTTAATGTAACCGTGTATTCCCACCATAACTCTGTGAGGGATCTTTAATGTAACCGTGTATTCCCACCATAACTCTGTGAGGGATCTTTAATGTAACCGTGTATTCCCACCATAACTCTGTGAGTGATCTTTAATTTAACTGTGTATTCCCACCATAACTCTGTGAGTGATCTTTAATTTAACTGTGTATTCCCACCATAACTCTGTGAGTGATCTTTAATGTAGCCGTGTATTCCCACCATAACTCTGAGGGATCTTTAATGTAGCCGTGTATTCCCACCATAACTCTGTGAGTGATCTTTAATTTAACTGTGTATTCCCACCATAACTCTGTGAGTGATCTTTAATTTAACTGTGTATTCCCACCATAACTCTGTGAGTGATCTTTAATGTAGCCGTGTATTCCCACCATAACTCTGAGGGATCTTTAATGTAACCGTGTATTCCCACCATAACTCTGAGGGATCTTTAATGTAGCCGTGTATTCCCACCATAACTCTGTGAGGGATCTTTAATGTAACCGTGTATTCCCACCATAACTCTGTGAGGGATCTTTAATGTAACCGTGTATTCCCACCATAACTCTGTGAGTGATCTTTAATGTAACCGTGTATTCCCACCATAACTCTGTGAGTGATCTTTAATGTAACCGTGTATTCCCACCATAACTCTGAGTGATCTTTAATGTAACCGTGTATTCCCACCATAACTCTGAGTGATCTTTAATGTAACCGTGTATTCCCACCATAACTCTGAGGGATCTTTAATGTAACCGTGTATTCCCACCATAACTCTGAGTGATCTTTAATGTAACCGTGTATTCCCACCATAACTCTGAGTGATCTTTAATGTAACCGTGTATTCCCACCATAACTCTGAGTGATCTTTAATGTAACCGTGTATTCCCACCATAACTCTGTGAGTGATCTTTAATGTAACCGTGTATTCCCACCATAATTCTGAGGGATCTTTAATGTAACCGTGTATTCCCACCATAACTCTGTCAGTGATCTTTAATGTAACCGTGTATTCCCACCATAACTCTGTGAGTGATCTTTAATGTAACCGTGTATTCCCACCATAACTCTGTGAGTGATCTTTAATGTAGCCGTGTATTCCCACCATAACTCTGAGTGATCTTTAATGTAACCGTGTAATCCCACCATAACTCTGTGAGTGATCTTTAATGTAACCGTGTATTCCCACCATAACTCTGAGTGATCTTTAATGTAACCGTGTAATCCCAACATAACTCTGTGAGTGATCTTTAATGTAACCGTGTATTCCCACCATAACTCTGTGAGTGATCTTTAATGTAACCGTGTATTCCCACCATAACTCTGTGAGTGATCTTTAATGTAGCCGTGTATTCCCACCATAACTCTGAGTGATCTTTAATGTAACCGTGTATTCCCACCATAACTCTGAGTGATCTTTAATGTAACCGTGTAATCCCACCATAACTCTGTGAGTGATCTTTAATGTAGCCGTGTATTCCCACCATAACTCTGTGAGTGATCTTTAATGTAACCGTGTATTCCCACCATAACTCTGTGAGTGATCTTTAATGTAGCCGTGTATTCCCACCATAACTCTGAGTGATCTTTAATGTAACCGTGTATTCCCACCATAACTCTGAGTGATCTTTAATGTAACCGTGTAATCCCACCATAACTCTGTGAGTGATCTTTAATGTAACCGTGTATTCCCACCATAACTCTGTGAGTGATCTTTAATGTAGCCGTGTATTCCCACCATAACTCTGAGTGATCTTTAATGTAACCGTGTAATCCCACCATAACTCTGTGAGTGATCTTTAATGTAACCGTGTATTCCCACCATAACTCTGAGTGATCTTTAATGTAACCGTGTAATCCCACCATAACTCTGTGAGTGATCTTTAATGTAACCGTGTATTCCCACCATAACTCTGTGAGTGATCTTTAATGTAACCGTGTATTCCCACCATAACTCTGTGAGTGATCTTTAATGTAGCCGTGTATTCCCACCATAACTCTGAGTGATCTTTAATGTAACCGTGTATTCCCACCATAACTCTGAGTGATCTTTAATGTAACCGTGTAATCCCACCATAACTCTGTGAGTGATCTTTAATGTAGCCGTGTATTCCCACCATAACTCTGTGAGTGATCTTTAATGTAACCGTGTATTCCCACCATAACTCTGTGAGTGATCTTTAATGTAACCGTGTATTCCCACCATAACTCTGTGAGTGATCTTTAATGTAACCGTGTAATCCCACCATAACTCTGAGTGATCTTTAATGTAGCCGTGTATTCCCACCATAACTCTGTGAGTGATCTTTAATGTAACCGTGTATTCCCACCATAACTCTGTGAGTGATCTTTAATGTAACCGTGTAATCCCACCATAACTCTGAGTGATCTTTAATGTAGCCGTGTATTCCCACCATAACTCTGTGAGTGATCTTTAATGTAACCGTGTATTCCCACCATAACTCTGTGAGTGATCTTTAATGTAACCGTGTATTCCCACCATAACTCTGAGTGATCTTTAATGTAACCGTGTATTCCCACCATAACTCTGAGTGATCTTTAATGTAACCGTGTATTCCCACCATAACTCTGTGAGGGATCTTTAATGTAACCGTGTATTCCCACCATAACTCTGAGTGATCTTTAATGTAACCGTGTATTCCCACCATAACTCTGTGAGTGATCTTTAATGTAACCGTGTATTCCCACCATAACTCTGTGAGTGATCTTTAATGTAGCCGTGTATTCCCACCATAACTCTGAGTGATCTTTAATGTAACCGTGTATTCCCACCATAACTCTGAGTGATCTTTAATGTAACCGTGTATTCCCACCATAACTCTGAGTGATCTTTAATGTAACCGTGTATTCCCACCATAACTCTGTGAGGGATCTTTAATGTAACCGTGTATTCCCACCATAACTCTGAGTGATCTTTAATGTAACCGTGTATTCCCACCATAACTCTGTGAGTGATCTTTAATGTAACCGTGTATTCCCACCATAACTCTGTGAGTGATCTTTAATGTAGCCGTGTATTCCCACCATAACTCTGAGTGATCTTTAATGTAACCGTGTATTCCCACCATAACTCTGAGTGATCTTTAATGTAACCGTGTATTCCCACCATAACTCTGAGTGATCTTTAATGTAACGAGAGCTAACTCTCAATGTATTCCTTCCTGGTAAAACATTTTTCTAAATAAAACAAAATATAAAGAAAGTATAGGGGCGGCGTGCCGGAGTCACCAGGTTTCCACCGAACCTCCGGCACTTCTGCGCCATGTGACCGCTCCTGGAGCCATCACGACACGCCTGGGGCCGGGTTGCCTAAAATGGACGTAAAGGGAGCAGTTTCAGTTGGCCTTGCTGGCCAGCCGCCTGATCTGCCCCTTCAGAATGAGGTTGGTGCATCATTAGGGCACTGGAAAGGTGTACAAACATGGTGTTATTTCCCTCTCCTCTCTTTCTCAACTGGAGTTAAATATCTAGATCAGGGATGCCGACGCCAATTCTCAAGGGCCACACACTGGTCAACTTTTCAGGATATCCCTGCTTCAGCACAGGTGTCTCACTCAGTGGCTCAGTCGGAGACTGAGCCACCTGTGCTGAAGCAGAGATATCCCTAATACTTGGCCTCTTGGTGGCTCTTGAAGACAGGAGTTGGCCACCCCTGATCTAGAGTATTTCCGTGTCTGGGTGGGAGTAACGCTAAGACACGCTTACCGTCCCGTTATGGGAACATAACGTAACTATAACATGACTTAAGCCAGTGCTAATGAGAGATATAATGGCTGTGACAGTATGTTTGCATATAATGCGGTTTGTGGATATGAGATAACCCTCAGGGAACATCGCGTCTGTTCAGGTTTCAGTAACGTCACGTTATTTGCCCCGATTTACCAGTGCTTAGTGGATCTGGCCCTATAACCCTTGGGAAGCCGTCATCTCCTTGCTAGGGAAGATGTAGGCTATGTTCATTAACAGCATTCGAAATAGGGTGCAAAGATTCACACCCCTCCTCCTTATCACTAAAGAAATTAGATAAAGGTGGTAAAGCCAGCCAAAGCGTAGGTGCAGCATTATACCTTTACAGAGGCAATCCAAGAATGTGATTTTCTTTGCAATGTCTCCGTAGCTGAACCCCATAAATCATCTCCGGGGCCCCCCTGCTTCCGGAGATGTTTACCTACACGGGTGCTGCCGGTAGCTGCTCTGCTTGGCTGGCAGGGTTCACATTATGGCGGAGTTTCAAAGCTTCCTCGCCCTGTGGGCCAATAAGGAAGCCGTGATGTCATCAGGTCCGGCGTCCTATTGGCCCACATGACGTGAGAGCTTTAATCTTTGCTGAGATACCGGCACCCCCTTTAAACTTTGCTGAACCCCGTTAATTTCAGCTCCGGGGACCCCAGCTTCCAGAGATATTTACCTTCGTAGGGAGTGCCGGTATCCCTGAAGAGTTTAAATGTCCCAGTCACGCTGGCCAATAGGAAGCCGCACCGGATGATGTCACAGTTTCCTATTGGCCTGCGTGACGGGGGGACATTTAAATGCCGCCATTATGTTAGGCACACAGTTTTTCTGGCTGCAGAAATACCAGAGGTAAGTATCTCTGAAAGCAGGGGATCCCTGGAACTGAAATTATTGGGGTTCGGCTCCGGAGACCCCTTCCTTCAATTCTGTGTTAAAAATTAATAAATAAATTAAAGGACATGAATTCCTCCTTTTAAAAAATAATTTTAAACCACTTGTCTGCTTTGCTTCTTGCATTGTGAAGGCGGCACTCCTCTCCAGATGTAGCAGGTGCTATTAACGCCAATGCACCAATTGGCACATTGCGGTTTGGAAATCTCGTGATCAGGCAACTTGCAGCTCTGTTTAATATTATTATTTAATATTATTAATATTACTATGGGGACATAGTATACGGCTCGGCACCCCAAACCCACCTTAGCAAACTTGACACCGTCTACAATTCAATATGCCGCTTTGTTCTCCAATGCAACTATAACACACATCACTGCGAAATGCTCAAAGAACTAGATTGGTCATCACATGAGTCTAGGCGCAAAGTTCACCTTTCCCGTCTTGCCTTCAAATACTTTCTGGGCAAGCTACCCACCTATCTGAACAAGCTCCACACCCCTACCACATGCAGCGCTTATCATCTGAGATCTGACTCCAAAAGACTGTTCATGGGCCCAAGGTTCAGCAAAGTATCCGGCCGCTCCTCCTTCTCTTACCGTGCACCCCAAAACTGGAACAACCTACCGGAGACTCTCACATCCACCACCAGTTTAAGTTCTTTCAAAACCAAAGCTGTCTCACATTTTAATCTGGTCTGTAGCTGTTACATACGCCTATAATATATTATCTTTAACTGTGCATGCAATGTCTTCTATATAATGTGTATACCCTGTTCACTTACTGTATGTAACTGTGTTTGTTACCATGTATTTGTCATCATAACTCTATGCCCAGGACATACTTGAAAATGAGCGGTAACTCTCAATGTATTATTTCCTGGTAAAACATTTTATAAATAAATTACTGTAATTAATATTATTGCAAATCACCTGATAACGCAAACCGCCCGGTAAAACTCGCGGTAACGCCAAAACGCACGCTGACAGCTGCAATAACAGTATTCCTAATAAGCACGCTTCGACCGCCATTAGTTCCTTGCGCGCGCTTTGGGCGGGGAGCCTTTCAAATTCCCCACGGAGCGGCAAATATATTTAGGGGACAAAATAAAAACAAAAAGATCGTCCATTCCACTTTCTTCTTATTAATAGGTTTATAAATTATAATTCCAACCAACGAAACGACACTCTTGCACGAGACAGCGGAAGAGAGGAGGAAGATGTAAGTGTTCTCACTCGTCTGGGAAATGTCACAGATTCTCAGTGCTTAACGAGCCCAGTTGAGCTTGTAACATTTGACTGAATTGGCCGCAATATTTTCTGTATTTCCATTTTTTTTTTAAAGGGGCAGTTAACACTATTTTCTTGTTGCCCTTCCCCCCAAAGTTCTTTGGAGCGGTACCACATTCATTTAACCTCCGGGGACACCTGAGATGGATACCTGTAATTGTAGCACAGGTACCGTCCCTTTTAGGGGAAACAAAATGGAGATTTCTATGTCCCTTGTTACACGGGCCACGCGTCATCTGTTGCCACTTCCTAGTGGCACAGGGATTTGAAAGTCCAACGGCACCTTCCCAGATAAGTATCTCAAATATCAGCGGGTCCCCGGGGTTTCAAAATAACGTGGGACCCCTCCAGTGAGACCCTGTTTCTTATACATCCCTCCTCAGTGTGCATTGTCGGGGTATTTCTGACGGCAGATGGATTAGACATTATATCACAAGGAATTACATAGTTACATAGTAGACGAGGTTGAAATAAGACAAATGTCCATCAAGCTCAACCTGTTACATTTAGACGACAAATACGTATTCTATATTTGTATTTACAGTATATTGATACAGAAGAAGGCAAACACAAAAGCCCAGTGACACATTATCGAATGTGGTCTCATAAGGGGAAAAATAAATTCCTTCCTGACTCCAAGAATTCGCAATCAGGTTACTCCCTGGATCAACATCCTCCCCATGTTTACTTATTGTCAGGAATCCACTCCTGGCTTTGGCTGGAGCCCATCCATCCGGAGCTTTGCAGGTTCCAGACAATCTATTCCCTGCTTCTGCAATCACACCTGCCTCCTGGGCAGCTCTGGCCTGATTGGCCTCCTGTGCCTCCTGCTGCCTCCTGGGCAGCTCTGGCCTGATTGGCCTCCTGTGCTATTTAGTGCCTGCCCCGCCCTCAGGAAGTGGCTGGACATAGACTTTGCAATCCAGGTTGCAAGTAACTGTGCTTGTCACAGACTCCGTGTTTGGCCTGCTGGGCTCCTTGTGCCTGGTATCCTGCTTCCAGTACCCTGCTTCACAAGGCCTTCTTGCTTAGCAGCCCCGGCGCTGCTTCCCTTGTTCCTGGCAGACTTCGCAGCCGCGCTGAAGCGGCTACGCTGGTGTCCCCAGTGTTTCCTGTGGCGTGTCTGCACCCCTGGTTCCTGTGGCCTTCCTGTTGGCAGTTCCTGTTCCCAGTGGTCTCCACCACTCTCGGCTGTACCCGGCTAGGGGGTGCCGTTTTGTGCTGAAGCACTGGATTCTGCAGTTCCTGTTCCCAGTGGTCTCCACCACTCTCGGCTGTACCCGGCTAGGGGGTGCCGTTCTGTGCTGAAGCACTGGATTCTGCAGTTCCTGTTCCCAGTGGTCTCCACCACTCTCGGCTGTACCCGGCTAGGGGGTGCCGTTCTGTGCTGAAGCACTGGATTCTGCAGTTCCTGTTCCCAGTGGTCTCCACCACTCTCGGCTGTACCCGGCTAGGGGGTGCCGTTCTGTGCTGAAGCACTGGATTCTGCAGTTCCTGTTCCTATCCCTGAAGTACCTTCACCCAAGATTTCCTGTTGATGACCTCGGCTTGTTTCCTCGGCCCCCGCTCCTGTGCCGCCTGCCTTGACCCCTGCCTGGATAACGTTAACCCTACCTTCTCCAATCCTGACCTGGCTATGTCTGATTATGGAATCCGCACTCCGGACCTGACTCCGTGGCTTAAGGTCGGTGTTTATATATCCCCACCTCAGCCCCGCGGTCCGGTACCAGTTTGTGGCGAGCACGTACGTTACACTTATTTGGTATATCCCTGTATACCTTTCCTTTCTAAAAAGATGTCCAACCTATTTTTGAAGATAGCTATTGTATCTGCCATCACAGTCTCCCTGGGTAACTAGACATGGGCGAATCTGCCCAAATCCTTTTCCTGTATTTTCTCACCTTTTCTCCCAAAAAAGCCGTTTTGCAGTGTAAAATCCGCAAACGGATTTGGTATAATTTTGATCCGTGCGGATTCATCACAAACCGACCTTGGATACAAAGTGTGGACGTATTTGTAGAATCCAATCCGCGGATTCTGCGAGACCGTTGATGGATTCTTAAGAATTCTACAAATCCGCCCGCGGGTTGCGGAATTCGCGGCGCGTATGGGTAATAATGATAAATAAATGTGCGAAACGCGAATCGCCCTTTTTGAGGTTGATTCGCTGAAATCCGCAGACAAAAGGAACCGGCTGATTCACTGTCCTAAATCCACCCATCTCTAATTGTAACTGCCCTTACTGTAAAACCTCCTTTCCTCCAACCTTAAAGCTTCGTCCCCGGTGTCGCCGCTGCACGCGCGCCTGCCAGGCTGGCGGCGCATGCAGCTTTAGTCCCCGGTCCGTGTAGAGATGCAGGGGGAAAGACGGGGGGTGGGAGGGGGTGTGGCGTGACGGGGGCGTAGCGGGGGTGCGGCCATGATGTCACCCGGCAGGTTCGCCCTCATTGGCTGAACCGCCGGGGGCGTGGCCAGTGCTCCGTCACCAGATCTGAAGACAGTTTTTCTGTCTTCCGAAAAAATCTAGCGACCAAGGTAGCTAGCGGACCCGGCCTCATTGAGAGGCTGTTGTCCCTGCAGCGCACACCACAGCGGGCGCTGCAGCAGGCAGCGGAGACCTAGTCTTAAGGAAGACCGTGCGTCAGACGTACTGCCCGTGGGATGAATAGTTATTTTGAAAGCTCCTTGTATTGACTTGGAATATATTTGTATATAGATGTCATATCCCATCTTGTTTTAACTCTCCCTGACATTTCTTTTTGACAGGCAACATTCGAGCGAACGCAGCGTGGCTGAAACAAACGTACTTTTTATTTATTTTTTTTAATGCTTTTCAAGCTCTTTCAAATAAAATTCGGGATTAATATAACTTAGAAAATGTCGGGAAATCAGAAGCGTTCTTAACCCTTGTGCTGCCAGGCATGCTCAATAATGCAGAGAAAACCAGTAAGATCCTAATTTATATACCCCCAATGTAACCACAATATATATATATATTTGCATGTGAGTGTCAAAACGGAGTGCTACTGGGCAAGGCAATATATAGTTAAAATCAAGGACAGAACATAGAACAGACAGAGCCCAATGCTACTTCCAATGACACAGATACACAGTAAAGTACCTGTGTCATTGGAGGTAGCATTGGGCTCTGTCTGTGTTCTATCCTTGATTTTAACTATATATGCTCAATAATGTCATTGAAAATACGCTCTTCATTTGATATTCCAATTAATTGTCGCGCGGATTCGGAAAGGGAACACGGATATAATTAACGCTGCTTAGCGGGCTCAGAATTTATCCAAAATTCTGGAGGGAGGTCAGCACATATTTGGAAGTGTTACCCAACTCTCTATAGCAAGGAACAAGACACTTTCTGAGTGTCGGCAGTGTGTTAACTTCCCAGCAAGTTATATCCGTCGGGCACAAGAAATTAGATTGTCAGCTCTGCGGGGCAGAGATTATTTGTGCGTGAAAATCCTACCAGGTAGAATGGAATATTCCTGTGGATCATTGAATTTATTTAACATATTAACCCTTCTACATTTTGATCCTTAGTCTAATACTGTTTAGTTGCATCTTCTGGTAGCAAAAATGATTGCACCGGCTCACCCCGTCCCGGTGATCTCTGTCTCAGCCGGCACCTGCACTAAATGTATATTATTTCTTATTGTCCTGTGGGCCGAGCTCACGGAAATATGCAAAAGTGTCTAAAGGGTTAAATGAATGATGCATTGCGCTATCTGGGATTCAGCGCAATAACAAACTGATAAAAAACTGAAATAAAATTCCCTTAGTATTAGGAAGGAAAACTGAGAGCACCAAGTTCCTTAGTGACCCGGTGAAAATTAATATATATCAAATGGAAATATTACTGTGTGCTCATTTACATGTCTTATACAGTCTGCAACCCCTGCCTTTCACCATTATCGCCCAGCATGCAGTGCTTCCACTGCAGCAAGGGATTCTTGGAAATGACATGCAAATGGGAACACAGTGCCACCTTTTTGCTTCAAATCTGTTTTGACATGGACCCCTATAAGCTTATGCTTGCTGCATTGCACAGCTTTTCAGCACAGCGTGGGTAAAGATGTAGAGCCAGTAACCTACCCACAGACAGCTGTTTCAACCTTTTGGGTCTCATCAGTGTGAGGCTGGTTATACTGGCTTTGCTACATTAGTGCAAATGAGCGCACAGTAATATTTCCATTTGCTATATGCTTTACGATGAAGGGTTTTTGTCACTTTTTTTACCCTAATGTTAACTCTATTGGTTTGGTTTTTGGATTTTTTTTACCAAATTATGGGGAAAACTCCTTGAAAATAAGCAGGAAAATGTTAAAATAGAAATACTTACAGTACAAGTATAAACTCATAAAAACAGTTAGGGAACACAACTATAACTCTATAACTACAACTATAACGCCCTAACCTACATCGTTATTTTGATATCTTGACATATCTAGAACAAGGATCTCTCTCCAATGTTAGAAATAATTTTCCATTATTCACATGAATGTAGATTTTTATGCTCTCTGAATCACTCACTCACTCACTCACTCACTCACTCACTGCCCCACACCTCTGGAATGCCCTTCCCCTCAATATCCGACTAGCACCCTCTCTATCCACCTTTAATACCCATCTTAAAACGCACGTCTGTAACGCAGCATATGAGTAGCTCCGTGGCTGATACTATACCTGTCACATGCACTCACCTTGGCCCCTTGCAGATGCACTTACCAGAACCCCCTCCTACTGTCTCTGTACGTTCTTCCTACTCACCACTTAGATTGTAAGCTCTTCGGGGCAGGGACTCCTTCTCCTAATGTCACTTTAATGTCTGAAGCGCTTGTTCCCAGTATATGTTATATTATTATAGCCCGTGTATTACTACTGTGACATGTATGTACATGGATGGCGCTATATAAATAAAGATGTGCTGTACATACATGCACAGACAGAATTTCGGGAAGGATAATCACGTAACGCGTATCTCCCCCACTATGACAAGATCGCTCTGAGCCAGGGCTTTATCGTTAAGTTCCTGGGTACTCTGGTAATTGTGGAGTGTTTGAGAGGCTATCATAGCTGTAAAATATCGATTTCTCCGTCTCCGCTGCTAAGTCTCACCAGATAGCAGAGTGACAGCGTAAAAAAAGGGAAGAAAACAGTGAAATACGCAGCATTGATTAAGTGGCCGAGGGCTCAGCGTTTGTGCTAGACATCGATCCTCAGCCTTTATTCCTGTTTGCTCTGATTGATGGCACTGGGGTTTCATGTCATCTAGAGCCACAATAATATTTTACCACCATGTTTGTGAGGACTTGGGCTAAGTGAGAAGAATTGGAACGAGACGCTCTCAGTCACATTTGACGGATTTAGCCAAGCTGGTTTCCAAGCTCTATTGAGTGCTACCTAAAAGTATCAGCAATTAAAGTGCAGTGCTTAAATGTGTGGGGTTGATCAAACGCCATGTTCAGTGAGCGTGTTTATTGCTAAAGAATTGTGCCAGGCATCCAAACAACAGACCCCCTTGTTCGGAATAAGTCTGAACTCCATCATTTCCAAGGTAACAGTTGTTGTTTTTTTTGTACAATTAAATACAGCCCAGGCAGGGCTGGTTATTGAAACTCGCCATCTTCTTAGGAGTGTAGGTTGTTTTTCAGACTTCTGTTTAAGATCCCAATGCGTAGAATATTGAACACGCTGCTTGCCACACGATTAACAGATAACTGGCTAATTAGAGCAGCGCTTTTTTTTAACCACTTCAATGCCTGAGAGGAGTCAAGGGAGTAAAAGGGTTTTGTTATTCAATGCAGTAGTGCAGGGGTCTCAAGCTCAGTCATCAACAGGACAGCTTTTATGGATATCCCTGCTTCAGCACAGGTGGCTCAGGGATATCCATAAAAACCTGGACTGCTGGTGGCCCTTGAGGACTGAGTTTGAAGCCCCTGTTGTAGACACATTTTCTTTGAAATAAAGGGGAAAACTCAAACTCAACACGTTTAGTTACCGGGAGGGCCGATTACTGGCCTGAAAATAGTTAACCGCAGAGAAAGTATAAATGGGGCATATTCAGAGATTTGGGGATTTAAGCAGAAACGGTGCTGTTCAGAGTCTGAGAAGGAGACACCTCTTGGTTGCACTTGAGAAGATGGGAGACCCCTGATGGCTTTCAGAGGGCAATGGGACTGTTTTGCTGAATGATTATTGGTTTAATGCAGGGGTGGCCATCTCCTGTCCTCAAGAGTCACCAACAGGTCAGATTTTAAGCAGCGGCGGATTTGAAAATCCGCCACCCCGAGCACTTAGCTGTTGCGGCCCCCTCCTCCTTCTGAACAACACGGCGTCGTGTTGCTATGGTATCGTGACGGCATTTGATGCTGCAACATTTCATTGTCATATATAGTCTCTGAACATAGCAATAAAGTGTTTCGCTTATCTGTTACTCCATGGTTTGGAGCAGACGTCTCCACTTCAGCGCGGCCTCGCGGCCTTCCTTCCTAGGGGAGCGCAGCCCCACGATGCTCAGAGAATCTCTCCTCTGTAAGTCCAATGTTAAGGACAGGACATCCCCGCTTCAGCACGGTCTTGCTTCCTTCCTTCTTCCTGGGATTAACAAACCAGGCAGTCCCAGCAGGCTCCGTGACCACCGTCCAGCGTGCCTAGGGGACTGTGCCAGCTTCCACAACTGGGGAGAACTCTTCTCTGGGAACAGCAGTCTCTCTCAGTGTGTAGTCACTTCCTGACTTTTAAAACTCTATGTGCAATCAGGAGTTCAGCCTGCTCAATTATCCAGCAGCTGCTGCTGGCTTCTCTAGGGAGATTAACTCTCTGTGCGTTGGAAAATCCCATTGGTGCTCTATTCCAGCACCTAGAGGACAGTGATGGTATCACACCTGCCAGTGTACCCCACCTGTTACCCTGCCAGTGTACCCCACCTGTTACCCTGCCAGTGTACCCCACCTGTTACCTTGCCAGAGACCCCAATCTGTTACCTGTTACCCTGCCCGACTACCCTACCCGTTACACAGTCATTGTCGCATTGACCGAGACCACATCAAACCAGCCAGAACTCTGACTCCTCCCAGATGCACCAAACCCATCTGAAAAAGCCCCCTATACCCACCGCCCAGAGAATAAAGCTGCACAATTGCCTAGACTCTGCGCCATCTTGTAACTCCACCCTCTGAGAGGGTTTTGTTCCCCCCAATGTACCAACAGTGCCGCAGCTGTGACACGCATAATAACCAATCTGAAAGCATTATGCAAACCATTACAAAAAAATATGCCGGTGCCTCAAAAAGTCAATAATACAGTGAAAGTCCTGACCATATGGCATGAACCAGCCCTGTTGACCTAGAAATCCTCTGATTTTTAGGTCAACAGGACTGGTTCATGACATATGGTCAGGACTTTCACTGTATTATTGACTTTTTGAGGCACCTGCATATTTTTTTGTATTTGTTGTATACAGCTCAACCCCGTTATAACGCGATCCGTTACAACACGAATCCGCTTATAACGCGATGCATGCGTGGCTCCCAATTTTTGTATTTATGAATACTTTACAACATGATTATTGGTATCTTAAATACTTTATTGTACAATGCAAACAATTGTACATTATTTCTAACGCGATCCGCTTATAGCGTGATGTGATTCTTTGGACCCCAAGCACAGCGTTATAAGGGGGCTGAGCTGTATATAGTTTTATCTATATTTGTTCCTGGCAGCCTTCATAATTTGAAGGCACTGTGGTTATATTAAGCATTAGCATTAGCATGAGAGGGCGTGACTCAGCTCCCATGCCACTTCCACCCCCTTTATATCCTCCACAGTCCCTCCTCCCCCCACTCCTCCGCCCCCAGCCTCTCCCTCCCTAAAGTTAACCAATTCATGTCCCCTGATGCGCCATGAATAGGTCAACCTAACGGGCCCGGGGATCATAGCCCCAACAAAGGGAAAAGAGGGGCCCAAGGCAACCAAACAGAGAAGGGGATTGGGGACAGCTCGGTACGGCGCTCATCCCACCCTTCCCTTATGAGTATGTCAGGGCTTTCTTACACTCTGCAAGAGTCTGCGTGATGAGCGTAAACCATTAGCAAATACGAAGTCCTCACTGAATTACTGGAGAAGTCGTGCGAGGTCTAAACGCAGGGAAGGAAGAAGAGAAAGTCTGTCACTGATGTTCAAGTGGAAACCAAGCCACCCGATGCGGTGTGAAATAACTACAGAACAAGCGTGTCCAAGGTAGCAAGAAGCAGGGTGAGTTATGGGAAGCAATTTCTGTCTCCTTGATACAGTTTTCTCCATGTTAGAGTAACACCTGCGTAACCGAGAAAGAGCCATGGAGCTAATAGCACTGATTCATTAACGGTGTCGAATGCTGTAGACCGATCAAGGAGAATACGCTTAATATAGTGTGCTGGATGGTAGGCTGGCCAGACAAGGCATTGATGGATGGATGTGGAAGGATTGAATCTAGTCTTGTGTGAGGCCAGTAAGGCATTGAGGGACGTGCCCTGCACTGTTTTATTCTAAGGAAACTGAATAATGATGTTACATATAGTTAGGCTGTCTATTTTTAACCCTTTGGGTTCCCCAAGATGTAGATGGGGTCTGACACTCCAGGGTTACGACATGCCCAATGAAAGATCGTCCTGCGCTCTCATGGAGCACAGAACGCGATCTGAAGTATAGGGAAATGGTGTTAAGGGCCCGCCGTTGTCACGCGTCCGCGCTGTGCCGGAGGAACTTCTGGCACTCTGGGTCATGGGAAGTGTACTGGATATAATAATATTATTAGTGAATCCAAATCATGCAAAAAGACTGTAGGGCAGATTCAACCCTCCTCTCCAGCTAACCTGCGCTATTTTCAGCTCCGGGGGAATTCCCGCTACCGGGTTTAAATTTCCCTCCTGGGGAAACAAAATGGCTGCCAACTCTCTAGACAATAGGAAGCCGCATAAATCGGTAGTGGTCAACCATTTCAATCCTATTTTAAAAAAGCAAGATTTAATACCAGTAATTTCCCCGGTAAGTACTGTATCTCGGGAATCAAGCTGAAAATAGTCTTCTTGGCTCAGCCTTGATCAGTGCATTGTTGGAATCAGCAATATCCTTTCCTTCATTGAACGGAAGTTTTGAGCTAACTTATATCCGGTATCTGTGGAATTAGTTTGAGTTCGGGATTGGGCTACACTAGAAAAGCTAATAAACCTGTTTTACATTTTGAAGTAAGTGTTGAAAATGTTACAGAAGATGTCATATTGTATGATATTATATTTTTCTTTCTATGGTTCAGAAATATACAATCGATTCAGTGCTGTACACAGATATGAGACATAATACAGGGGAGAACAATACAATTAGGGATACAGTAAGTGTATGAAACATAAAAGTAATTATTGGGGACAGGAATCCTGAAGAGCTGACAGTTTCATTCCGCCAAGATCTACAAAGCTCTGTTAAGTCACCTAACGTGAAGGTAACCTAACTCAGGGGTGCACAAACTGGGGGATGCAGTGCTTACAGAGGCCCTGCACTCGTCCCCAAAGCATTTAAATAAAATGCCGGGGGAGCGCATGCGTGCGAGGCCTCTGTTACCTTACATAGTCTCCGGCGGCTTCTGGCGACGCGTCATCAAATGATGCTGCGGGGTCACATGACGTTGTGGCGTCAGAAGTTGCCGGAGAACAGGTAAGGGGGGGAGGGGCGCGAGCGGTGGGGGTGGGGAGAGCAGGCACCTCTGACCTAACTTATGTTCTAAGGAGTAAATTCAAAGGACAATAACTTATTACTGTTTTAAGTCACATTTTCTCCCATAAAGAGCATAGTGTTAGTGATAACGATATGCGGATTAATCGTTAACATAGCACCATATATACACTTAAGTCCCTTCAGGTTAATGCAGGGACCTAATGTTAGGTTCATTCATACCAGAACTTGGCATTACTCCCAGAAATTGAGCTTTTCCCGTGTTTTCGTGGTTTGTTTGTACGGCGCCGTGACACCGTGTGTGTGTGTGTGTGTGTGTGTGTGTGTGTGTGTGTGTGTGTGTGTGTGTGTGTGTGTGTGTGTGTGTGTGTGTGTGTGTGTGTGTGTGTGTGTGTGTGTGTGTGTGTCAAAAGGAGTGCTTGGCCAAATGTATACAACAAAAGACAAAAATGCCCAATGCTGCATCCAATGTAACAGTGTTACACGTACGTAGTTATACGGGTACGTAGTTACATGGGTACATAGTTACATATAGTTACTCGGGTACTTAGTTACACGGGTACATAGTTACATGGGTACGTAGTTACATATAGTTACTCGGGTACGTAGTTACATGGGTACTTAGTTACATATAGTTACACAGGTACATAGTTACATGGGTACGTAGTTACATATAGTTACACGGGTACATAGTTACATGGGTACGTAGTTACATATAGTTACACGGGTACATAGTTACATGGGTATGTAGTTACATATAGTTACACGGGTACGTAGTTACATAGTAGATGAGGTTGATAAAAGACTTACTATATGTCCATTGATTGTAACCTATGTTACATTTAGATGACAGATTTTGTTTTAAATTTGTTCTTGTATAGCGCTGCTAGTTTTACGTAGCGCTTTACAGAGATATTTTGCAGACACAGTCCCTGCCCCGTAGTTCCAGTAGTAAATCGGAGCATAATCAGATCGCCCTCAGTCCTAAGTAACTCCTGATCCAACAAGTATAGACTAAGAATGCCATATACCGAAACGGGATAGTGATCACACAGGATAGTGTGTCACCCAACAGGGACCCTCTTGAGTTGGGACATTATTGAAGCTATGCAGGAGATTGCCAAACTAACCAATACAAAGGGAAACAAGCAAACGTAGCCCCCCAGCGTAGGAGTGAGAGCTGCCAGGGGAAGAAGCGCAGAATAACTATAGTGTTTGACACCAGTTAATGTCTAAGTGAAGTCTATTATATGGCGAGCATTATAAATGGTTGTGAATAAAGCTTCTATTTGCACTATAAAAGTTCCTGGCGCCTATCCTTATTCTATCTGTGTATCCACACCCAGTCTGCACTGACCCAGCACCCTGACCAGGTCTGAGAGACTGAGCCCTGTCTGCACCGACCCAGCACCCTGACCAGGTCTGAGAGACTGAGCCCAGCCTGCACTGACCCAGCACCCTGACCAGGTCTGAGACTGAGCCCAGCCTGCACCGACCCAGCATCCTGACCAGGTCTGAGAGACTGAGCCCAGCCTGCACTGACCCAGCACCCTAACCAGGTCTGAGACTGAGACCAGCCTGCACCGACCCAGCACCCTGACCAGGTCTGAGAGACTGAGCCCAGCCTGCACTGACCCAGCACCCTGACCAGGTCTGAGAGACTGAGCCCAGCCTGCACTGACCCAGCACCCTGACCAGGTCTGAGAGACTGAGCACAGCCTGCACTGACCCAGCACCCTGACCAGTTATGAGAGACTGAGCCCAGCCTGCACCGACCCAGCACCCTGACCAGGCCTGAGAGACTGAGCCCAGCCTGCACCGACCCAGCACCCTGACCAGGTCTGAGAGACTGAGCCCAGCCTGCACCCAGCACCCTGACCAGGTCTGAGAGACTGAGCCCAGCCTGCACTGACCCTGCACCCTGACCAGGTCTGAGACCCTGAGCCCAGCCTACACTGACCCAGCCTACACTGACCCAGCACCCTGACCAGGTCTGAGAGATGGAGCCCAGCCTGCACCCAGCACCCTGACCAGGTCTGAGAGACTGAGCCCAGCCTGCACTGACCCAGCACCCTGGCCAGGTCTGAAAGACCGAGCCCTGCCATGTATATATATCCAACTCCATGTAGACTCCTTTAGGGCCGGGCACGGAGGGTTACATAAAAATGTCACTTATCTCTACCCGCAGTTTAATCTTTAGGACCTGTGATGTGTTATTCGGAAAAGGCTATTTATTAATATGAATAACGCATTTTATATAGAGCGAGGGAATGTGTTCAGCACTGTACATGTCTACGGATAGTTCCTGATAAAATCATTTGTAATAAAGGATAATACAGTCGCGCTGGATCCCAGCCCAGATCGCGCCTTCTGATTGTTTCTGCCTGAAGCAAGATAAAGACAAAGCCTGTAAGATGAAATGTGTCTGCTTATTGTTTGGGGTTAAACATTCAGCAGCAGATGTACTTATAAAGCATTGCAGCGTGATGCTTAACATACATTTGCTGCCCTTATACTGTAGTTACAAAGCGAGGGTGCCTTTAATTCTATCCTTTTCATGGGACAATCCCTCTCAGGACCAAAAGGCATCAATTCCAGTGACAGATCTGACACCTATAAGTATATTTCATGTCTTTACTAAAGTGGGACTTGGGAGGGCTTTGATTTCCTCCGGCTGCTCCCTTGTGTGATGTCACTGTGTGATGATGTCACTCTATGATCAGAGTCCCCCCTCCCCGCCTCCCCTTATCTTCATTGTCTCTCTGATTTACAAACACTTCCCCATTCAGAGGCCCCAGAGAAAATCAGCCTGTAACTAACTTCCAAAAGAATAAAAGCAGCCAGACCTTTGCTATTAGCATGGTTAGGTTTGTTTAGGGAAGCCAGGTAGACTGTTAAAAGTGTGCTTTCTGGCCAAATATGTGGGATTTTAGCAGCCCATGCGGTCTTAACCCTCTAGCTACCTGGCCATGAGGAGGGGAGGATAGGACAGCGGTGTGTAAACTGGGGGGCGTGAGATTTTCTGGGGGGGGGGGGCGTGGAAGTTATAGAGGTCCCGCGTTCTTCCCCCCAGGCATTTAAATTAAATGCCGGGGGACCGCGCGAGGCCTCTATAACATTCTTCCCTTCCCGTGACCCATCGTCATGGTAACAGGCGTCAAATGACTCTACGGGGTCACGTTACCATGGAAAGAGGCCGGGGCGCGAGGCCCCTCAGTCTTTGACTGAGCCACTGATTGAGTCACCTGTACTAAAGCAGGAAATGATTGAGCCACATGTGCTGAAGCAGAAATATTCCTAATACCTGTCTTGTTGGTGGCCCTTGAGGACTTGGAGTTGGCCACACCTGCCGTAGGCTATCCTTCATAGAATAAAGCGTCCCGATGCTGCCAGCTAGGAAAGGCGACGGACGTCGTATGAGCAGAATGATATGAAAATATGGGGAACGTGAGAAAATCCCTGATCCCATAACCCATTGTACAGATTGAGTACCTCCAAGCAGATCCAATTTGGGTCCTATTACGAAGCACGGCAAACCGCTTATTTAGTGCAAACTCAAGCCGCCGCTCGGCGTACGTGGTGTGTGCTCAAAAAGAATGTCACAAAATCAAGTTCGTCCTGCAAGTTCAACCTGCCGCAAACCCTAACAAGATTCCTCCATGCGATTGGCTTCCTTAGAAGGATTGAGCCCTTGAAGACGACCCAGGAGTCGTAGCATGACGGGGGCGAATGGGGTGCATGACGGGGCTAGGTGTGAAGAGGAATGGCACGGGTTAAGGGTGCATTATTTCATTTCTATGGAGAAAGGTTGGCTGGGAGAGAAAGAGAGTAATAAGTAATACGGGGCTCGTCACAGCAGGGCGGGGGATCCTCACCAACGTGGGAGAAGACTCTGTAGGCGGGAGTGTTTATTTGGTGGTAACCGGTTGGTTTTGTAGTGTGATACTCCATGGGCAACGTCCCAGAAGAGTGCGGTTACTGTTGAGGTTAAAATGGCGTACGAGCTCACCGAGCTGGGGAAGGGGATGACTGGCGCCCAGCACGGTGTGGTTGATGTTGACCATGGGATCGATGTGGTAATTTCGACTGAAATTGTAATAAAATACAGCGTCCATTTTCCACCCAAAGAACGGTACACCCTGTGTAGTTATTTCTGGAGGGGTGGGGGCCGAATATATTTGTATATAGTTATCATATCCCCTCTTAGACGCCTCTTTTCTGACGTACGCGAATCAAATTTAGCTAGCTTATCAGATTGTCCGTCCCCTTTATTCATTTGGTGGCTCTTCTCTGCACTGTTTCTCGTTCCATAATGTCTTGTTTGTGGAGGAGTTTCATGGGTTCATTCTTACGCTGGCCCCCAGAGCTTTAGATTAATACAATAATAAATCAAGGCCAGGGCTACACCTTCACCGTCTTGTTATTTAGTTCAAATGTAAATGAATTCTCCCACCTGTCACAAAGCTCAGGAGTTTCCCAGAGAACGCTGACATTTTAGGAATGCATACAGAAGACAGATCGCTTTGATTTGAAGGAAATTACAAATAGGTAAACACAGGGAAAATAGCCTCTTAATGTTTCCGAGACCTTGGCATCTTTCAGATACGTTCATGAATTAATCATTAAAAGCCGCAGAATAAAAGAAAAACATCGCGCAGAAAACGTGCGGAGGAGTCGGGGCAACCTGTACATACACCCCCGATAGGTGCACAGCCCCCCGATAAACACAGAAACATCACCCAAAATGACCACAACAAACCAATCCTTTCTGTCTAAACTCCTTCTCTTTCTGTCTCTTTTTATCCCCCGTTCACAGCAATCCGGGCCCCCCCTCCCTGCACATGAATGCGGCCCCCCTGTTCATTGCACCGCCCCCCGCCTTCACAGGTCCACCCCCCCCCGTTCAACAGCTCCGTTCCCCCCCTTGTTCACAGCTCTGGTCTCCCCCCCCCCCTTCACAGCTGCGCTCCCCCCCCCCCTTGCGTTCACATCTCAAATTCCCCCCCCTTTCACAGCTCCGTTTCCCCCCCCCTTCACATCTCCAATTCCCTCCCCCCCCCCCTTCAGAGCTCGCCGGCGGCAGCTTACTGGGGGGGGGACGGCCGGGAGGGTTGTGATTTCCCCCCCCCTCCACTTCAGAGCTCGCCGGCGGCGGCTCACTGAGGAGGCAGATGGGAGGGTTGTGCGGCAGCTGACTGTGGGTGCGGGTGGGGAGTTACTGATGGGGGGTGGCGGGGCGCTGCAGTGGCAGCCAGGGGGGATTCTCTGCAGCAGCTGACTTTGGGTGCGGTGTGTGACAGGGGTGGGTGCCAGCAGCTGACTTACTGTGGGGCGGGCGAGTTGTTACTTGACGGCTGTCCGCTGTGGTGGCGGGTGGGTTGTGCGGCGGCTGGCTCTGGTCCCCCTCCCCCAGCTTTGAACGTGCGTGGCGTCACCCTGCCTTGCCCTCAGAGACCGTGAGAGCCAATGAGAGCCAAGGCCCGCCCCATAGTCAGGCAATGGGAGCCAAATGGGAATCAATGAGAGCCAAGGCCCGCCCCGCAGTCAGCCAATGAGAGAGCTTGACAGGCAATGACAGCCAATGAGATCGTGCACAAACCCACAGACAAACATCTTTTGAGTTTTATATATATAGATAGGTATATACAGTATACCAACATACCACAACCTAATACATATTACACTGCATGCTGAATCAATGCACTCCTATCCACAACATGTCCATAGCACATTGGAGAGGAACCTGCCAGGGGGCAGTGCGAGTGTGTGGAGCTCATCACACAGGGGGTAACACACGTAACACAGCTACAAGAACAAAATGGCAAGATGGCCCACTTTTCCCCAGCAACAAGGCAGTGACAAGCATTATAAGTTCCATCCTTTTCAGGGGCTGCCTACGAGTTTATTTTCTTCGGCAACACATGTTCGCCCCCTTTATCTGTGCGTGGCGGGTTACGTTACTTAGCTGAGCAGCGCCTTGCCTTGTTTAGCACAGGGCCCACTTTCCTGAACCTGAACCATGTGTAGCTGCACAGGGGTGCTCAACTCCAGTCCTCAAGACCCCCCAACAGGTCAGGTTTTGAGCATATCCCAGCTTCAGCACAGGTGGCTCAATCAGTAGCCTAGTCGAAGACTGAACCACTGATTGCGCCACATATGCTGAAGCAGGGACTGATTGAGCTGTGCTGAAGCTGAGCTATCCTTAAAACCTGACCGGTTGTATTTATGTATGTATGTCTTTATTTATATAGCGAAATTAATGTACTGTACATAGCGCTTCACAGCAGTAATACACGTGACAATCATATAAATAACAAATAATACAAATAACAGATCATGGGAATAAGTGCTTCAGGCATAAAAGTAACATTTAGGAAGAGGAGTCCCTGCTCCGAAGAGCTTACGATCTAATTGGTAAGAACGTACAGAGACTGTAGGAGGGCGTTCTGGTAAGTTTGTCTGCAGGGGGCCAAGCTTTATGTATCATGTGTACAGTATTAGCCACGGTGCTATTCATATGCTTCTTTAAGCAAGTGTGTGTTAAGGGGGGATAGAGAGGGTGCTAGTCGGGTACTGAGGGGAAGGGCATTCCAGAGGTGTGGGGCAGTCAGTGAGAAAGTTTTACGTCGGGAGAGGGCTTTAGATACAAAGGGGGTAGAGAGTCGGGATGGTGCATAGCAAGAAATTAGGGTTGAGATGTAAGGAGGGGCAGAAGTGTGTAAAGCTTTAAAAGTGAGGAGGAGAATTGAGTGTGAGATGCGGGATTTGATCGGAAGCCAGGAGAGGGATTTCAGGAGGGGAGACGCTGAGACGGATTTAGGAAAGAGTAGAGTTATTCTTACAGCAGCGTTAAGGATAGATTGTAGGGGAGACAGGTGAGAGGCAGGGAGGCCGGACAGCAGGAGGTTACAGTAATCGAGACAGGAGAGAATGAGGGCCTGAGTCAGAGTTTTAGCAGTCGAGGAAAGGGCGTATCTTAGTTATATTGCGGAGGAAAAAGCAACTGGTTTTAGAAACGTTTTGAATGTGAGAGGAGAATGTGAGAAAGGAGTCGAGTGTGACCCCTAGGCAGCGTGCTTGGGCTACTGGGTGAATGACAGAACTTCCAACAGTAATGTGGAAGGAGGTAGTAGGGCCAGGTTTGGGCACCCCTGATATAGAAGCAGCTACAGTATACATGTTGTTAGCTTCTTGGAAGTGGTCAGTGGCTAGTGACATAGTGATGTGTAACTACTAGGACACTGAAGGACAAATAACATCAATGCCAAAAGATACCCATACCAGGAATGTTCCCAGAGTTTTAAATGTGAGGGCACATTTTAAAGC
Source organism: Ascaphus truei (assembly GCF_040206685.1). NCBI lineage: Eukaryota > Metazoa > Chordata > Amphibia > Anura > Ascaphidae > Ascaphus > Ascaphus truei. The sequence goes on along the minus strand of NC_134501.1, from coordinate 25,294,012 downwards.
TCTGTTGTTTTGACCCTAACATACTTTCAGGACACGCACCATTGGGATTCTCTTTATTTCTTAGGACCCCAGGAGGAAGACTGAAGTTACACGCAGCCACACAAGAAGAATTTTCTACAGCATATGGTTTAAAAGTCAACGTTATCCATAATATATGCACTTTTAAGAGTATTTTATTCATTCACCATTTTGCACATTGTTTGCACTTGCAGCTATATGAGAAGAATTTTTCACAGCACATGGTTTAAGAGTTCATTTTAGTCACATTTTATGCCATTTAGGAGTATTTAACTCATTCACTATTTTGCACATTGTTTGCACATCACTTGTTGAGCGCTCCCCAATTTTTTTCTTTACTATGGTTACACACGTAACACTGGGGTGTCCTCCTCTTTACCAAATCTGACACTTATTATGAGCAAACGGTAAGTGTGTCACTGCGTGTTAGCTGCGCTTAATATCTGTTAATTAAACAGCTATATATATATAATAAAACAGCGGAGTCCTGGGAACGCCGCACTCCTTTGAAATGATTACCACTAATTAGGCAAATCAAAAATGAGTGGAGAACATATTAGAACGAAAGCCAAGGCGAGCCTACCCCTACCTAGCGATGTCAGGGTGGCGATTTCCAGCCATCCAATTAGTGCGCAGACCTTTCGAGCTGCGTGTAAAAAGAGGGGGACGGCTTCATTACAGCAGCGTCCTAATTAAAATGTAAAGCTTGCTGATCAGTGCATGATGAAACAATGCCGAGTGCAGCTTGAGCTGCCTATTGTAGACGACGCGCAGGATAGCGTAACCCCTCGGGGGACCCGCGGGCGCCGGTAATGCACTGCCAAGTAAGGCATTTGCAGACCCGTGCGGCGCTCACGGAGTTAATCATCCTGCCCTTGCTAGGAGTGAGGATGCAGACGTCCGTAATACATTCTGACAAAACACAAAGCAACTTGTGGCCATTACATGAGATAATTTGCTCCAAAGGGGCTGTTTCCTTTGTTCTCCAACTGACTTGTGTATGATATAGATCCAGACTTCCACGCTAATTAGTCTGCAAAGGATCAACAAGGGCAATTAACTTTCAGTTACTGTTCTCCACACATAACAATAGCTGGAGGGTGGGAGGGGGAGTGGGAAGGCGAGGAAGTACTTCTTCGCAGAAAGGGGGGTGGATGTGTGGGAGTGCACCCAACAGAGGGCGTAGGGGGTAATACAGTGTTGTATTGTATGTCTTTATTTATATAGCGCCAAAAGTGTACTCAGCGCTTCACAAAGGATACTGTACAGGGAATTATAATAATACAATAAGCGCAGCAAAATCAGACAATAGGAAAGGAAATCCCTGCCCCGAAGAGCTTACAATCTAAAAACGGAAATTAAGCATGCTTGGGACAGACAATGCTAAATCCTTAATACGAAAGTCCCAGGGATCTAATAGGGTCCGAGGATTCAGAGCTGGTCGGAGAATGGGCGGACGCGGGAGGCCAAGTGGTTCTGATCCGCTGTCAGGTTCTGCAACAGAGCACTACTAGTAGCATCCAAAATATAAAAAAAATAATCATGAGGAGGAAAGTGCGTTTTCCATAAAAATTATTTAATGGTCATAGGACAAAAATTAGCAAGCCCCACCAACGCGTTTCACGCTAACAGAAGCGCTTTCCCATTGTATAACAATGTAGAGAGAGTCTCTCATCCTCCCTCGCCACGGAGAACCTTCACGTTGCTTCAGCTGCAGAGGCTGAAGTGGAGAAATGTGTGTCTGGGAAGAGTTTCTGAGGTTGCCATTAACAAATATGTTGAATTTATGCCGGGGTACGGCTCCTTAATGGAGAGGTCAAGATACTAATCCGGCCTTAGGAGCTCAAAGGACGACTGTCTCTCAATAGGTTGCTGGCTCGGTAGTTGCTAGCTGTAAAAGCTGCTTAACGAAATAGGTTAAAGTTTAGGGCGTTGGTGAGCACCAGGCGGCCTTGGGGGGCTTCGCTTGTGGCCCCAACCTCTGGCTGCCCCAGCGGCCCACCCTCCCCCTCTGTTCTTTTTGAGTCTTTCCCACCTGAGGCTGATACTTTGTGGTCAGAGGTCGAGACAGGACGCCAAGCAAAGAGAAACACATCAGAAATGCAATAAATAACTCCGCTTCATCCCTAATCGTTTCATAATTACCACGCATTGCCATTTACAGCATAGAGAAAGCAGAAAGGTCAACTTCGCTATCCTTATCCATAATATCACTCCTTACTGGCTCCTATAACCAAATCACTAGCAGATACAGGCAGTGCACAAACATGCAGGGCCTCCGACAGGGAGGGAGATCCAGGAACTGCTGTCCAGGCCCGGCGGTGCTGGAAGCTGGGCTCGGGGAGAGACATTCTGTACAGGCCCAATGCATGCACGGCCGAAGTTGGGCCCAACTGATAGGCGCGGCACCGGAGGCCCCTCTCTAAGGTAAGTGTGTCTCTGTGTGTGTGTGTGTGTGTCTGTGTGTGTCTGTGTGTGTGTGTGTGTTTGTGTGTGTGTGTCTGTGTGTCTGTGTGTGTGTCTGTATGTGAGTGTGTCTGTCTCTGTTTGAAAGTGTGTCTGTGTGTGTGTGTGCCTGTGTGTGTGTGCCTGTGTGTGTGTCTGTGTTTGAGTGTGTCAGTGTGTGTGTGTGTCTCTGTGTGAGTGTGTCTCTGTGTGAGTGTGTCTCTTTTTTGAGTGTGTCTCTGTGTGTGTGTGTGTGTGTGTTTGTGTGTGAGTGTGTCTGTGTGTGTGTGAGTGTGTCGGTGTGTGAGTATGTCAGTGTGTCTGTGTGTGTGTGTGTCAGTGTGTGTGTGTCTGTATGTGAGTATGTTTGAGAGTGTGTGTCTCTGTGTGTTTGTGTCTGTGTGTGTCTCTGTCTCTGTGTGAGTGTGTCTGTGTGAGTGTGTCTCTGTGTTAGTGTGTCTCTGTGTGAGTGTGTCTCTGTGTGAGTGTGTCTCTGTGTGAGTGTGTCTCTGTGTGAGTGTGTATCTGTGTGAGTGTCTCTGTGTGAGTGTCTCGGTGTGAGTGTGTCTCTGTGTGAGTGTGTCTCTGTGTGAGTGTCTCTGTGTGAGTGTGTCTCTGTGTGAGTGTGTCTCTGTGTGAGTGTGTCTCTGTGTGAGTGTCTCTGTGTGAGTGTGTCTCTGTGTGAGTGTGCTTGTGGACCAATTCCCACGCTATGTAACACCCACACCCCTAAACCTTAATGCAACCAGCAGTGCGGCTCGACCAACCTCCACACTGAGCCACACTCCGTCCCACCACGAACAGCCACTTTACCGCTTGTTTCACCATTCTTCCCTCTAGAGTGTAAGCTCCCAGGATCAGGGTCCTCTTTACCTTCTGTATCTGTGTGTCCTCACTTACATGTCATTCTGATTATGTCATTTACATCTCTTTGTACTGCGCTGTGGAATATGTTGACGCTATGTCAAGTAACAATAGTGACAAGTGAACAATAATAACAGTAACTGTATCTTACATTGAACACACCCTTTAAACTTTCCCCGGCATTCATATGTACTGGCGGGCCCCGCTTCTCGGCGATCCACCAACACGGCGGTACCGAGAAGTGGGCCGCAATGTCTGCGCATGCGCAGAACGAGTTTGCGCACGCGCAGAAGTCAGAAATTGCCGGGTTCCGCTTTTCGGCGCTTTTCGGTTTGCGGCGGCGCCAGGGAATGTAACGCGCCATACGAGCAGGGGCCCGCCTGTACACACCTTAGCACTTAAAATTAGAAGAACAAAAAAAAACCCTTTTTGCAATATCTCTGACAATAAGAACTATCTGTGTTTCTTGCACCGCCGCAGGATAATTCCAGCATCGATGTCTGTCTGGGAAAAGATATGAGATTACATTTTTTTCCCCTTTCATTTGCTAGTGGCACCTTAAAAACTCATTATTGCAAATAAAACAAAAAAAAAAAAACCTTATCCCCTTTTCAAATCTCTCACGCTAATCATTGTTTCTGTGTTTAACTCTATCTTCCCCCAGATAAGTTATCTATTTTGTTAAGTTTCAATTCTATTCTAAAAATTCTATTTGAATAAAGTAGTATTAAGTGGTATTATTTTCTCCGGAGTATTTTGGGGAAAATATAGCGGGGAAATGTTACCTGCTTCTTGATGAGACGACGTTCTCATAATTAAGCATATCATTGAAATTTAAGCTTGACACACGTTTAGGGTGCATTGTCTGGGAAACCCATTATAAAACCCATTATACACAGGGTGTTACAATTACCCAAAGGGAACCATTGGTACACGCATCTCTTTTATATGGATGAATGGGGGAAATCAGTTACAGGGAGCGGTTATGTGGGGTAATAGGAGGAGTTATAGGGAGAGGGTATATGGGACAAATAGATGCGTTATAGGGAGAGGTTATATGGGGTAATATTAGGAGTTATAGGGAGCGGTTATATGGGGTAATAGGAGGAGTTATAGGGAAAGGTTATATGGGGTAATAGGAGGAGTTATAGGGAGAGGTTATATGGGGTAATAGGAGGAGTTATAGGGAGCGGTTATATGGGGCAATAAGAGGAGTTATAGTGAGTGGTTATATACTGTAGGTCAATAAGATGGGTTATAGGGAGCGGTTATATGCGGCAATAGCAGGAGTTATAGGGAGTAATAGGAGGGGTTATTGGAAATATATGAAGCAATAACATGACTTACTCCTGCCTCGAGTTGTTCCCCTCCCGAGTCCCAAAACCCACACAACTTCTTGGGAGGAAAAATCGGTCACAATTTTATTAATAATAAATCCACATATTAATCCAAACATTAACAGAAACTACGGACCCAACCAGATTTATTTATGAGTGGGTGAGTGAGTGGGTGAGGGAGTGAGTGGATGGGTGGGTGAGCGGGTGAGTGAGCGGGTGGCAGGTGGGTGGGTGAGCAGGTGGGTGAGTGAGCAGGTGGGTGAGTGAGTGGGTGAGCAGGTAAGCTAGTGGTTGGGTGAGCAGGTGGATGAGTGAGTGGGTGAGTGAGTGTGTGGGTGAGTGAGCGGGTGAATTAGTGAGCGGGTGAGTGAGGGGGCAGTTGAGTGGGTGAGTGAACAGGTAAGTGGGTGGGCGAGTGGGTGGGCGAGTGGGTGGGTGAGAGCGAGTGAGTGAGCAGGTGAGCGAGTGGATGGGTGAGTGAGTGGGTGAGCGAATGGTTGGGTGAGTGAGCTTGAGTGAGCGGGAATTGTACTGTAGATGCATCTTTGCAGAAAGAGGGAGGTACGATCCCTTCCCCACCCCTCCTTAAATACCCTTCCGACATCCTACCCTTGGCCTTAAGTCATGCCACCCCTCCCCTTACGGTTCCGGGGCTCTCTGAAGTGACTGCCCCTGAAACATGATACTGTAGGTATTCTCTATGGATTTGTATGTGTGTGGACATATCTGCATATGTATAAATGATCTGCATTTTAATTATTGTTAGATCATTTTCACCCATTCTACATTTCTCACAAAAATGCTTTTTTTTCCTAACACTCTTTATTTATAGTTCAGTTTCAAATTGGGATAGAGAAAAAGGGGAGACAAGGGAACAGAATAATAGGGGGAAAGGGGGTGGGCGTATTAATGCAGCAGCCTATAATAGAGAGGAAGCGCATAGGGGTACAGTATGTGCTTCAGATTTGCCACCTCACAGATTTCCCCAGGGTTCTCATGCTCTAGAACAGTACTGGGCATCTCCAACCCTCAAGGGCCACCGATAGGTCAGGTTTTAAGGATATCCCTGCTTCAGCACAGGGGGCTCAATCAGTGGCTAAGTCAAATTGAGCCCCATGTGCTGAAGCAGGGATATCCTGAAAACCTGTATGTTGGTGGAACTTGAGGGCTGCAGTTGGCCGCTCTTGCCCTAGACGTACCAGTATGTAGGATGGCCAGGTGTCCAGTATTGAACCGGACTGTCCTGTATTTGAACACTGTGTCCAGTAAAAAAACAAGAGGTACTCCCCCGGTAATTACAATGGCGTACTGTGTTTGGGTTCCTAGGCTCAGGGTGCGGGATTCTGGTAGCCGGGCGATGAAGCAGCAAGGATGGAAAATAATGGGCGCCAGGAACTTTGAAGTACAACATCAGTCTTTATTCGTGTCCGGGGACACATCATGCACATCCAACAATGTTGTACTGCATTACAGTCTTTATTCACCTATCTGGTACTTCTGTAAATACCCAACACTGAGAGGGAGGTTTGTTTACTTAGTTGCTCCATTGTTATGGGACCCCCTTTGTTGCTTCGGAATAACCACACCCCGTTTCAGCTGGGCCTATTACGGGAATCCTGAAGGGTCCCGGATACCATTGACCTGTATAGGAAGTGCCACTTCCATGCAGATTGAGACAAATACTAGTGCAGATCTGTGGGTAGAGCTGATCCGCCCGACACCCGGGAGCCCTCTTTCCTGAGGCCCTCGGTGGCGTGCCACTTTCCCACCTTTTGGGAAATGCTGGACTCCATTAGCCATCTTCTGGGACCCTAGCTTAAAGGGCAATGATCCTATCTATAACATAACAAATAAAGGAGGGCCTGGTCTGTTCTATTACTTTATAAATACATCCATCTACCTACTCCCCGAGGCTCCTCTCCTCTTGTCCTCCTGGAACCTCCCCCTTTCTCGAACCTTCCTTCTATCCTAAATACTCTCTCTGATGTCAGAATCCCTATGGTAACACAGTGTGGGACCCAGCATACATTAACCAGCTAGTATCCCTTTAGGAGGGGTGTTATAATAGTGTGGCAGAATAGGCTGTGAACGTTTGTAATGCCCAAACAGCACCAAGTACAATACTTACCCAAACAACAAATCATTTCGTATTGCAATGGTGGGGAAGTAAAGTGGGTAGAAATATTTTGCCTCTGACAGGAGAATTCTCACTTCCCGTGTCTCGTAACAGACGGGTCCGACAAGCCGTGGAGCTCATTTACATCCTGCCAAAAAGTGATGTGATTCTCTGCTTGTTCTGAGCATTGTATTATCTGTATTTTTTTATGGGGGGGTGGGGGAGGGGGGGGGGGTAACGCTGTAGGTCAAAGACAAGGTCTTTAGAGGAGGCAGCTCGCCGCCATCCAGTTTTTGCTCCAAGTACAATTTCAAGCCGGGTTTTATTTGTATTCGAAAGAATAAATAAAAATATCCCTTGCGAGTCCATTCACACGTCTCAGACGGGTCTCCCATTATCTCCCAGCATGCAGTGCTTCCACTGCAGCCAGGGATTCTGGGTAATGACATGCAAATGAGCAGTGTGTCACCTTTTGCTTCGTATCCATTTTAACATGGACACCTATAAGCTTTTGCCTGCCATATTACACAGATTTTTCAGCGTAGTCTGGGTTAAAGAAGTGAAGAGCCAGTAAACCTGCTCACAGACAGTTGTTTTGACCATTGGGATCTTTTGAGTGTGCAGAAGAAAGAAGAAATATAACAGGACAGTAATGGACGGAGCCGAGCAGTAAGAAGCACTTTGAATGCATCGCTGGACTTGCTTTAGAAAGGGATTAAGAATTCTTTTTCACTGTGTCCCCTGAGCTGAATTCCACCGGCTTCTCTCTCTTGTTAGTATAGCATAGCCTCCGGCCGCTACTTATTGTCCTGGGCCCTACCAGTGTAAGTCCTGTTAGGTGCAGGCAGTGGATGGGATAATTCCTTCAGAAAGGCCCTGTGTGCTTTTGCAGCCTTAGATGTGTATACCAGTATTACCACTCTGGGCGTGTATGTGTATACTGGTATTACCTCTCTGAGCGTGTATGTGTATACCAGTATTACCTCTCTGGGTGTGTATGTGTATACCGGTATTACCTCTCTGGGCGTGTATGTGTATACCGGTATTACCTCTCTGGGCGTGTATGTATATACCGGTATTACCTCTCTGGGTGTGTATGTGTATAGCGGTATTACCTCTCTGGGCGTGTATGTGTATACCGGTATTACCTCTCTGGGCGTGTATGTGTATATCGGTATTACCTCTCTGGGCGTGTATGTGTATACCGGTATTACCTCTCTGGGCGTGTGTATGTGTATACCGGCATTACCTCTCTGGGCGTGTATGTGTATACCGGTATTACCTCTCTGGGCGTGTATGTGTATACCGGTATTACCTCTCTGGGTGTGCATGTGTATACCGGTATTACCTCTCTGGGCGTGTATGTGTATACCGGTATTACCTCTCTGGGCGCGTATGTGTATACCGGTATTACCTCTATGGGCGTGTATGTGTATACCGGTATTACCTCTCTGGGCGTGTATGTGTATACCGGTATTACCTCTCTGGGCGTGTATGTATATACCGGTATTACCACTCTGGGCGTGTATGTGTATACCGGTATTACCTCTCTGGGCGTGTATGTGTATATCGGTATTACCTCTCTGGGCGTGTATGTGTATACCGGTATTACCACTCTGGGCGTGTATGTGTATACCGTTATTACCTCTCTGGACATGTATATGTATACCGGTATTACCTCTCTGGGCGTGTATGTGTATACCGGCATTACCTCTCTGGGTGTGTATGTGTATACAGGTATTACCTCTCTGGGTGTGTATGTGTATACTGGTATTACCTCTCTGGGTGTGTATGTGTATACAGGTATTACCTCTCTGGGTGTGTATGTGCATACCGGTATTACCTCTCTGGGCGTGTATGTGTATACCGGTATTACCTCTCTGGGTGTGTATGTGTATACCGGTATTACCTCTCTGGGTGTGTATGTGTATACAGGTATTACCTCTCTGGGTGTGTATGTGTATACTGTTATTACCTCTCTGGGTGTGTATGTGTATACAGGTATTACCTCTCTGGGAGTGTACGAGTATACCGGTATTACCTCTCTGTGCGTGTGTATGTATACCGGTATTACCTCTCTGGGCGTGTATGTGTATACCGGTATTACCTTTCTGGGCATGTATGTGTATACCGGTATTACCTCTCTGGGTGTGTATGTGTATACCGGTATTACCTCTCTGGGTGTGTACTGTATGTGTATACCGGTATTACCTCACTGGGCGCGTATGTGTATACCGGTATTACCTCTCTGGACGTGTATGTGTATACCGGTATTATCTCTCTGGGCGTGTATGTGTATACCGGTATTACCTCTCTGGGCGCGTATGTGTATACCGGTATTACCTCTCTGGGCGCGTATGTGTATACCGGTATTACCTCTCTGGGCGCGTATGTGTATACCGGTATTACCTCTCTGGGCGTGTATGTGTATACCGGTATTACCTCTCTGGGCGTGTATGTGTATACCGGTATTACCTCTCTGGGCGTGTATGTGTATACCGGTATTACCTCTCTGGGCGCGTATGTGTATACCGGTATTACCTCTCTGGGCGCGTATGTGTATACCGGTATTACCTCTCTGGGCGTGTATGTGTATATCGGTATTACCTCTCTGGGCGTGTATATGTATACCGGTATTACCTCTCTGGGCGCGTATGTGTATACCGGTATTACCTCTCTGGGCGCGTATGTGTATACCGGTATTACCTCTCTGGGCGTGTATGTGTATATCGGTATTACCTCTCTGGGCGTGTATATGTGTATACCGGTATTACCTCTCTGGGCGTGTATGTGTATACCGGTATTACCTCTCTGGGTGTGTATGTGTATACCGGTATTACCTCTCTGGGTGTGTATGTGTATACAGGTATTACCTCTCTGGGTGTGTATGTGTATACTGGTATTACCTCTCTGGGTGTGTATGTGTATACAGGTATTACCTCTCTGGGAGTGTACGAGTATACCGGTATTACCTCTCTGGGCGTGTATGTGTATACCGGTATTACCTCTCTGGGCGCGTATGTGTATACCGGTATTACCTCTCTGGGCGTGTATGTGTATACCGGTATTACCTCTCTGGGCGTGTATGTGTATACCGGTATTACCTCTCTGGGCGTGTATGTGTATACCGGTATTACCTCTCTGGGCGCGTATGTGTATACCGGTATTACCTCTCTGGGCGCGTATGTGTATACCGGTATTACCTCTCTGGGCGTGTATGTGTATATCGGTATTACTTCTCTGGGCGTGTATATGTATACCGGTATTACCTCTCTGGGCGCGTATGTGTATACCGGTATTACCTCTCTGGACGTGTATGTGTATACCGGTATTATCTCTCTGGGCGTGTATGTGTATACCGGTATTACCTCTCTGGGCGTGTATATGTATACCGGTATTACCTCTCTGGGCGTGTATGTGTATACCGGTATTACCTCTCTGGGCGTGTATGTGTATACCGGTATTACCTCTCTGGGCGTGTATGTGTATACCGGTATTACCTCTCTGGGCGTGTATGTGTATACCGGTATTACCTCTCTGGGCGTGTATGTGTATACCGGTATTACCTCTCTGGGCGTGTATGTGTATACCGGTATTACCTCTCTGGGCGTGTATAACGGTATTACCTCTCTGGACATGACCGGCTTGGGGGGCTGTGGGATTTCCCCCAGCAGAGTGAGAGTAGGGCTGTTGCTAGGGGGCTGGAAAACTTCCTCCACCCTGATTGGCTGCTGCTGGGTAATACAGCCAATAAGGAGCAGGCGTCAGGAGCCTTAGGGTGGGGCCAAAGAGAGGAGGAAACAGCATGGAGCAGAGAGGTGAGAGCGGTGTGTGTGTGTCTTTCTCGAGCGTGTTGCACCTTTCACCATGGTGTCCAGTATTCTTGGAGAAGACACTTGGCAACCCCAGAGGTTACACAACTCACATACTATAATAGGTTCGACCTCTGCTGTTCCATTTTTTCCCGAGCATTTGCTCGATGCATCTATCAGACCTAAAGTGGTATAAACTAGCAGTGCGCAAACTGAGGGGCGCGAGACTGAGTGCCAGGGGGGGGCGGGGTTTACAGAGGCCCCGCACGCTTCCCGAAGGCACTTAAATTAAGTGCCGGGGGAGCTGCAGGGCCTCTGTAAACCTCACTTACCTTGGCTCCGGTGGCTTCTCACATGCTTCGCCATGGTATTTGACGCGAGGTCATGTGACGTCACGTTGCTATGGCGTCGTGACGTCATGACGACGGAGCAGGGGTGAGGGGGGGCGCGGAGGTGAGGGGCCCGCCAGCAGGGGGGTCGTTTGCGCCCCCCTGGTATAAACATCTCCGCTCAACAACCCCATGTGAGAAACTTCCCTGACAAACTTCTTACGGTTTAACACGCCTGAAACACAAAAGCAAAGCGATGCGTAAAAAAAACAACTCGTCTCATGGCGTGGGTACATCTCACCTCTACACTGTAATTAAGTCTCACCCTTCTAGGTGCTAAACTTTTGTACAGAACTGTGTGTGTGTTTTAATCTCTTTCAGAACCTCCAAATCTAACTCTTTTGTGTCCTTCTCCGATAAAGAACGGGAAGAAATGTCGGACGTTTCCGGAGCTTGATCTCTCGCAGACGCGGGGCGGTAAAATAATGCGGTGGAAAGGTTTATTCTACAAACAAAGCACGTTTGGCTCTCGGGGAGGTGTGTTACTGTACTGTTTGCTAGAAATCTAGGGCACTGCTGGAGGTAAATAAATAAAGTCACATTTTCACTTCTGCTCCCACAGAGAAAAAAATATTTCCGAATGATTCCGATAGCGCCGTGAAATGGAATAGCGTGATTCCTGGGAACCCCTATTCTATGTCTTCTAAAATGTCAGAATACGGAGATGTAAACAGCTTCTTTTACAGTATTGTGTGAGACAATATGTACTTTTTTTTTTTCCTGCTTTTACCTAAATTCTATTAAATATGATTGCAAAACACAATCAGTAAAGTGCGTTGGCAACCTGGAAATAAACAGTTTATTATGCTCAAATGTTTTGTGTAAGACTTTATTAGAATAGTGCAGCTTCCACTATCCGAAAATGATGTTTTTTTTTGTTTGTTTTTAACCCTTTGTTAGAGTGTAAATTCTTCAGGACAGGAAGTCACCCAACCCTCCCCCTCCCAAATACATTAATATATAAATAAAAATACAATATGGCACAATTTTGCTAGGACTGACAAGGTGTTAATATCTCAAGAGATCAGATACATATTTCATGTGTTTGACCCCGAAACAAATTGACACAAAGAAAACGATGATATTGCTAGATATTCCCTTATAATTCCTTTGTATTTGTCTCCCGGCCGGGCGTGGTGTGTAAAATCGAAAGGGAAATCAGGTGCAAAACGGCACAAAAAAAATAAAACAAATAACACCTTTTTGCAACGGGATTTAAACACTGGGTTATTCAGGTTTACCCCGATGAAGATACTGTTATGAGACAGAAACAATGTCTCTTAATATATGGCTCTTTCATACACTTGTCCATGCTGCTTTTTTCTTTACTTGGAAGTGTAACGTTCACCATATCTGCGTCTTTTCACATCACATCGTATATCCTCCTCTAGTGGCCAGCTGGCTGTGTGCACGTATATATTATCCGCATTATTACTCTGTGTTTAGTGCGTACATCTAGCCATTGTTCTTTTCATTTTGGGCGCCGGTGGACAATGTGCTAGTCCGGAGGTCTAGGAAGCGGCCTCAAATGTTTTTCTCTTCTGCAAATCCCTCTTCTGATCCATGGGTTTTATATCCAGACTTATACCAGAAATGTCCGCTGACACAGGGCCGTTCCAAGCGGTCAGTCCCGCTGACGTACTCCCAGGGAAGAGATGAGCGGTTGTGTATGGTCATGAACGTAAGCCTGGAAGGATTACATGGCGTGTGTAACCTTGTGTCTTGTGCTCACATCGCTATAACATATAAAAGGTGGAAGTTCAAGGGTGGTCAGGTCACGTTTTCAGAATATCCCTGCTTCAGCACAGGTGGCTCAATCAGTGGCTCAGTCGAAGACTGGGTCACTGATTGAGCCACCTGTGCTGAAGCAAGGATGTCCGTAAATCCTGATCTGTTGGTGGCCCTTGGGGACTGGAGTTGGCCAGTCAACAACTGACCAACTGATTGAGCCACCTGTGCTGAAGCAGGAATACCCGTAAACCCTGATCTGTTGGTGGCCCCTGAGGACTGGAGTTGGACACCTCTGCAATAGAGCATTCAACGTTATTTGAGCTGCATTCTACCAACCAGAGAAATTAAGATTTAATTGGCTTTTGAGGTATGTTTGTGAGCTGATTCCTACCAATTGAGAGAGAAATGATAATCTAATTAACTATTTGGTAAGTCTGAGTTGATTAGACAAACCCCTCCCTTAAGTATTAGTCAAATGCATGGGAATAGAGTACTTACGTCACTGTAGCATGGCTGTGAGCTATATGGCTGTGTAACATCAAAAGCGTCACATCATAAGTGTCTACAAGAGTTAATTTTGAAGTTGAAATTGGAGGTGAGGATTGGAGGATGATCTGGACTCTGCATTACAACTTTGCCACTGTGAGACATTAACTTTTAACATCTGTGATTTATTTGTACACTTTTACCCTCCAGTACCTTGGAACTCTCTCCTCCTGCATCTCACTATGCCCTCCCTATTTCTTTTTCTGTTTACTGTTTCCTCACTCCTTTGTGAGCGTTTCTGTTCTCTACAACATCCCCACTCCCCACTGCTCCATTATTTATACACCTCTCTCCCAACAACTTCTTTACCCCTCAATAAAAAACACCCACACACATCCTCTATTCACACCCTCTATCTACTCCTTCCTGCTGCTGGGGATCTTCCCTAAGCCGGAAGCCAGACATACACACCTGATCTCGCTCACGCCTCCCTGCCACCTCTTCCCCTGTAAATGGTGTTAACCTTTTCATTTAACACTGACCTTCCTTAAATTTTACCCCACAAATCAAGCATCCCAATAGCCTGCACTCATGGCTATTGTCCCACACTCAGTCACTCCTACCACCCATTGTGACCAAGCACTGCCATCTACAGCACTTACTCCCTCCCCTGCTGTCTCTGTAAGTTTCCCATTAAACCTCTTAGATTGTAAGCTCTTCGGGGCAGGGATTTCCTTTCCTATTGTCTGATTTTGCTGCGCTTATTGTATAATTATAATTCCCTGTACTGTACTCTTTGTGAAGCGCTGAGTACACTTTTGGCGCTACATAAATAAAGACATACAATACAATTTAATCACATCACTATATATAAAATGGAATGGGTGATATCTCAAAACAGGCCACCCTCAACAATGAAGCCCAACTAACGGCCGCCCAAATAGGATGGGAAACCTCCATAATAAAGTGGGCAACCACTTACTGCAACCATGGAGTTCAGGAATGTATATTTTGAGCAAATTGTCCTCCTGACAAAGGGTTGTATCCCGAAACATTGACAAGTTCTCAGGTGCGTCTACCCTTTATCACTTGTTCGTATCATATTGTACTTGTATGTCTGGTTGATCCTATTTGGCTGGCCGTTTTTGGGGGATGGGGGATAGGGTGGGAGGCTGTTTTTGGGGTCTGTGTATCCAAACTGCTTGTTATGGAGTTTCATTTCTTTTTTTTACAAAGCACAGGTTTTTTTCCACATCCGTTTGTACCGCGCCACAGAACTGTTGGCGCCTTATCCATCAATGTAATATTACATTGTCTTGCGCAACGACATATTAATTAGATAGATATTATATTATTTCTTTGCATAATGATTCGGCAACGCTTCCCTACTGGGAAACGCTGCCGTGCTTTGCTCCGATGTCGTTTTTGTGAAACGGGTAAAACGCTTATCTTTATCTCTGTTCATTTATTTTATGAGCAGCCCCCGTTTCCCTGTGGGCCGTGGCTGCATCATTGTCAGATGCCAACGGCAGAGGATGGGTTAACTGTTTTGACCTGATACTCAAGGCCCAGGAACAATTCAACATTTTTTTTTTAGATTGTAAGCTCCTCGTCTCAGTTTGTCTTAAAGAGGCAATCCAAGCTGGCCATATTATTCCCATTATTTTTCAATATATAGGGTTGAAGCAGGGGGTCTCCAGAGCTGAACCCCGTTTATTTCAGCTCCGGGGACCCCCTGCTTCTGGAGATACAGACTTGCGTAAGGGGTGCCTGCAGCTGATTCGCTCGGCTACCAGGGTTCACATAATGGCCGCTTTTCAAAGCTCCCACATGCTGCCAACAGGAAGCTGTGACATCATCCGGTGCAGCTTCCTATTGGCTCATGTGACGCGGGAGCTTTAAACTTGCAGGAGATACCGCCCCCCCCCCCCCCTTTGGAGGTAAGTATCTAGAATCGGGGGGTCCCCAGAGCTGAAATGAATGGGGTTCCCCTCTGGAGCCCCCCCCTGCTTCAATCCTGTGAAGAAAAAATAACAAAATAAAAAAACAGCTCGGTCGGCTCTTTTGTCATACACTGTGATTGTACTGCGCTGCTGCTAATGATGGCGCCACACAAGTATAATATAACAACGAAGGATGAAAATGTATGCAAATTCCTTACATTTCAGTGATCCCAGTGCAAAAAAAGATCTAAATTCAGAAAAAATCTGAAATGATGAACACGGGAGAAGAGAGTTATTCTCGGCGTGAGACGCCCGTCATCGCTGCCGGACCCTTTGATAAGCTGAATTTATACATAGAACAAGCACCTGCCTTAATGCCAGAGCGGAGGGTTTGGATAACTAAATCCCACACCAACATCTCACTCCAAGATCAAGGAAGCAATTATCTTCCACAAACCGGCGAGGCCTTGAAATGATCCTGACAGTGACGCCTGGAGGTCACACGCCGCTCACAACTCAGTGGGGCTTTTTCCCTTTAAAGCACTATTTCCTCGGCCGTACAATAAATAGGATTTTATTGCTTCCCCCCCCCCCATCAACTTACAAAACAATGCACTACGGCATTTAAATCAGGGGTGGCCAACTCCAGTCCTCAAGGGCCACCAACAGGTCAGGTCTTTGTGATATCCCTGCTACAGCACAGGTGGCCCAATCAGTCCCTGCTTCAGCACCGGTGGTTCAATCAGTCCCTGCTTCAGCACAGGTGGCTCAGTCAGTTCCTGCTTCCGCACAGGTGGCTCAATCAACACAGATGGCTCAGTCAGTCCCTGCTTCAGCACAGGTGTCTCAATCAGTCCCTGCTTCAGCACAGGTGGCTCAGTCAGTCCCTGCTTCAGCACAGGTGGCGCAATCACTCCATGCTTCAGCACAGGTGGCTCAGTTCCTGCTTCAATCAGTGGCTCAGTCTTCGACAGATACGCTCACATTTAAATTTGCCATTTAAAAATAAAATAAATACGAACAAAGTTAAAAAAAAAAAGATGATTGTCAAACCAATCAGTGACTATCAAAAAATGTGCAAGCTTAACCCTTTTGCTGCTGGGTGGGCATTGGGGCATTGCTGAGCCGGTCTCTGGCAGCAGGTTAAGAGGTATGGTCTGTGCAAGGGGTGGCAAACTCCAGTCCTCAAGGGCCACCAACAGGTCAGGTTTTCAGTATATCCCTGCTTCAGCACAGTCATTGATTGAGCCACCTGTGCTGAAGCAGGGATATCCAGAAGACCTGACCTGTTGGTGGCCCTTGAGGACTGGCGTTGGCCAGAGTGCATGGTTTTGTAAATTGATGGGGGGGGGGGGGGATGGGGGGAAGCAATAAAGCATTACTCAGCATGCTATATTTGACGAGGAAAGGCAGCTATTTTTGGCGATGTGATCTTGTAGCCACTTTGCCCACGTGACTCTCTTTGGTGACATGTTCTGTAGGTTTTTCCGAAGCGTGAAAGCCAAGCAAGAGAAACAGTTTCACTGACATAGGCCGGCCACAGGCTTCACTCTGCAATTTCCCCGGGGAAAAGGGTTGGGCATTTTTATATTGCACGTTTTTATTTCCAGGGCAGGGATTTTCACCTCCGTGGGGTGAGAGCGGGTATGGAATAGCTTACACGGATTGGCCCCTGTGAATGGCACGGTTGGTGCCTCTGTACAGATCTCCTTCTTGCAATGCATTGCCAATCTCTCCGGCAGGAAAGAGCTGACATCAAATACTTCATAAAAACAAGTTGCAAGTGTCTTCACCAGAAACGAAGTGTTTATAGCTTGTGGAATAGGCAGTCTCACTCACTGGGAGGCACTCTCACTCACTGCGAGGCACTCTCAATTATTAGAAGGCAATCTCACTAACTGTGAGGAACTCACTCACTGGAGGGCACTCTCACTCACTGGGAGGCACTCTCACTCACTGGGAGGCACTCTCACTCACTGGGAGGCAGGCTCACTGGAAGGCAGTTTCACTCACTGGAATGAAGTCTCACTCATTGAGAGGCACTCTCACTCATTGGGAGGCACTCTCACTCATTAAACGGTAGTCTCACTCACTGGAAGGCACTCTCACTCACTGGAGGGCAGTCTCACTCACTGGGAGACACTCACTCACTGGAGGCACTCTCACTGGAGGGCAGTCTCACTCACTGGGAGGCACTCACTAACTGGAGGGCAGTCACACTCACTGCAAGGCACTCTCACTCATTAGAAGGCAGTCTCACTGGAAGGCAGCCTCACTGGAAGGCAGCCTCACTCACTGGAATGAAGTCTCACTCATTGGGAGGCACTCTCACTCATTGGGAGGCACACTCACTCATTAGAAGGCAGTCTCACTCACTGGAATGAAGTCTCACTCATTGGGAAGCACTCTCACTCATTAAAAGGTAGTCTCACTCACTGGATGGCACTCTCACTCACTGGATGGCACTCTCACTCACTGGATGGCACTCTCACTCACTGGACGGCACTCTCACTCACTGGATGGCACTCTCACTCACTGGACGGCACTCTCACTCACTGGGAGACACTCACTCACTGGAGGGAAGTCTCACTGGGAGGCACTCTCACTGGAGGGCAGTCTCACTCACTGGGAGGCACTCACTAACTGGAGGGCAGTCACACTCACTGCAAGGCACTCTCACTCATTAGAAGGCAGTCTCACTGAAAGGCAGCCTCACTCACTGGAATGAAGTCTCACTCATTGGGAGGCACTCTCACTCATTAAAAGGCAGTCTCACTCACTGGTAGGTAGCCTCAGTCATTGGTAGGCAGTCTAACTCACTGGGAGGCCCTGCCAGATATTGGGAGGCACTCACACTCAGCATACAGCCACACTCATTTTTAGCATTAGCTGCACTGTTTGAAAGGAGACTTTTTAAAAAAAAATGAAAGTGCCTCTTCCTGACCCAGAAGCAGCGCCCCTCGGACCTCCACTCCCAGTCTCAGGCCACCGCCGACGGCCGGAGAGGAGAGAGTGTGCGCCAGTGTGCGCCAGTGTGTGCGTGGTAATATTCTCCAGCTGCCCTTTACTGTCCCACCCGCAGCAGCTGTACACGAGGAGCTCGGTGATGGATGGACCAAGGTGGAAGAGCATGTAAGTGTAAGAAAAACAGCTTTAATTGGCTGGTTAGAAGTACTCAGAGGATGAGAATAGGGAGAAGGGCACGTTCTTTAACCCGTTCACTGCCAGGAGGAGTATTATCTTTAGGACGAAAGGTCATCATTAGAATAATCATTCTATAATATTACAGCTGGGACAAAAGATCATTATAATGTGTGACAGTTAGGACACATGAAATTAATTACTGGGGTGGCCCAGTGGTAAGAACACTGCCTTTGACGTGGGTGATTCTGGTAAGTCAGTTTGGGGTGCATTTTATATTCTACATTTATATATATATAAACCTATCTCAGGGTCGCATTGCAAAGCCAGTATAACCATCCTGCCACTGAGGAGACACAAAAGGTCAAAAAAGCTGTCTCTGAATAGGGTTACTGGCTCTACACTTTTTTTAACCCAGGCTGTGCTGAAAAGCAGTGTTACACTGCAGGCATACGCTTATAGGGGTCCGTGTTACAATGGACAAGAAGCAAAAGGTGACAGTGTAATGCTCATTTGCATGTCAGTACCCAGAATCACTTGCTGCAACGGAAGATTTGTATGCTAAGTGATAATGGGGAAAAAGAAGGGTCGCAGACTTGTCTGACACCTGTGAATGCGCGTACAAGTGATATTTTGTTGTGTGTGTAGATGCAGATATACAGTCATGTGAAAAAGAAAGTACGCCCTCTTTGAATTCCATGGTTTTACATATCAGGACATAATAACAATCATCTGTTCCTTAGCAGGTCTTAAAATGAGGTAAATACAACCTCAGATGAACAACAACACATGACATATTACACCGTGTCATGATTTATTTAACAAAAATAAAGCCAAAATGGAGAAGCTGTGTGTGAAAAACTAAGTACATTCTTACTGCTTCCATAGGAATTAAGATGCTAAGTAGCAGACAGGTGCTGCTAATCAAATGCCTTTGATTGATTGATCCTCAGCAAGTGTGACCACCTCTATAAAAGCCGAAGTTTTAGCAGTTTGCTGGTCTGGACCATTCACGTGTGTGTTAACACAATGCCAAGGAGGAAAGACATCAGCAATGATCTTAGAGAAGCAATTGTTGCTGCCCAGCAATCTGGGAAGGGTTATAAGGCCATTTCCAAACAATTTAAAGTCCATCTTTCTACAGTGAGAAAGATTATTCAAAAGTGGAAAACATTCAAGACAATTGCCAATCATCCCAGGAGTGGACGTCCCAGCAAATTCATCCCAAGGTCAGACCGTGCAATGCTCAGAGAAATTGCAAAATACCCAAGAGTTACATCTCAGACTCTACAGGCCTCAGTTAGCATGTTAAATATTAAAATTCATGACAGTACAATTAGAAAAACACTGAACAAGTATGGTTTTTTGGAAGGGTTGCCAGGAGAAAGCCTCTTCTCTCTAAAAAGAACATGGCAGCACGGCTTAGGTTTGCAAAGTTACATCTGAACAAACCACAAGACTTCTGGAACAATGTCCTTTGGACAGACAAGACCAAAGTGGAGATGTTTGGCTATAATGCACAGCGCCACATTTGGCGAAAACCAAACAGCATATCAGCACAAACACCTCATACCAACTGTCAAGCACGGTGGTGGAGGGGTGATGATTTGGGCTTGTTTTGCAGCCACAGGACTTGGGAACCTTGCAGTCATTGAGTCGACCATGAATCCCTCTGTATACCAAAGTATTCTAGAGTCAAATGTGAGGCCATCTGTCCGACAGCTAAAGCTTGGCCAAAATTGGGTCATGCAACAGGACAATGATCCCAAGCACACCAGCAAATCTACAACAGAATGTCTGAAAAAGAAAATAATCAAGGTGTTGCAATGGCCTAGTCAAAGTCCAGACCTCAACCCGATGGAAATGCTGTGGCTGGACCTTAAGAGAGCTGTGCATAAAAAAATGCCCACAGACCTCAATGAACTGAAGCAATGTTGTAAAGAAAAGTGGGCCAAAATTCCTCCACAACGATGTGAGAGACTGATAAAGTCATACAGAAAACGATTACTTCAAGTTATTGCAGCTAAAGGTCGTTCTACAAGCTATTGAATCATAAGGTGTACTTTGATTTTCACACATGGCTTCTCCATTTTGGCTTTATTTATGTTAAATAAATCATGACACGTGTAATATGTCATGTGTTGTTCATCTGAGGTTGTATTTACCTAATGTTAAGACCTGCTAAGGAACAGATGATTGTTATTATGTCCTGATATGTAATACCATGGAATTCAAAGAGGGTGTACAGTACTTTCTTTTTCACATGACTGTATATGAATGTATATATAGCAACTGTAAATATTACTGTATTTTCATTTGCATGTCTTAGACAGGTCTGCAACCCCGCCTTTCACCATTATCACCCAGCACACAGCACTTCCACTGCAGCAAGGGATTCTGGGAAATGACATACAAATGAGCACACACTGCCACCTTTTGCTTCAAAGCCATTTTTAAGATGGTTCCCTATAGGCTTAAGCTTGCTGCATGGTCACAGCTTTGAGCACAGCCAAGGTTAAGATGCATAGCCAGTATACACACACACACACACACACACTGTATATACACGTCAATGTGGAGTTTTAGGCCAAAAACAGCCCAGCAGATATAGAATAAGACACATTATCTGCTACACCGCACACATTAGTAGATTGTCAGTTCTTTGATGCAGTGGGTTATTATATGTACACCGGTAACACTGTATATCAGGTTTTATCCCCATTACCACTGGGATTAAGAGAACACGATAAAAAATAACCACTCTTATCCCGTCCCCGTCCATCCTCACAAAGATGATTTAACACATTTTTGTCTTATAAATGAAGCATCAATCAACATGATTGATCGAACCCGTAAACCACTGAACCTACCCCTGCCATCAGCCCGCCTTGATTCCACGTGGGACCGCACATTTGAACAGTGGGGGATTTGTATTTTTTAATGGGTCTAATTGGTTATTTCCAGGTAAAGATAACGTGGATAATTACCAGATAATCACAGGCTCGGGGCAAACGTGGAATTATGGAAAGTCTTGCCAAGAGGATCATTTTTCGGGCCTTAGCGACCCACAGATCGTTACTAATATCCCAACTGCAGCAGGTTATTCTGGGTTTTATAAGCGCTCTGATTGTACGGTATTTCCAGCTCTATGTGGTAATTAAATATTACATACTTCAAATGTTCATCCCCCCTCCCGCCCGCCATCACTTCAGATTGCGTCCTGAGCTCCATAGACAATGACCATTTTTTGGGGGGGGGGGCTACTATGTCACGTGCCCCTGGGACGGCCAGAACCCGAGAGTAGTAGCTATCCTGCAGGGCGCTCAAAGGGTTAAAGGGGCATTTTCGCCTCGGCCAACTCCAGTTCTCCCGGTCAGATTAAAAGGATATCCCTGCTTCAGCACAGGTGGTGCCGAAGCCGGGATAGCCATAAACCTGACCTGTTGGCGACCCTTGAGGACTGGAGATGGCCACTCCTGGCCTATGGGAACCCCCTGCTCTCCGATAGCGGTGATGCCGGTACCAAACTGGGTGCACAGTATGGCGGCTCAAATCTCCAGTGGCACACGAGCCAAAGGGAAGCCGCAAAGTCACCCGACCATTAAACATGGAAGGAGATAGGGGTATCACGTATGGACAGAAGTGGAATAAGGACGGGACGAGAGAGGGCAGCCTGATATGGGTTGCAGAGACCTAGCAACCAAAGGAGGACAGTGGTACATCTGACCCGGGGCCCGGCAGTGGAGGGTGGTCCACAGGGCGATCTGATCCCGGAAATCAGGCTCAACATCCAGTATCGGCCGTTTGCTTGGACCACTCTTCACTCCACAGGTTGGACCACTCTTCACTCCACAGGTTGGGCCACTCTTCACTCCACTCCTCCAGATGAGGGGGAGAGTGAGAGAGAGGAAGGGGGGAGTGAGAAAGAATGAGGAGTGTAAGAGGGAGAATGAGGAAGGTGGGAAAAGAGAAGGGGGGAGAGAGAATGGACAGAGAAAGGGGGGGAAGAGAGAGAGAGCAGAGAGAAAGTGGGGAAGAGAGAGCAGAGAGAAAAGGGGGGAAGAGAGAGCAGAGAGAGAAAAGGGGGGAAGAGAGAGCAGAGAGAGAAAAGGGGGAAGAGAGCAGAGAGAGAGAGAAAAGGGGGGAAGAGAGAGAAAAGGGGGGAAGAGAGAGCAGAGAGAGAAAAGGCGGGAAGAGAGCAGAGAGAGAGAAAAGGGGGGAAGAGAGAGCAGAGAGAGAAAAGGGGGAAGAGAGCAGAGAGAGAAAATGGGGAAGAGAGAGAGCAGAGAGAGAAAACTCGGGAAGAGAGAGAGCAGAGAGAGAAAATGGGGGAAGAGAGAGAGCAGAGACAGAAAAGGGGGAGGAGAGGGAGCAGAGAAGGGGCAGAGGAGAGAGGGGGCTCTATACATTTGGGGGGCCCCCAATTGGTGGAGTTTGCCCCAAGTGCAAAAATACCTAGTTCCTCCTCTGCCTCCGGGTGCAAGTATCTCGGGAAGCTGGGGATCCCCGGCTCGGAGACAGAGACCCCTGCGTCACACTTCGGGCGATGTTTTTTAAATGTTATTTTAAAAAGAAATGCTCCTTTAAGTGGAACTTTAACTTGCTAACTACAGCAAAGTACACTTCAAAGGGACACCCGCAGAATAACGCATGGGGTCATTTGCAAAGGTCGCGTGGCATATTTGTGCCTTGAACGTGGCACTCGGGGGATGGGAATGTGTCTAGCGTATAAATACTCACACGTACGGCTGCTAAAAACACCGCTCTAGAGATGACAAATTACATTTTATTAGAGGTGCCAAAGGTTAGTTTTATTTCTGCTGATAACAGGTCATTTGGTCAACCTTAAACCTAGGAATAATATCATGATCACTCAGCAGGGAAGGAAAATTAATGGGTGTGCCCCGAGAAATGTACACAGTGATAGGCTGCCATCTGCTGCTGCAATATGGTATTACAGTCATAGTGTTTGGCAATGACTTATGTATAGGAAGCATGGGGTCCCCGGGACTGACAGTAAGGACAGGAGGTCACCTTCTTCAGAGACCATAATGTCAACTCCACCTTGTGATGTTATCAGACGTATTCATTATGTTATTTTCATGGGCCTTTTTTTTTTTGATAACACCAAGCGTAGAGATGTCCCGATTGGCACTATTGCAGCGTAATGAATAGCCCCCCAACGTATCGCTCTCCACAATCAAACATTGTACGAGAGGCGCAGGGAGATAATGTGATTTAATGTCACCCCCGGGACACAGATCTGTGCTCAGATCTTTCCACCAGCCTCATCCACTCTTCCTCATCGAGATCCGACTTCCAGCTGCCGAGTAACCTCCTGGAATCCCTGACCGTTTAACTCAGGGGTGGCCAACTCCAGTCCTCAAGGGCCACCAACAGGCCAGGTTTTCTGGTTATCCCTGCTTCAACACAGGTGGCTCAGTCTGAAGCAGGGATAACCTGAAAACCTGACCTGTTGGTGGCCCTTGAGGACTAGAGTTGGCCGCCCCTGAGTCCACTCTTCCACAGCCAGAGGGCTCTTTCTGGCAATACAAGAGTTAAGGTTCCCCGCAGGGAGTCGCAGTGTGACGTTATGTTAGAGTAAGACGGATACGGAAAGACTAGATCCCGGGCGAATAGACACAGAGATAACTCATTCCATTTGTTTATTCATTCGGAGTCAAATGACAGGAGCGCAATATGTTTTCCAAGGGCAGTCTCTCCATGACAGTATCCCAAGGACCTCCCTATCCTGAAAAAGCGGAATAAAGGACGGTAAATTGCGGCTATGTTTAAGAAACTGATATATAGGCCCATGTTGACTAAGCAACCAATCAGAGAATGTGTGGGAGCGGCGTGGAGAAGAGAGGCTGTAACCGCAGGACCTCGGAGATCACTGGGGAAACTTCATCCAGCAGTGGGGAGACACGGGCTGGAGAGGATGGGATCAGGGAATGTGTGGGAGCGACGTGGAGAAGAGAGGCTGTAACCGCAGGACCTGGGAGATCACTGGGGAGGCTTCATCCAGCAGTGGGGAGACACAGGCTGGAGAGGATGGGATGAGGGAATGTGTGGGAGCGACGTGGAGAAGAGAGGCTGTAACCGCAGGACCTGGGGGATCACTGGGGAGGCTTCATCCAGCAGCGGGGAGACACGGGCTGGAGAGGATGGGATGAGGGAATGTGTGGGAGCGACGTGGAGAAGAGAGGCTGTAACCGCAGGACCTGGGGGATCACTGGGGAGGCTTCATCCAGCAGTGGGGAGACACGGGCTGGAGAGGATGGGATGAGGGAATGTGTGGGAGCGACGTGGAGAAGAGAGGCTGTAACCGCAGGACCTGGGAGATCATTGGGGAGGCTTCATCCAGCAGCGGGGAGACACGGGGTGACGATGATGAGGATTTACTAAATGGGGCTTATTACAAAAGAAACCTTCTAGCCCAATCACTTCAATATGCCGTAAGGTGTTTTTCCGGCACTAGGTGTACTATAGGGGTCAAAACCTCTTTATTACAACACTGGTTTGTCTAGCACAGGAGTGGCCAACCCAGTCCTCATGGGCCACCATCAAGTCAAGTTTTCAGGATTTCCCTGCTTCAGCACAGGTGGCTCAATCAGTGGCTTAGTTTAAGAGTCTGCTTCAGCATAGATGGCTCAGTTGAAGAGCCTGCATCAGCACAGATGGCTCAAACATAGTCTGCTTCAGCACAGGTGGCTCTATCAGTGGCTCACCTTTGCTGAAGCAGGGATATCCATGACCTGTTGGTGGCCCTTGAGGACTGGAGTTGGCCGCCCCAGGTCTAGCAGTATAATGGTCAACCGTGTCCAACGTTGTACCGTAATGAACTAATAGCAGTGGTATATAGCAGTGGTATATAGCAGTGGTATATAGCAGTGGTATATAGCAGTGGTATATAGCAGTGATATATATAGCAGTGGTATATTTAATGGGTGAACCTGGGTGATCGACCCCTTTTCAAAGAAGACCCAGACAAGTCATGAATAGAGAGTATAATCTTGTTTGTAGGGTTGTATTCCAGGGTTTTAACGTCCATAAGGGTCCTTAAGCAAAGGCGGTTCTGTCACCTTTTATAGGATAAACATGACAATTCCCTGCATATACCGCTGTCCACAGGTTTTCAAGATTAAAAGTACCTTATGTTTGTAAAGTCCAGCAACAGAAACATACCCACAATTCCATACTGGACCTGTAACATATTCCAACATACAAGAATCCCAGCTCCTGGTCTGTTATTCTAATGGGTTTTGGAAACGGGCTAGTTCCACTCGGAGGTGAAATCCAGGCTATCCGAAAGATGCGAAACCGCAGTGCGTCTTTCCATTCCTTTACTGGAATTGTGAGATACGGCTTTTAAAGCTGCTGTCCCCCTGACTAACCCCCCATTTTTTTATATAGGATTGCGACCGCGCTATTTTCATCTCTTCCCGGATTTTTTTAAGGGGATTTAAATGGTCGTCCAATAGGAAGCAGCTGTCAATGATGTTGCAGCTTTCTATTGGCTGAAGATTTGGCAGCCATTTTGTTTCCCCTGAAGGGAGATTTAAACCTAGAAACTTCACTAGTTAAGTGTATGTGTATATATATATATATAAACACACATACACATACACATATATATACACACACACATACATACAGCAAGGCCCCGCTTCTCGGCGCCCCGCTTTTCGGCGATCCGCTGATACGGCGGCACCGAGAAGGGGGCCGCCATGTCTCTTCAGAGGCTGTTGCCACAGGCGCGCATGCGCAGAACGTAGCTTGCGCGCACAAGGGGGAAATTGCCGGGTTGCGCATGCGCACAAGGGGGAAATTGCCGGGTTGCGCATGCGCACAGCTGAAAATCGCCGGTTCCACTTTACAGCAATTTTCACTATACGGCGGGCCCTTGGAACGGAACCCGCCATATGCCCGGGCCCTGCTGTACATACATACATACATCTTAATATATAAAATCAAAGGTTGGTACTAGCTGCGGTGAATGTGATTGGTCCGTGGCCACCCCGACTGTCATTGCCCAAGAGGTACGCCCCACTGTGACACACACCGCCCACACGACTGTCATTGGCCAAAACTTACACTGACATCACTGACACACACCTACTTCACTGTCACACACTTGCACTGACAGCATACCCCCACAGAAGCCATGCAGAGTCCTTGGTAAGTTCATCTCACACTCTCACCCCTGTGTGTACACACACACACACACACACTGACACACACACACACACACACTGACACACACACACACACACACTTAACATTTTAATATGTCCTGTTTCATTAAGATTTTCTAAAATGGCCGCAACACCAACTGACATGTGCGCTCCGCACATGCATATCTCTATGCGCTCCTCTCAAATGTCCCTTTCTCTATACGCTCATGCACAAGTGTCGCTACATTCAATGGCCACTTTCACAATATGTCCCGTTTTCTATTTATTCCCCATCCTGTGTAAAGTATATTATTAATTTTCATTAAATCATCACCGCCAGCCACGCTGTGCATTTCTTGCTTTACCTACGCACTTACCAATTATTTATGTCCCGTTTTCTATCTGCGCTCCGCAACAGCATATCTCCGCACCGGCATATCTCCGCAACAGCATATGTCCGCAACAGCATATCTCCGCACCGGCATATCTCCGCACCGGCATATCTCCGCACCGGCATATCTCCGCACCGGCATATCTCCGCACCGGCATATCTCCGCAAAAGCATATCTCCGCAACAGCATATCTCCGCACCGGCATATCTCCGCACCGGCATATCTCCGCAACGGCATATCTCCGCACCGGCATATCTCCGCACCGGCATATCTCCGCACCGGCATATCTCCGCAACAGCATATCTCCGCACCGGCATATCTCCGCACCGGCATATCTCCGCACCGGCATATCTCCGCAACAGCATATCTCCGCACCGGCATATCTCCGCACCGGCAAATCTCCGCACCGGCATATCTCCGCACCGGCATATCTCCGCAACAGCATATCTCCGCACCGTCATATCTCCGCAACAGCATATCTCCGCACCGGCATATCTCCGCACCGGCATATCTCCGCACCGGCATATCTCCGCAACAGCATATCTCCGCACCGGCATATCTCTATGCGCTCTGCTCAACTGTTAAATTATTCACTACTTCTCACCCCCTCTGCTGGGCACTCGCGTAAGGTCACACAAGATGGCGGCGTTGCCAAAACTGAGGCGGTCTGTTCCCGCCCAGCTCCTGTCAGGTGCGTGTTTTCCCGCCCAAAGACCCGTCACTGTCCGGGCGCTCACCCCCTCCCCCCCTTGGCGCGTGACGGTTGCTCCCTCCTCAGAGAGGCTACAGGATTTACCCGCGCTGCGGGGTCAATCAGAATCCAGACATAGCCAGTCGGTGTGTCAATGTCACACAGAGTGGGCGGACATGCTTTGTGTGGGGTGAGGGCCACCCTCTGTCTATAATAAACACTCATGGCTACCAGCCCCCTTATAAAAAAGGCCTCACCTCCCTCCCCAGCGCTCACTCACCTCACCTCCCACTGTCCCCCCCTCCTGTCTTCAGTCCCCCCCCCTCCTGTCCACTGTCCCCCCCCCTCCTGTCCACTGTCCCCCCCCCTCCTGTCCACTGCCCCCCCCTCCCTCCTGTCCACTGCCCCCCCCCCCCTCTGGGGGCTGGGAGAGGGCGAGCACACAAATAGGGGGGAGAGGAGGGAGCAGGAAATTTAACTCACGGGCAACGCCGGGTCTCTCAGCTAGTACATACATATATCTCAAAATCCTATATCTTTCAATAGGATTTTTCTTTCTTTGATACATCTGGTGCAGCATTGCACCACCTTTCCCTTGATATTTAAACCCCACAGTGTCACATTACATATTATCTCACGTGGAACACAGGCCAGAAAAGCCCGTGAAGAGACTGGCAGCTATCTTCGTGCTAACAGTGCGGTAACAGGCCAGTCCTGGTTCTGCATTGCTGATCTGTTAGGGGGTCCCGTATAATAAAGGATGATCGACGGAAAAAACCCCACGGGGTCTTCAGGACGCTATTGTTTTGGGGTTCGGTGGATATGTTAAGGATGTGATTTAAGCCATTTCAATAGCAAAGTGGCCACTTCTGCATCGTAACACCAAGCCCATGTTAGTATAAACAAGCCACGGAAAACAAGCCACGGAAAACAAGCCACGGAAAACAAGGCAAAGCACATTTTAATTTCTAACCTCTCTCTCTATTTCCTCTTCTCTTACTCAGACATAACCGGCACAATTATTGATCTGGGCACTTTCCCGAAATCTTCCACTTCAGAGGTGATTAGCAGCACAAGTCGCCGGAGAGGCAGACGCGGGAGGTTGGGCTCATATGGAGTTTCTGTAATAACAATCTCACCCCAGGTGAAAATGACTTCTATGTGCACAGGTCTTAGATATGAAATCTTCCTGTAGGTAGCTTCTTTACACGGGGACTATCCAGGCTCGTGTTTAGACTATTAAAATAAAAAATACTAGTAGCTATTAAATAACTAGTCCCTAGGTTAATACATTCAAAACAATGGGCTTTAAAACGAGCAGCTCATGCAATATCCTACACTTGATAATAGGGCTTTTTTAAATTTTTATTCAACTCTTAATGCCATGTTTAATGAGTGTTGATGTACAGGTAGTCCTCGCTTTACGACGTTCCTCTTTCCGTCGGACGCGTTTTCCGACGGTGCATAATGCTGTCCAAAAACTCATTATCCGCCGCTGTTTTCGCGTATCCGATGGAAACCGCCGCCGGTTAACACGGGTCCCGCTTTCCGACTGTCCCGTATCCGCCGGGGGTTTGCGGGACGCATTCGGTCGGAAAAGCAAAGACTACCTGTACTGAGCATCCTTTGATTTCTACAGCACATTTGTTGCCCAGCTCCCCAGACAGAGTCTAACGGGAGAAGACGGCTTAGTAAATATGGCCCTAAATGTTTAGACGTTACTGTTATTGTTACTATTAGTGGTACTGTGCATCGTTCCTGAAACGGAGACCCCCGTCGGACATTTAATACAGACCTGGGGAAAAAAATTTGCTTTGTATCTGATGGGAAATTTCACTGATGTTTTGGTTTTTTATTCTGAAGAAGTTGTGTTTTTGGACTTATTTATTTTTGAAAATTATGGAAAGTGCTAAAACAACATATCGCATTCACGCACGCTCGAGATCCGCGGCTCTCTGATCGCTGGCGATAACGGGAGCGTTATTGGAACCGCATCTGCAGCCTTCAAGTCCGGCTGATGGGCGCCAATGTGGGTAACTAAGTCCTGCACCGCTTCACACATCTGTGTCAGTTGTTGTTCATGTAGAGCGAGGCGTTGCTCATGATCCCCCAAATATTGTCCTTGCAGGGTAATGGCTCATGCCTGTGTGTTAGACACAGTGTTGCCATCCCTGTCTCTGCATTATGCCAGTGAGTTGCTACAGCAACCTCAGCTTTTCCCTCAGAGTGGGCTAGTCTGCCTTCTCCCCCTCTGCCTTGCTGACAGATGGTCTGTCCCCAGGCCATGGGCGTCCGCAGGAGGGGGCAAGGGGGGGCGCCTGCCCCCCCTGGATCCAGGGCCGCAAACAGGGGGGGGCACAGGGGGGACAAGGGGTACTGCTTCCCGGGCCCCGTGGGTCAGGCCGGGCCCCGTGGGTCAGGCCGGGCCCCCTGCGCGGCCGGGCACCAGTTAATTAAATAAATTAAAAAAAAAAAAGTTTAAAAAAATGGCGCAGATTCCCCGCGGTCTCGGCGCGCATGCGCAGGGCAAGCAGGGCCCGCTTCCCCCCGCTCCCAAAGTGGGACGGAGGGGGAAGTACAAGCCAAGCTCCTCTGTGGCCCGCTCCCGCTCCCAACGTGGGACGGAGGGGGAAGTACCAGCTCCTCTGCGGCCTGCTTCCCCCCCTTGGCCAGCTTCCCGCGCACCCACCTCCCACGTGCCCTCCTCCCGCGCCCCCTCCCCAAGCCCACCTCCCGTGGCCTTGCCCCCCCCCGAGCCCACCTCCCGTGCCCTCCTCCCGCGACTCCTCCCCAAGCCCACCTCCTGTCACTGGCAGCTGTCGCGGGGATATCGGGGGCAGAAAGGGGAAGCGTCCGGCGACAAGCTGCACCCACCCGGTCAAGGTAAGTCACCCCACCCAGTCACTGTCACCCACTGTCACCATAACCCACTGTCACCGTCACCCACTGTCACTGTCATCCACTGTCACCATTACCCACTGTCAACGTCAACCACTGTCACTGTCACCCACCCAGTCACTGACTGTCACTCACCAAGTCACTGTCACCCACCCAGTCACTGTCAAGTCACTGTCCCACCCAGTCACTGTCACTCACTCAGTCACCCACCCACTGTCTCCCACCCACCCAGTCACTGTCTCCCACCCACCCAGTCACTGTCTCCCACCCACCCAGTCACTGTCTCCCACCCACCCAGTCACTGTCTCCCACCCACCCAGTCACTGTCACCCACCCACCCACTCACTGTCACCCAGTCACTCTCTCCCACCGTCATTCACCCACCCACCATCATTCACCCACCCACATTCAACATTCAACTGTCAGTCACCCACTGTCAGTCACCCACTGTCATTCACCCATTGACCCACTCACTCACTGTCATTCACCCACCCACCATCACTCATACACCCACCTATCGTCATTATCCCACCCACCCACCGTCATTCAACCGTCATTCACCCACCCACTGTCATTCATCCACCCACTCACTCACCCACTGTCATTCTACTGTCATTCACTCACTCACCCACCCAGGCAGGCAGACACATGTCTTTTGTTGAAAATATAAAAATAAACAGGTTGCATTGTAATGTATTATTCTGTATCACAATAAGAAAACAGTTAAGTAAAAGTTGCGCTCTAAAACATATTTTTTCGTGGTAGGTGCGCTATGGGTTCGGGGGGGGGCGCTATGGGTTTGGGGGGAGCCTGCTCCTTTCATTTGTCCTGGGCCCCATGATTTCTGTTGGCGGCTCTGCCTGGATCACTCGCAGTTCTGGGCTGTTTTTGGCATTTATGGCGCCGTACAGTACGTTAACGGCGCTATAAACGCCAAAAACAGACTCTGGGTGGACCGAGATGGAGGTGGGTGGACCGGGACGGAGGTGGGTGGACCGGGACGGAGGTGGGTGCCCCTGGCGCCGTGGCAGGCAGCTAGTGGTAGGCTAGCCTATGCTGCTACGCAGGAGGAAGCGCAGCGCACTGTCATTGGTAGCACTCGGGAGTGATGCGGCTCTCATTGGTAACACTACCTACCAATGAAAGCCGTCTCACTCCCAAGTCGGGACCAATCTGTGCCGCAGCCAGGACCGCCATTGCGCTGCGGTTATAAATTATGCCCCCCCCCCTAAAAAAATTCTGCGGACACCCATGCCCCAGGCTATCTTGTTACCAAGAATACACTGGCAGTTCCTTTTCCACCTTCAACAGTGGCTGAGTGAGTACTCTTCTGTAATTTGCTCTACTGGCAAGGACTCATCCTTTTTCACCTTTCCCCACTATCAAGCGCACTCACCATAGAGACATTCTCTCACAATACCATCATCCACAAGTGCCTTTGTAAATCCATGCTTTTTCTCAATAAAGTGAAGAAAGACAAAGAACTTGTTGTGCTTGTAAAAGGAACGAGTTGAACCTATCTGGGCTAATCATACTACACATGACTCTGGCCTCCAGAATAGTGAAAAGGGGGGACCGTGTGCCTTACAGGCACTTACAGGAGCTGCTACTCTAGACTGTATGCTAACACAGAGCAGTCTCTGCAGACTGACAAGCAGCAAGCAGCTTACACTGCACACAGCCTGCAACCTACACTCAAGGCAGCAGCTTTGCAGACAGAAAGTTCATAACACAAAGAGCCTTGATTGCCTTCTCTGTTTTTTTGAGTCCACCCTCTGCACAGTTTCTCAGTGAGGAGCTACCATCTCACCTACCCCCTGCGCACGTCTCCCGGCTAGCGCCATGCCACCGGACACCCGTCAGGACACGGGTCAGAGCCACCGGACACCTGTGAGTACAGCTACCCCTACGCTGAATGCTGCAGGACACCACTCAGCATCATCTGAGACAGTCGCCCATCGCTGACACAGGTAAAAGACCGCACGCCACACGCACTGGCTAAAGGCCTACACACACCTACAGCATGGCAGAACTCAGAGCCTCACCAGACATCATGCAGGAGAGTGACCACTCAGACACAGAGACCGCTGCGCAACTGCAACAGGCGCAGACAGACGCAAGGCCTAAACGGACAGTCGCACTGACACAAAAGGCCCGCAAAAAATATGAGACTGACATTGAAGCTCACCGCGCTAAATTTGAGTTGGCCTGGGAAGCAACCACACTTGGGATACGCAATGTCGCTGGCCCTGGCAATTATGTACAACAGCTCGAGCAGGCAATAACTCAATTAAAGATAGATCACGCACGCTACCAAGAGCTGTCAGAGGCATACGCCACTTACTTGGCCAGGGCTAACACCGGCGAAAGCCTGCAAGAAAGGGACTTACAGCATAACATTGACTTGACACGTGACAGCCGCGTACGAACCTCTATCACGGAAGCCGAGAGTAAGAGGAAAGACCTTTTGCTGGAAACCGCATCACAGCGCTCAAGCACATCCAGGCATTCATCAAGGTCAGCAAGATCAGCGCAATCTAACGCGTCCAGCGCAAGCGCTACCAAGTCGCGAGCCTCCACAGAGGCCGCACGTGCCACGGCTGAATATGGTTGGAGAGAGGCAGCCGTAAGGTCAGAAAGAGCGCGCATAGAAGAGGAGGGGCAGAACGCCCCCAATGCCGCCGCTGCACGTAAAAAGACTGAACTGGACGCGGATCTAGAAGCTCTAAGCAAAGAAGAGGACGCCGCTGCCGCCTTAACCCATGCCGAAGTCTTAGAAGAAGCTGCGCGACAGGACGGCGGGGAGCAACCGTACAGACGGATAGCCTCAGAGGATCCAGTCCAACGCACTGAAGACTACGTGAGGAGCCTCTTCAGCATAGACACCAGCGCACCATCTCAACACGGAGGGAGTGACTCCACAGACACTGAAGACCTGCTAGGTCCACGAGGAGAAGACGCTGCTCCTTCAATGGTACATGCTGCCTGGGATAGCCACAGACGAAACAGTGATCCATACGCCAGCGCGCACACGGATGCACCACAACAGGCTCGCAATCCAGGTACACCCACACGTGAGAACACAGCCCCTCACACTGACCAGCAATCATCACACGTCCACGCCAAGGAAGAGGCGACCGCATGGACCCTCCCAGCAACTACCTCAGAACGTGACCAACACGCCAATGCCTCAGGCCTGACAGACATAGCCAAGTACATGATCTGGCGTGACCTGGTGCAAATAGGAATCACCAACTTTGACAACCGTCCTGAGAACTACCGGACGTGGAAGTTCACATTCAAGGATGCAATCAACAGCCTGGGCTTCTCAGCAAGGGAAGAGCTCAACCTGCTATCCAAATGGCTGGGAAACGAATCCAGGGAGCACGCGAAGAGACTTCGGACGGCAAACGTGAGCCACCCCCAAGTAGGTCTTGACCTAGTGTGGGAAAGGCTAGAAGAGTGCTACGGTAGCCCCGAAGCAGTCGAGGATTCGCTCTTCAAAAGAGTCGACAGCTTTCCCAAGATCACAGCTAGAGACTACTCGAAGTTACGAGAGCTCGGGGACCTGCTGCAAGAGCTGGAGTTTGCAAGAAAAGACCATTCCTTAACAGGTCTCAACGTCCTAGACTCAGCTCGCGGAGTGAGACCCATCCTGGAGAAGCTACCCTTCAATCTCCAAGAAAGGTGGATTTCGCAAGGCTCCAAATACAAAAGGGAGAAGCAAGTCGCCTTCCCCCCATTCTCATTCTTCGTGAGCTTCATCCGCGAAGCGGCAAGGACAAGGAACGATCCCAGTTTCATCTTGGGTGCGCAAACCACACACAGTGCAAGCAGCCTGAGGAATGAGAGACCAGTGGCGAGATACAGTAACACTCAAACACCCATCTCGGTCCACAGGACGGACGTGCCTCCCACGACCCAAACTACTCCCGATCAGTCGGTCGCCGGAGACGAGGAACCAAGGGACCCAAACAGGGAATGTCCCATACACAAGAAGCCACACCCACTTAACAGGTGCTTTGGGTTCAGGATGAAGTCCCTAGAGGAACGCAATAGGTTACTCGGAGAATTCAGAGTTTGCTTCAGGTGCTGCGGTTCCACGACTCACCTAGCCAGAGACTGTAAAGAAGAAATCAAATGTACAGTGTGCAAAAGTGACAAACACGTGACATCTTTACATCCAGAGGCGCTGACACTCCACCAACTCAACAACCCATCCTCCGTAGCGGAGCATGGCGGGGAGGAAGGAGAAGGAGAGCCAACATCTGTCACGTCTCAGCTCACTGAGGTCTGCAGAAAAGGAAGTGACAAAATGTCCTGCTCCAAAATATGCCTTGTCGCAGTGCACCCCCAGGGACAACCTGAGAAGGCTATTCGGATGTATGCAATCCTCGACGACCAAAGCAACCGATCATTGGCGAAGACGGAGTTCTTCAACTTATTCAATTCACAAGACAATGCCTCACCCTACACCCTCAGAACCTGTGCAGGTTCAACTGAGACAACAGGGAGAAGAGCAAGTGGTTACGTCATACGTTCAGTGGATAACAGAGTGAAGATAGCTCTCCCCACACTCATCGAGTGCAACCACATGGCCACAAACAGGGACGAGATTCCCACACCAGACGTGGCACGCCATCACCCGCACCTCAGAGGAATAGCCAACTACATCCCGCTGGTAGAACAAGACGCCAAGATCTTGCTGCTGCTCGGTAGGGACATCTTGAGGGTACATAAAGTTCGTAAACAGCGTAACGGACCCCACAACGCACCATACGCCCAAAGACTTGACCTAGGATGGGTGATAGTGGGCAATGCGTGCTCCGACAAAGAGCACGGACAAGACTATGTTGACGCCCGCAGAACGGTGATAACGGAATGTGGACACACATCCCTCTCTGAACCATGTCTTGGCCATCTCCAAGTGACAGGAGGGCCAAGTGAAGAGAAGGGACAAGGTCATACCCCTGAGATCGACAAGAACATGATCACATCAGGGGGATGTGACAATGGCCTAGGATGCTTAGTGGTTAAGACAACCAAGGATAACGAGTGGACTCCACCGAAGGAAGAAAGTAACCTCCCGAAGGTGACCGACAAAAGGATCTCCCAAAAGGAAAGAAACAAATCAGATAGTCCTCCTGAGAGCAATGACACAGCTGAGACATACAGCCATCCCTCTCCACAGAATGTCAAGCGACAAAGCAGCCAGCTGCCACGGCTGGAATAGCCGCAAAGGATTGTACCCTGCAGGTGAAACCACAGGGATAAAAAGACTGTTCTTTCACACACGTAAGAGGAGACAGTTGCAGAGACATTTCCCAAAAGGATTTACAAGGACAAAAGAGACTGTTTTTCGTCATGTCCAGGGAGAGAACAACCTCCTGAGGGCAGTCAACAAAGAGACACAAAGGCGTATCACCAAAATACGTGGAGACGTTCTCTTGCAAGAGGAATGCACCAATGACTTAGGGTGCACAGCGTTCCAGACCACAAGGGACGACGACAAGCAAACACCATCGATG
The DNA here is from genome assembly GCF_040206685.1 of Ascaphus truei. Lineage (NCBI taxonomy): Eukaryota > Metazoa > Chordata > Amphibia > Anura > Ascaphidae > Ascaphus > Ascaphus truei. Next base: position 25,258,044 of record NC_134501.1, on the reverse strand, counting down.
GGAGATAGAGGATTCCTGATGTTAACGGTCAAGGAGCTCGTCAAAGACGGACCGGGCAGTTGGGTGAACCCGCTACCATTCCGTTCACCAAGAAGGCGCCTCCCAAACAATGGAGAACATGCCATCTCTAGGTTCACTTCGCACCTCTGCGACCTAGAGGGAACCGGAGACCAAAAACAACAACTTTGTGGCCTTCATCCAGAAGATATTCCTTACCGGCCACGCAAAACCAGCACCTCTAATAAAGAAAGGTGAAGAATGCTGGTACCTCCAATCATCTGGGGTCTACCACCCTCAGGAACCTGATCAAATCCGTGTAGTGTTCAGCCCCAGTGCTCAGCTCCAGGGAATCTCCCCAAATAACGCCCTATTTACTGGACTAGATTCGACAACTAGTCTTCCAAGAGTGTCGATCCACTTCCGCAAGGAGCCAAAAGCCATCTCCTTCTGCCAAACGCCAGGTGTCAGAGTGACAGGCAGCCACAACTGGCATACCTACAAGGGGATGCACTCTGTAGGTAAAACCACAGAGACAAAGGGACTGTTCTTCCATAAGATCAAAAAGAAACAGTGCCAGAGACTTTCACCAAGAGAGACACTGTGGTGCACCCAGCTAACCTGGAGCGGTGCATCTACTTTGCATCCTTTGCCCAAGAACCTTGGCCAAGAGACCTTGAAGCCAGTGATGCCAGCCGGTATCACATCGCTATATGAACATGTACTTTTGCATTGTTATATTATGTTTGCATTGCACATATGTTCCACATACTTCATTATAGTGGTATCTCCAGATACCAGACGGGGAGGGTCATGGAACAAGAATCATATCTCTGTTTCACCTCCCCCCCCTTTCCAGCTTTTGCTTCTCCGGTTCTCATTCCAGGTGCATGTATTTTGCTCTGTACACACACAGTGCCTGTGTGTTAGACACAGTGTTGCGATCCATGTCTCTGCATTATGCCAGTGAGTTGCTACAGCAACCTCAGCCTTTCTATCAGAATGGGCTAGTCTGCTTTCTCCTCCTCTGCAATAAAGTGAAGAAAGACAAAGAACTTGTTGTGCTTGTAAAAGGAACGAGTTGAACCTATCTGGGCTAATCATACTACACATTACTCTGGCCTCCAGAATAACCGCTATCTATCTATCTATCTATCTATCTATCTATCTATCTATCTATCTATCTATCTATCTAGCTATCTATATCTATTAATCTGTCTATCTATCCATCTCTGCTACCTATCTGTATTTATCAATCTAATTATTTATCTGGATACTATGGACAGCACCCTTTGTAGAAGAAATGTAGCTTACAACGAATGCACATTTCACCCGGACCAGTCTCCCAGAACTTTGAACTACATGAATATCAGAGAAATTTGGTGCAGTGAAAATATTTCTACAAAAAGAGAAAAATGTGAAAGAAGGTTTAGCGATTTAGCGAACGCCATAACAATGGTTAACTCTGCACAAATGTCCCAGGACATTCGCTAAACAAACCAGAACACAATTGTGCATCTCGCCTCTTTCTTTAACCCTCTCATGGTGTCTACGTACCTCAGATTCAGCTGAAGAACATTAATCACATATTAAGGGGGTATAAACCAAAGGCACTTAAGTGACCATGGAAATTACTCCTTTTAGCTCCTTTTAATAATGTACTTTATTACCATCTAATTCAAGATGAAACAGAAACATACTCCCTTAAAAATAACTCCTCATCACTTTGCCTAATATTTACAGTAATGGAAAAGAAAATGAAATCTTCTTGTCTGGAATAGGTCCCAGCATTGGAAGTAACGTTTGCCACCTGCCGAGCTGGGGAACTAATTAAGAAACGACAGCAAAACACATTAAAAAATATCTTGAGAACAGACGTAGACTTTATCAATTTAACAAGCGGCTTCATGTCAGATATTCTGCCTGGATCCATCATTGGGAAAGCTGCCTTCTTTTCCACTCAAGCATCAGTGTTTGTAAACGAGTTGGCATTCCCCTTGTCCGTCTGGCCCAACTCCAATTCATCCAAAATACTGCTGCCAGACTCACCCCCCTCACTCACCGCTCCACTTCTGCTGCTCCGCTACTCATACACTGGCGACACACTTTATTCGAGCTTGGCTAGTCCCACGAATTCGGGTATACCCGGGTGTATTGAGGTTTGTGACTGTTTTCTGCCCGAGTGCATTGAGGTATTTTCCAAGCAGGGATTGAAGCATTTTATTCCCGCTGGCTGCAATAATGCACAGTATATATATATATACTGCATTACAATTCATGAATTTATGCCATCTGGTAGACACGCGAAGCATTGCAGCCTATTAAATCCTAATCATTATCATTTAACAGATCAGCCGCCCATCAGCCAGGCGTGAACCCAGGCTGGGAAGGCAAATGCAACGGGGCTTGTCAGAGGTGAGGAGTGGCGCATTCCAGGTATCTGCCAGGTACATACCGGGTATTTGCTCGAATAAAGTGTGTCGGTGCAGTATCCCTACACTGGCTTCCCATAGCCTCTAGAATCAAATGTAAGACCCTAGCTCTGACTTATAAAACTCTCAACGAAGCCGTCCGCCCCTCTTAAATCTCATCCCTCATCCCAAACATATCCCTAAATGCCGCCTCCGTTTGGCCCACGCCATCCACCTCTCCCCCTGCCTTATTACCCCCTCTCACTCCCGCCTACAAGTCTTCTCCCGCGCTGCCCCCTCTCTCTGGAATTCCGTACCACGCACCCTCACTCTCCCCCAGCATTCAGATATTTAAACACTCCCTGAAAACCCACTTCTTTAAGGAAGCTTACCTGGGATAGCTCTAACACCCCCCCCCTAAACCCCCCATTTCCAATCCAATTGGTCCAGCTGTAGGGCTAGACGCATCTCCACTCTTTGTAACACCCCCTAACATCCCCACCCTAAAACTGTAATGAACCATACTCCATCCTGCTGTATACTCTGTCCCACAATGAGCAGCCACTTGACCTTTTTACATAGTTATATAGTTACATAGTTATATAGTTACATAGTTATATAGTTACATAGTAGATGAGGTTGAAAAAAGACATGCGTCCATCAAGTTCATCCTGTGCTAAATTTAGACGACAGATACATTACCCTATATCCCTACTTACAGTATATTGATCGGGGGTCGGGGTCAGCATCTCTCTCCTCTCCCCCCCAGCATGTCTCTCTTCTCCCCCCATGTGTGTCTCTCCCCCAGCATATCTTTCTCCTCTCCCCCCAATATGTCTCTCTCCCTCCCCACCCCAGCATGTCTCTCTCCCCTCCCCCCCAGCATGTCTTCCTCCTCTTCCCCCTGCATGTCTATACTCTCTCCCCAACATGTCTCTCTCATCTCCTCCCAGCATCTCTCCCTCCCCCCAGCGTCTCTCTAGTCTGCCCCTAACGTGTCTCTCTCCTCTCCCCCCCAGCATGTCTCTCTCCTCCCCCCCAGCATGTCTCTCTCCCTCCACCCCTCAACATGTCTCTGTCCCTCCACCCCTCATCATGTCTCTCCCCCCTAGGAATGAATCTGTGCCTGTGACGATGGGGAGGATTTGGCCCGGGATTAAAGGGGTTATACCCCAAGTGGCCACCCTCTAACCTCACCAGGGAGACAAGGGGTTAACTGGGCTGAGGTCCAGAAATGTGATGTAACCCTTGTTATAGCCTGAAAATGTGTATTCCACTGTTCCCCTGTTTTATTGTTATATCAGTGTCTGCATCACACACACACTAGGATCCATCCGGGAGCACAAGGGTTAATAGTTGTTTAGTGATTATAGCCCTTTGTGTAATTTTCCCGCCTTTTCAGGCACCATTTTGCAGGCTCCCATAGGCCGCCATTGAGGCTCCATGTGTTTCAATGGCGAATCTTGCTGTTTGGGTCCTGTTTCCTGAGAAGACCAGCAGATGGCGTCCGAGAGGAGGAGCGGCGGTTTCCCGGTTGCGGTCGAGTGGGGGGAGGTCTAGGAACTAGGGGCAGAAAGAATTTTATTTCTAGGTGCTCTAGAACTGTTTATTCCCACGCCACTTGTCGTTGAACTTGGCTAATAAGTGATCAAAGCTCTCCTATTGAAAATGTATCCGCTTTGCGGTTTTGCGGTTTGGACGGCAGCCAACTCGTTCCTGGAAAGCTCTTTCGAGGATTCTCCATTGAAGTCAATGAGCCCATTGACTTACAATGGGAAACCGCTTCTCCTCCTCTCGGACGCCATCTGCTGGTCTTCTCAGGAAACAGGACCCAAACAGCAAGATTCGCCATTGAAACCCATGGAGCCTCAATGGCGGCCTATGGGAGCCTGCAAAATGGTGCCTGAAAAGGCGGGAAAATTACACAAAGGGCTATAATCACTAAACAACTATTAACCCTTGTGCTCCCGGGTGGATCCTAGTGTGTGTGTGATGCAGACACTGATATAACAATAAAACAGAGGAACAGTGGAATACACATTTTCAGGCTATAACAAGGGTTACATCACATTTCTAGACCTCAGCCCAGTTAACCCCTTGTCTCCCTGGTGAGGTTAGAGGGTGGCCACTAGGGGTGTAACCCCTTTAATCCCGGGCCAAATCCTCCCCATCGTCACAGTGCCCCCTCACCCCCCCCCCCCCCAGCATGTCTCTCTTTCCCCCTCCCCACCCCAGAATTTCTCTCTCCCTCTCCCCAGGCATGTCTCTGCCCCCACCCCTCAGCATATCTCTCTCTACTCACTAGCATTTATCTCTCCCTCTCTCCCAGCATGTCTCACCCCCCCCCCAGCATGTCTCTCTCCCCCCTCTCAGCATGTCTCTCTCCTCTTCCCCCAGGATCTCTGTCCTCTCCACCCCAGCAGGTCTCTCTCCTCTCCCTCCCAGCATGTCTCTCTGCTCTCCCCCACCCCAGCATGTCTCTCGTCTGTCCCCCCAGTGTGTCTCTCTCCCTTCCAGCAGGTCTCTCTCCTCTCCCCCCATAGTATGTCTCTCCTCTCCCAAACCCCAGCATGTCTCTCTCCTCTCCCCCCCCCCCCCCAGCATGTCTCTCTCCCTCCCAGCAGGTCTCTCTCCTCTCCCTCCCAGCATGTCTCTCTCCTCTCCCTCACCTCAGCATGTCTCCTCTTCCCCCATTCCCCCAGCATGTCTCTCTCATCTCCCACTTCCAGCATCTCTCTCTCCCCCCCCCCCAATTTATATCTCCCTCCCCCAGGCATGTCTCTGTTCCCCCCTCAGCATTTCTCCCTCCTTCCCTCCCCCCAGGCATTTCACCCCCCCCCCAGCATGTCTCTCTCCCCTATTCCCCTGCATGTCTCTCTCCTCTCTTCCTCCTGTAATTCTCTCCTCTCCCCCTCCTGCATGTCTCTCTCCACCCACCCTTTCTGCATTTTTCTCTTCCCCCCAGCATGTCCCTTTCCCTCCCTCTCCCTCCCAGCAGGTCTCTCTCCCCTCCCCCAGAATATCTCTCTCCTCTCCCCCAACCCAGCATGTCTCTCTCCTCTCTCCCCAGCATATATTTCTCCCCCCCCCCAGCATGTCTCTCTCCCTCCCAGCAGGTCTCTCGCCTCTCCTCAACCCCAGCTTGTCTCTCTCCTCTCTCCCCAGCATATATTTCTCCAGCCCCCCAGCATGTCTCTCCCTCCCAGCATCTCTCTCCTCTCCCCCCCCAGCATGTCTCTCTCCTCTCCCCCACCCCAGCATGTCTCTCTCCCCCCCAGCATCTCTCTCATCTCCCACCCCCAGCATCTCTCCCCCCCCCCCCCCCAAATTTCTATCTCCCTCCCCCCAGGCATGTCTCTGTTCCCCCCTCAGCATGTCTCTCCCCTCCCCCCAGGCATGTCACCTCCCCCCCCAGCATGTCTCTCTTCCCTGTTCCCCTGCATGTCTCTCTCCTCTTCCCCCCACCCCCTGTATGTCTCTCCTCTCCCCCTCCTGCATGTCTCTCTCCTCCCACCCTTCCTGCATTTTTCTCTCCCCCCAGCATGTCTCTCTCCCTCCTCCCCCAGCATGTCCCTTTCCCTCCCCCAGCATGTCCCTCTCTCCCCCATGCATGTCTCTTCTCTCCCCTCCCTACATGCCTCTCTCCCTCTGCACCCAGTATGTGTCTCTCTCTCCCCCCCATGTCTCTCTCTCCTCCCCCATGTCTCTCTCTCCTATTCCCCTGCATGTCTCTCTCCCCCTCCTGTAATTCTCTCCTCTCCCCCTCCTGCGTGTCTCTCTCCACCCACCCTTTCTGCATTTTTCTCTCCCCCCCAGCATGTCCCTTTCCCTCCCTCTCCCTCCCAGCAGGTCTCTCTCCCCTCCCCCAGAATATCTCTCTCCTCTCCCCCAACCCAGCATGTCTCTCTCCTCTCTCCCCAGCATATATTTCTCCCCCCCCCAGCATGTCTCTCTCCCTCCCAGCAGGTCTCTCGCCTCTCCTCAACCCCAGCTTGTCTCTCTCCTCTCTCCCCAGCATATATTTCTCCAGCCCCCCAGCATGTCTCTCCCTCCCAGCATCTCTCTCCTCTCCCCCCCCCAGCATGTCTCTCTCCTCTCCCCCACCCCAGCATGTCTCTCTCCCCCCCAGCATGTCTCTCTCATCTCCCACCCCCAGCATCTCTCCCCCCCCCCCAAATTTCTATCTCCCTCCCCCCAGGCATGTCTCTGTTCCCCCCTCAGCATGTCTCTCCCCTTCCCCCAGGCATGTCACCTCCCCCCCAGCATGTCTCTCTTCCCTGTTCCCCTGCATGTCTCTCTCCTCTTCCCCCCACCCCCTGTATGTCTCTCCTCTCCCCCTCCTGCATGTCTCTCTCCTCCCACCCTTCCTGCATTTTTCTCTCCCCCCAGCATGTCTCTCTCCCTCCTCCCCCAGCATGTCCCTCTCCCCCCCATGCATGTCTCTTCTCTCCCCTCCCTACATGCCTCTCTCCCTCTGCACCCAGTATGTGTCTCTCTCTCCCCCCCCCCATGTCTCTCTCTCCTCCCCCATGTCTCTCTCTCCTATTCCCCTGCATGTCTCTCTCCTCTCCCCCTCCTGTAATTCTCTCCTCTCCCCCTCCTGCGTGTCTCTCTCCACCCACCCTTTCTGCATTTTTCTCTCCCCCCCAGCATGTCCCTTTCCCTCCCTCTCCCTCCCAGCAGGTCTCTCTCCCCTCCCCCAGAATATCTCCTCTCCCCCAACCCAGCATGTCTCTCTCCTCTCTCCCCAGCATATATTTCTCCCCCCCCCCCAGCATGTCTCTCTCCCTCCCAGCAGGTCTCTTGCCTCTCCCCAACCCCAGCTTGTCTCTCTCCTCTCTCCCCAGCATATATTTCTCCAGCCCCCCAGCATGTGTCTCTCCCTCCCAGCATCTCTCTCCTCTCCCCCCCCAGCATGTCTCTCTCCTCTCCCCCACCCCAGCATGTCTCTCTCCCCCCCCCAGCATGTCTCTCTCATCTCCCACCCCCAGCATCTCTCCCCCCCCCCCAATTTCTATCTCCCTCCCCCAGGCATGTCTCTGTTCCCCCCTCAGCATGTTTCTCCCCTCCCCCCAGGCATGTCACCCCCCCCCCCCCAGCATGTCTCTCTTCCCTGTTCCCCTGCATGTCTCTCTTCCCTTCTTTCCCCCCCCTGTATGTCTCTCCTCTCCCCCACCCCAGCATGTCTCTCTCCCCCCCCCCAGCATGTCTCTCTCATCTCCCACCCCCAGCATCTCTCCCCCCCCCCCAATTTCTATCTCCCTCCCCCAGGCATGTCTCTGTTCCCCCCTCAGCATGTTTCTCCCCTCCCCCCAGGCATGTCACCCCCCCCCCCCCAGCATGTCTCTCTTCCCCGTGCCCCTGCATGTCTCTCTTCCCTTCTTTCCCCCCCCCCCTGTATGTCTCTCCTCTCCCCCTCCTGCATGTCTCTCTCCTCCCACCCTTCCTGCATTTTTCTCTCCCCCCAGCATGTCTCTCTCCCTCCTCCCCCAGCATGTCCCTTTCCCTCCCCCAGCATGTCCCTCTCTCCCCCATGCATGTCTCTTCTCTCCCCTCCCTACATGCCTCTCTCCCTCTGCACCCTGTATGTGTCTCTCTCTCCCCCCCCCCATGTCTCTCTCTCCTCCCCCATGTCTCTCTCTCCTCCCCCTACCAGCATCTCTCCTCTACCCCCCAGCATGTCTCTCTTCTCCCCAAGCATGTCTATCTCCTCTTACCCACTCCCCCCAGGCATGTCTATGTCCCCCCTCCCTCAGCATGTCTTTCTCTTCTCTCCGACAGCATGGCTCTCTCTTCCCTCCCAGCATGTCTCTCTCGTCTCCTCCCCCCCAGCATGTCTCTCTCCCACCCCCCCAGCATGTCTCTCTTCCCCTGCATGTCTCTCACCCCCACCCAGCATGGGTCTCTCCTCCCAAGCACGTCTCTCTCTTCTTACACTGTTCATCTAATTCTTTCTTTGTTCTCCCCTCATATATCTATCTTATTTCCTCCCTCTGCTCTTCTCTCACACATGCCATTCTCTTTATTTAATCCCCCATATATTTTCCCCTGTCATCCTCTCTCTAACAAGCGGAGGTTTCTTTTCCCAGCATCTTTTTCTCTCTTCCTACCCCTCTACCACTCTAACCCCTCAGGTCTCTCTTTCCCCCCCCCCCCTGCCACCCTTAGGTCTCTCTCTCTCTCCCCCCTCACGTCTCTCTCCCCCCCCCTCACGTCCCTCTCCCCCCCCCTCACGTCCCTCTCCCCCCCCTCACGTCCCTCTCCCCCCATCACTTCTCTCTCCCCCGTCACGTCTCTCTCTCCCCCGTCACGTCTCTCTCCCCCCCTCACGTCTCTCTGTCCCCCCTCACGTCTCTCTCTCTCCCTCCCCCTTACGTCTATCTCCCTGCCCCCTCACGTCTCTCTTTCCCTCCCCCCTCACGTCTCTCTCTCCCTCCCCCTCACGTCTCTCTCTTCCCCCCCTCACGTCTCTTTCCCTCCCCCCTCACGTCTCTCTCTCCCTCCCCCCCTCACGTCTCTCTCTCCCTCCCCCCCTCACGTCTCTCTCTTCCCCCCTCATGTTTCTCTCTTCCCCCCTCAGGTCTTTCTCTCTTTTTCCCCCTCACGTCTCTCTTCCCCCCCCCTCATTTACCTCTGTGCTTCCTGCTGCATCTCAGAGCCCCGCCCCCTGACGCAGGCCCCGCCCACCTGCAGAGGCAGGGATTTCCCCCTGCGCTTCCTGCTGCACCTCAGGGCCCCGCCCCCTGACCCGGGCCCCGCCCCCTGACCCAGGCCCCGCCCACCTGCAGAGGCAGGGATTTCCCTCTGTGCTTCCTGCTGCATCTCAGAGCCCCGCCCCCTGACGCAGGCCCCGCCCACCTGCAGAGGCAGGGATTTCCCCCTGCGCTTCCTGCTGCACCTCAGGGCCCCGCCCCCTGACCCGGGCCCCGCCCCCTGACCCAGGCCCCGCCCACCTGCAGAGGCAGGGATTTCCCTCTGTGCTTCCTGCTGCACCTCAGGGCCCCGCCCCCTGACCCAGGCCCCGCCCACCTGCAGAGGCTTTCCTCTGCGCTTCCTGCGGCACCTCAGGGCCCCGCCCCCTGACCCAGGCCCCGCCCACCTGCAGAGGCAGGGATTTCCCCCTGCGCTTCCTGCTGTACCTCAGGGCCCCGCCCCCTGACCCGGGCCCCGCCCCCTGACCCAGGCCCCGCCCACCTGCAGAGGCAGGGATTTCCCCCTGCGCTTCCTGCTGAATGTCAGGGCCCCGCCCCCTGACCCAGGCCCCGCCCACCTGCAGAGGCAGGGATTTCCCTCTGTGCTTCCTGCTGAATGTCAGGGCCCCGCCCCCTGACCCAGGCCCCGCCCACCTGCAGAGGCAGGGATTTCCCCCTGCGATTCCTGCTGAATGTCAGGGCCCCGCCCCCTGACCCGGGCCCCGCCCACCTGCAGAGGCAGGGATTTCCCTCTGTGCTTCCTGCGGCACCTCAGGGCCCCGCCCCCTGACCCAGGCCCCGCCCACCTGCAGAGGCAGGGATTTCCCTCTTTGCTTCCTGCTGCACCACAGGGCCCCGCCCCCTGACCCAGGCCCCGCCCACCTGCAGGGATTTCCCTCTGCGCTTCCTGCTGAATGTCAGGGCCCCGCTGCAGGGAATTAACGTGCGGGCTGCAGGGGCCCCTAACTTTAATGGGCGTGCTGTAGATCAGGGGTGGCCAACTCTTGTCCTCAAGAGCCACCAGCGGTCAGTTTGCGCACCCCTGCTGTAGAGGCTAAGGCCGCGCTTATAGTGACGCCGACGCTGACGTCACGCTGCGGTCGCTGGAAAAATCAAATTGAAGCGACTTCCAGCGATCGCGCCGCTCCGTCGCGCCGCTCCTACTATAAGCGCACGCGACGGCTTCAATACATTTGTTTTGAAGCGACGTTGCGTCGCTGTCGCCGGCACTATAAGCGCAGCCTAATGCAACATGCTTTTCGTAGGCTCAGTGCTGCCCCCCCTGGGCCACCAATATTATTGCCCTGGGGGCCTTCCTTTCACTAGTGTAGCCATGTGTAAAATTGGTGTACATATCTCTTTTATGCTGGCAGTAATCCTGGTAAGTATGCAGGGTTGCCAGTAACAATCATGGAGGTTTGCCCTCAAACCCTGGTGAGGTGTCATATGTTCCAAAGGAAGTGACAACATGCTTTGTGTCCACGATTAGTGACACAGAGAGTGTCTGTTTTCTGGAGGTGATATAAGACACAGAACTGCCTAAAGTTAGTCTGTCCAGTTGGTGTTCTCACTCTGTTCAGGAGAGTCATGTGGAGGTCTGCAACAGTGTTGCAGTGTGTGATGCAATAGCTGTGAGTCTGTGCAGCTCAAGAGAGACAGAGAAGCTGGTGAATCTCCCTGAAGGGAGAGGTGGAGAGCAACTCTATTAGAGGAGAAGGAACCTTCCAGATGGAGTGCAGCAGAGAGATGAGCGGCTCAGCTGCTAGCTGTGAGGGGCAGTCTGCCTGAACCGGTAATAAAGATGCCCTTATTCCTCAAAACCCTTATGTGTGAGTGTGGAGTTACTCAGCAGAGGAAGGCACCTGGAAGGAGTTCCTCATCAAATCCATCTCCCTGCGGACGCAGAGATCCTGATGAGGTGGAGGCGCTGCACTGGATGTAGGTAGGACTCATGCACACTACCTCAGCTGCCTGTCTTGCGGACATCCCGATACCAACATCGTGCGGGAGACTCAGGAGTCCTGTAGCCAACAGGTGCACCACCAGACACAACCATGTAATGGGGACCGGTTAGACCACAGGGGCCAATCTGAGATAGGGTGGGTCAGGAGGGTCCAGAAACACCGTTACACTAGTTCCACCTCCGCTGCTGATGTCAGCACATCTTTTCCCCAATGAACGCTTCACAAAAACTCTCTCCAAGAGTCGGCGATCAGCTGCGCTTTTACAGGAACAGCCCGCATCTCACGCTGAAAAATCTCATTAGAAAAAGATATTTTTCCATTTTTTTTATTTTTCTGTGAATAACCCTCCAAAACCCTTCGTTGCATTTTTAGGGCGTCTTATTATAACCCGCCGGGTCCCCCAACACGTCGCTATCACAATGCGGCCTGCTAACATGGGTAACTCGGCACCCAGCACACCGCCATTCTGGCCACCATTATATATACCGATATACTGGTATTAAAATACCAGCCTTTGAACGGATAACCCTTCTGCCCCTCTTTACTACTCTCTGAATACGCCGCCCCCTGCTGGAGAAGGCACCAGCTGTATTTAAATAAATGGAACTCCCATCTTCCCCAGGACAGCAGATCCCCAGACACATCCCTGACACACTTAGGCCACAGATATAGTAGGTGCGCGCGCGAAAGAGCGCATGGCGTCACGCGCGCCTGTCGGCCAAGCGATCTCTGGCCTGTGATCTACAGCGACGGGGAAGTGTAGTGGAGACGTGGCCGTGACGTGAGTGGTTCGCCCTCATTGGCTGAACCGCCCATTGCGCAGCAAAAACAATTTTTTTTGTCTGCTCAAACACCGTGCGCGCTCTATGGCCGGCCTCATAGAGGTACGGCCTCTTGTTCTCGCCGCGCAGTCCGCGCTCTATGGCCGGCCTCATAGAGGTACGGCCTCTTGTTCTCGCCGCGCAGTCTCGTGCTCTATGGCCGGCCTCATAGAGGTACGGCCTCTTGTTCTCACCGCGCAGTCCCGTGCTCTATGGCCGGCCTCATAGAGGTACGGCCTCTTGTTCTCGCCGCGCAGTCCCGCGCTCTATGGCCGGCCTCATAGAGGTACGGCCTCTTGTTCTCGCCGCGCAGTCCCGTGCTCTATGGCCGGCCTCATAGAGGTACGGCCTCTTGTTCTCGCCGCGCAGTCCGTGCTCTATGGCCGGCCTCATAGAGGTACGGCCTCTTGTTCTCGCCGCGCAGTCCCGTGCTCTATGGCCGGCCTCATAGAGGTACGGCCTCTTGTTCTCGCCGCGCAGTCCGCGCTCTATGGCCGGCCTCATAGAGGTACGGCCTCTTGTTCTCGCCGCGCAGTCCGTGCTCTATGGCCGGCCTCATAGAGGTACGGCCTCTTGTTCTCGCCGTGCAGTCCCGTGCTCTATGGCCGGCCTCATAGAGGTACGGCCTCTTGTTCTCCGCCGCGCAGTCCGTGCTCTATGGCCGGCCTCATAGAGGTACGGCCTCTTGTTCTCGCCGCGCAGTTCCCGTGCTCTATGGCCGGCCTCATAGAGGTACGGCCTCTTGTTCTCGCCGCGCAGTCCCGCGCTCTATGGCCGGCCTCATAGAGGTACGGCCTCTTGTTCTCGCCGCGCAGTCCCGCGCTCTATGGCAGGCCTCATAGAGGTACGGCCTCTTGTTCTCGCAGCGCAGTCCCGCGCTCTATGGCCGGCCTCATAGAGGTACGGCCTCTTGTTCTCGCCGCGCAGTCTCGCGCTCTATGGCCGGCCTCATAGAGGTACGGCCTCTTGTTCTCGCCGCGCAGTCTCGCGCTCTATGGCCGGCCTCATAGAGGTACGGCCTCTTGTTCTCGCCGCGCAGTCCCGCGCTCTATGGCCGGCCTCATAGAGGTACGGCCTCTTGTTCTCGCCGCGCTGTCCCGTGCTCTATGGCCGGCCTCATAGAGGTACGGCCTCTTGTTCTCGCCGCGCAGTTCCGTGCTCTATGGCCGGCCTCATAGAGGTACGGCCTCTTGTTCTCGCCGCGCAGTTCCGTGCTCTATGGCCGGCCTCATAGAGGTACGGCCTCTTGTTCTCGCCGCGCAGTCCCGTGCTCTATGGCCGGCCTCATAGAGGTACGGCCTCTTGTTCTCGCCGCGCTGTCCCGTGCTCTATGGCCGGCCTCATAGAGGTACGGCCTCTTGTTCTCGCCGCGCAGTCGCGCGCTCTATGCCCAGCCTCATAGAGGTACGGCCTCTTGTTCTCACCGCGCAGTCTCGTGCTCTATGGCCGGCCTCATAGAGGTGCGGCCTCTTGTTCGTTCTCGCCGCGCAGTCCCGTGCTCTATGGCCGGCCTCATAGAGGTACGGCCTCTTGTTCTCGCCGCGCAGTCCGCGCTCTATGGCCGGCCTCATAGAGGTACGGCCTCTTGTTCTCGCCGCGCAGTCCGCGCTCTATGGCCGGCCTCATAGAGGTACGGCCTCTTGTTCTCGCCGCGCGAGTCCGCGCTCTATGGCTGGCCTCATAGAGGTACGGCCTCTTGTTCTCGCCGCGCAGTCCCGTGCTCTATGGCCGGCCTCATAGAGGTACGGCCTCTTGTTCTCGCCGCGCAGTTCCGTGCTCTATCGCCGGCCTCATAGAGGTACGGCCTCTTGTTCTCGCCGCGCAGTCCCGTGCTCTATGGCCGGCCTCATAGAGGTACGGCCTCTTGTTCTCGCCGCGCAGTCTCGTGCTCTATGGCCGGCCTCATAGAGGTGCGGCCTCTTGTTCTCGCCGCGCAGTCCCGTGCTCTATGGCCGGCCTCATAGAAGTACGGCCTCTTGTTCTCGCCGCGCAGTCCCGTGCTCTATGGCCGGCCTCATAGAGGTGCGGCCTCTTGTTCTCCGCCGCGCAGTCTCGTGCTCTATGGCCGGCCTCATAGAGGTGCGGCCTCTTGTTCTCGCCGCGCAGTCCCGTGCTCTATGGCCTGCCTCATAGAGGTACGGCCTCTTGTTCTCGCCGCGCAGTCCGCGCTCTATGGCCGGCCTCATAGAGGTACGGCCTCTTGTTCTCGCCGCGCAGTCCGCGCTCTATGGCCTGCCTCATAGAGGTACGGCCTCTTGTTCTCGCCGCGCAGTCCGCGCTCTATGGCCGGCCTCATAGAGGTACGGCCTCTTGTTCTCGCCGCGCAGTCCCGCGCTCTATGGCCGGCCTCATAGAGGTACGGCCTCTTGTTCTCGCCGCGCAGTCCCGTGCTCTATGGCCGGCCTCATAGAGGTACGGCCTCTTGTTCTCGCCGCGCAGTCTCGCGCTCTATGGCCGGCCTCATAGAGATACGGCCTCTTGTTCTCGCCGCGCAGTCCGCGCTCTATGGCCGGCCTCATAGAGGTACGGCCTCTTGTTCTCGCTGCGCAGTCCCGTGCTCTATGGCCGGCCTCATAGAGGTACGGCCTCTTGTTCTCGCCGCGCAGTCCGCGCTCTATGGCCGGCCTCATAGAGGTACGGCCTCTTGTTCTCGCCGCGCAGTCCCGTGCTCTATGGCCGGCCTCATAGAGGTACGGCCTCTTGTTCTCGCCGCGCAGTCCCGTGCTCTATGGCCGGCCTCATAGAGGTACGGCCTCTTGTTCTCGCCGCGCAGTCCCGTGCTCTATGGCCGGCCTCATAGAGGTACGGCCTCTTGTTCTCGCCGCGCAGTTCCGTGCTCTATGGCCGGCCTCATAGAGGTACGGCCTCTTGTTCTCGCCGCGCAGTCCCGTGCTCTATGGCCGGCCTCATAGAGGTACGGCCTCTTGTTCTCGCCGCGCAGTCCCGTGCTCTATGGCCGGCCTCATAGAGGTACGGCCTCTTGTTCTCGCCGCGCAGTCCCGTGCTCTATGGCCGGCCTCATAGAGGTACGGCCTCTTGTTCTCGCCGCGCAGTCCCGCGCTCTATGCCCGGCCTCATAGAGGTACGGCCTCTTGTTCTCGCCGCGCAGTCTCGTGCTCTATGGCCGGCCTCATAGAGGTGCGGCCTCTTGTTCTCGCCGCGCAGTCCCGTGCTCTATGGCCGGCCTCATAGAGGTACGGCCTCTTGTTCTCGCCGCGCAGTCCGCGCTCTATGGCCGGCCTCATAGAGGTACGGCCTCTTGTTCTCGCCGCGCAGTCCCGTGCTCTATGGCCGGCCTCATAGAGGTACGGCCTCTTGTTCTCGCCGCGCAGTCCGCGCTCTATGGCCGGCCTCATAGAGGTACGGCCTCTTGTTCTCGCCGCGCAGTCCGTGCTCTATGGCCGGCCTCATAGAGGTACGGCCTCTTGTTCTCGCCGTGCAGTCCCGTGCTCTATGGCCGGCCTCATAGAGGTACGGCCTCTTGTTCTCGCCGCGCAGTCCCGTGCTCTATGGCCGGCCTCATAGAGGTACGGCCTCTTGTTCTCGCCGCGCAGTCCCGTGCTCTATGGCCGGCCTCATAGAGGTACGGCCTCTTGTTCTCGCCGCGCAGTCCCGTGCTCTATGGCCGGCCTCATAGAGGTACGGCCTCTTGTTCTCGCCGCGCAGTCCCGTGCTCTATGGCCGGCCTCATAGAGGTACGGCCTCTTGTTCTCGCCGCGCAGTCCGCGCTCTATGGCCGGCCTCATAGAGGTACGGCCTCTTGTTCTCGCCGCGCAGTCCCGTGCTCTATGGCCGGCCTCAAAGAGGTACGGCCTCTTGTTCTCGCCGCGCAGTCCCGTGCTCTATGGCCGGCCTCATAGAGGTACGGCCTCTTGTTCTCGCCGCGCAGTCCCGTGCTCTATGGCCGGCCTCATAGAGGTACGGCCTCTTGTTCTCGCCGCGCAGTCCGCGCTCTATGGCCGGCCTCATAGAGGTACGGCCTCTTGTTCTCGCCGCGCAGTCCCGTGCTCTATGGCCGGCCTCATAGAGGTACGGCCTCTTGTTCTCGCCGCGCAGTCCCGTGCTCTAAGCCGGCCTCATAGAGGTACGGCCTCTTGTTCTCGCCGCGCAGTCCCGCGCTCTATGGCCGGCCTCATAGAGGTACGGCCTCTTGTTCTCGCCGCGCAGTCCCGCGCTCTATGGCCGGCCTCATAGAGGTACGGCCTCTTGTTCTCGCCGCGCAGTCCCGCGCTCTATGGCCGGCCTCATAGAGGTACGGCCTCTTGTTCTCGCCGCGCAGTCCCGCGCTCTATGGCCGGCCTCATAGAGGTACGGCCTCTTGTTCTCGCCGCGCAGTCTCGCGCTCTATGGCCGGCCTCATAGAGGTACGGCCTCTTGTTCTCGCCGCGCAGTCCCGTGCTCTATGGCCGGCCTCATAGAGGTACGGCCTCTTGTTCTCGCCGCGCTGTCCCGTGCTCTATGGCCGGCCTCATAGAGGTACGGCCTCTTGTTCTCGCCGCGCAGTCCCGTGCTCTATGGCCGGCCTCATAGAGGTACGGCCTCTTGTTCTCGCCGCGCAGTTCCGTGCTCTATGGCCGGCCTCATAGAGGTACGGCCTCTTGTTCTCGCCGCGCAGTCCCGTGCTCTATGGCCGGCCTCATAGAGGTACGGCCTCTTGTTCTCGCCGCGCTGTCCCGTGCTCTATGGCCGGCCTCATAGAGGTACGGCCTCTTGTTCTCGCCGCGCAGTCGCGCGCTCTATGCCCAGCCTCATAGAGGTACGGCCTCTTGTTCTCGCCGCGCAGTCTCGTGCTCTATGGCCGGCCTCATAGAGGTGCGGCCTCTTGTTCTCGCCGCGCAGTCCCGTGCTCTATGGCCGGCCTCATAGAGGTACGGCCTCTTGTTCTCGCCGCGCAGTCCGCGCTCTATGGCCGGCCTCATAGAGGTACGGCCTCTTGTTCTCGCCGCGCAGTCCGCGCTCTATGGCTGGCCTCATAGAGGTACGGCCTCTTGTTCTCGCCGCGCAGTCCCGTGCTCTATGGCCGGCCTCATAGAGGTACGGCCTCTTGTTCTCGCCGCGCAGTTCCGTGCTCTATGGCCGGCCTCATAGAGGTACGGCCTCTTGTTCTCGCCGCGCAGTCCCGTGCTCTATGGCCGGCCTCATAGAGGTACGGCCTCTTGTTCTCGCCGCGCAGTCTCGTGCTCTATGGCCGGCCTCATAGAGGTGCGGCCTCTTGTTCTCGCCGCGCAGTCCCGTGCTCTATGGCCGGCCTCATAGAGGTACGGCCTCTTGTTCTCGCCGCGCAGTCCCGTGCTCTATGGCCGGCCTCATAGAGGTACGGCCTCTTGTTCTCGCCGCGCAGTCTCGTGCTCTATGGCCGGCCTCATAGAGGTGCGGCCTCTTGTTCTCGCCGCGCAGTCTCGTGCTCTATGGCCGGCCTCATAGAGGTACGGCCTCTTGTTCTCGCCGCGCAGTCCCGTGCTCTATGGCCGGCCTCATAGAGGTACGACCTCTTGTTCTCGCCGCGCAGTCCGCGCTCTATGGCCGGCCTCATAGAGGTACGGCCTCTTGTTCTCGCCGCGCAGTCCCGTGCTCTATGGCCGGCCTCATAGAGGTACGGCCTCTTGTTCTCGCCGCGCAGTCCGCGCTCTATGGCCGGCCTCATAGAGGTACGGCCTCTTGTTCTCGCCGCGCAGTCCGCGCTCTATGGCCGGCCTCATAGAGGTACGGCCTCTTGTTCTCGCCGCGCAGTCCGCGCTCTATGGCCGGCCTCATAGAGGTACGGCCTCTTGTTCTCGCCGCGCAGTCCGCGCTCTATGGCCGGCCTCATAGAGGTACGGCCTCTTGTTCTCGCCGCGCAGTCCCGTGCTCTATGGCCGGCCTCATAGAGGTACGGCCTCTTGTTCTCGCCGCGCAGTCCCGTGCTCTATGGCCGGCCTCATAGAGGTACGGCCTCTTGTTTTCGCCGCGCAGTCCGCGCTCTATGGCCTGCCTCATAGAGGTACGGCCTCTTGTTCTCGCCGCGCAGTCCCGCGCTCTATGGCCGGCCTCATAGAGGTACGGCCTCTTGTTCTCGCCGCGCAGTCCCGCGCTCTATGGCCGGCCTCATAGAGGTACGGCCTCTTGTTTTCGCTGCGCAGTCCGCGCTCTATGGCCTGCCTCATAGAGGTACGGCCTCTTGTTCTCGCCGCGCAGTCCCGTGCTCTATGGCCGGCCTCATAGAGGTACGGCCTCTTGTTCTCGCCGCGCAGTCCCGCGCTCTATGGCCGGCCTCATAGAGGTACGGCCTCTTGTTCTCGCCGCGCAGTCCGCGCTCTATGGCCGGCCTCATAGAGGTACGGCCTCTTGTTCTCGCCGCGCAGTCCCGCGCTCTATGGCCGGCCTCATAGAGGTACGGCCTCTTGTTCTCGCCGCGCAGTCCGCGCTCTATGGCCGGCCTCATAGAGTTACGGCCTCTTGTTCTCGCCGCGCAGTCCCATGCTCTATGGCCGGCCTCATAGAATTACGGCCTTTTGTTCGCGCCGCGCATGCCGTCGCGCGGAGTATGGACGCAGCCTAACACTCACTGTCTTAGGCCCAGATCCACAAAACGATGCTAAGCATCCCGCATTTACTCTCGTTCATATAACTAGGAGCTGAGGTGTGCTACAGCGTAGCACCGTTTGGTGGACCTGGCCTTAATGTCGCTCGACTAAAATGCAATAGCCGTTACCGATCACCAATGGACAGCCACGTGATGATTGATGATGGATAGAACATTTTTAGGGACATGTTTACTAAGCAGTCCTCTGCCATGAAGCCGCCTCTGCGCTGGATGTCACCTTGCAACCTATTTCTCTATATGGTTATTATTATTTTCTGGTGCTCTCTCTCATACCATATATATTCCCATATTTCATGCCCGTGTTTCCAAGCATTTTTATTTGTATTATTGTATTGTATGTCTTTATTTATATAGCGCCATAAATGTACACAGCGCTTCACAGTAGTAATAAATCTTACTATATATTTCCGAAAGCGTCATATGTGTCCGTGTCTGTATGTGTCTCCCTGTGTCCCTCCCTGTGTCCCTAGCGGCAATCCCATTGGACCTTGGGCCAGGCCAATGAGATTGCTCCCTTGGCCCGCCCGCCCCCGCACACCTCTCATTGGCCTGAGGCGGAGTGACGGGCCAAAGGAGAGACGGAGAGACACACACACACACACCCCTCCCCCACGCTCTCTGCGGCTCTCCCCTCACATAGGCCGCTCCCCCAGCTGACCATCCCCGAGAGCGCTCCCCACGGCTCTCACCACCCATAAGCCACTCCCTCACCCGGCGCTCTACCTCACCCCCCACCCGCTCACCCCCCCTCCCCCCGCTCTCGCCCGCTCCGCTCTCCCCCCTCTCCCCCCCGCTCACACCCCCCCCCCGTTTACCCCCCGCCCCGCTTATCCCCCACCCACACACACACAGAGCACGCACTGTGCGTCTCTCCCCTCACACAGGCCGCTCCCCGTCCCCGAGGCCGCTCCTCCGGCTGTCTCCGCCTCTCCCCGCGAGAGGCACAGCCTCTCCGCTGAGGAGCCCGAGGTGGAGGAGGACGGCGGCCGGTACCCGGAGGAAGAGGAGCGTGGCCGTGTGCAAGGTGAGGAAACGCAGGGGAATGGGTTATTTAGCGCATCCCTGACTCCCCCTGCCCCCCCTACCCTTTGCCCCCTGCCCTCCCTCCCTGTGCCCTTTCCCGCTGCCCTTTGCCCCCTGCCCTCCCTCCCCCTGCCCTTTGCCCCCTGCCCTCCCTCCCTCTGGCCTTTGCCCCCTGCCCTCCCTCCCCCTGCGCTCCCTGCCCCTGCCCTTTGTCCCCTGCCCTCCCTCCCCCTGGCCTTTGCCCCCTGCCCTCCCTCCCCCTGCCCTTTGCCCCCTGCCCTCCCTCCCCATGCCCTTTGTCCCCTGCCCTCCCTCCCCCTGCCCTTTGTCCCCTGCCACCCTCCCCCTGCCCCCCCAGCCCTTTGCCCCCTGCCCCCCCAGCCCTTTGCCCCCTGCCCTTTGTCCCCTGCCCTCCCTCCCCCTGCCCTTTGCCCCCTGCCCTCCCTCCCCCTGCCCATTGCCCCCTGCCCTTTGCCCCCTGCCCTCCCTCCCCCTGCCCTCCCTCCCCCTGCCCTTTGCCCCCTGTCCTCCCTCCCCCTGCCCTCCTGCCCCCTGCCATCCCTCCCCCTGCCCTTTGTCCCCTGCCCTTTGTCCCCTGCCCTCCCTCCCCCTGCCCTTTGTCCCCTGCCACCCTCCCCCTGCCCCCCCAGCCCCCTTTGCCCCCTGCCCCCCCAGCCCTTTGCCCACTGCCCCCAAGCCCTTTGCCCCCTGCCCTTTGTCCCCTGCCCTCCCTGCCCCCCCTCCCCCTGCCCCCCCTGCCCTTTGTCCCCTGCCCTCCCTCCCTCTGCCCTTTGCCCCCTGCCCTTTGCCCCCTGCCCATTGCCCCCTGCCCTCCCTCCCCCTGCCCTTTGCCCCCTGCCCCCTGCCCTCCCTCTGCCCTTTGCCCCCTGCCCTCCCTCCCCCTGCCCTTTGCCCCCTGCCCTCCCTCCCTCTGCCCTTTGCCCCCTGCCCTCCCTCCCCCTGCCCTCCCTCCCCCTGCCCTTTGCCCCCTGCCCTCCCTCCCCCTGCCCTTTGCCCCCTGCCCTCCCTCCCCCTGCCCTCCTGCCCTTTGCCCCCTGCCCTCCCTCCCCCTGCCCTTTGCCCCCTGCCCTCCTGCCCTCCCTCCCCCTACCCTTTGCCTCCTGCCCTCCCTCCCCCTGCCCTTTGCCCCCTGCCCCACCAGCCCTTTGCCCCCTGCCCCCCAGCCCTTTGCCTCCTGCCCCCCCAGCCCTTTGCCCCTCCGTGCCCTTTGCCCCGCCCCTCCCTGACCTTTTCCCCTCCCTGCCCTTTGCCCCGCCCCTCCCTGCCCAACCCGCCCTTCCCTGCAACTCCCCCCCGCCCCTCCCTGCCCCCCCTCCCTGCCCTTCCCTGCAACTCCCCCCCGCCCCTCCCTGCCCCCCCTCCCTGCCCTTCCCTGCAACTCCCCCCCGCCCCTCCCTGCCCCCCCTCCCTGCCCTTTGCCCCCCCTGCCCCCCCTCCCTGCCCTTTGCCCCCCCCCGCCCCTCCCTGCCCTTTGCCCCCCCCCCCGCCCCTCCCTGCCCTTTGCCCCCCCCACCCCTCCCTGCCCTTTGCCCCCCCCTGCCCCTCCCTGCCCTTTGCCCCCCCCGCCCCTCCCTGCCCTTTGCCCTCCCCGCCCCTCACTGCCCTTTGCCCTCCCCTCCCTGCCCTTTGCCCTCCCCACCCTTCTACGCCCCTTGCCCCCCCGCCCTTCGACGCCCCCCCCCCCCCCCCTGCCCTTCCACGCCCGGGCAACGCCGGGTCTCTTAGCTAGTATCATATAAATAACAAATAATATAAATAACACATAAAGGGAATAAGTGCTTCAGACATAAAAGTAACATTAAGGAAGAGGAGTCCCTGCTCCGAGGAGCTTACAATCTAATTATTTGTATTATTGTCTTGTTTTCCCCCATCCTTGCTAGATAAATCTTTGTGAAAGGATCCAGAAATAATAAACCAAATCAGCTCTATTTAGCAGAGAATCCTATTAACTTCTATATCTCCCCAAACACTCTGTATACCACATGGAGACGCGCCCGGAGATTTTGAGAAATACGCCCATTTAAAGCTGCAGTTCAGTCAATATCCTGCACGTGTGGTTTTTTTAATAAATCAGTTCTGTAGTAAGAAAAAATACTTTTAGCATTTTCTGTTTTTAAAAAAACAACTTTGAAAGACCAATTTTCTTGTATTCTATTTTAACAGCCATTTGCTAAGGCGCTGCCCCTTCATGTCCTGTCACAAGCCCTGGCACACCCCTTTGTCAGCCCTGCCCTCCCTCTAGCACATGTCAGTGCAGGAGTGCTCATGAATATTCATGAGCTTCCACTGACAGACAAGCAGAATATAAACAGATCCCTTCACTAATTATGTCACCAAATTTCGACCTATCAATACATGGAGAACGAATTGACCGGCAGCTATACAGTTCTTTAGGTAATTAGAGATTGCACACATAAAACTATCGAAGTAAAAAAAAAAAAAAAAAGACTGAACTGCAGCTTTAAATATGCAAATGATCTCATTTGAATATGCTAATACAATTATTTCCCAGGTATCTCCAGCCCTGATTTCAAGGTATATTCTTCTCTGATGACAAGTCTTTACAACCCTGCAACACGTTGGATTTGATGCTCTTGGGTTGGGTAGTTATACCTCACCAGCTCCAATGAAGGGGTAGATCAAAGTGATTAAATAATACTATGTACGTATGCACTATTATCTCCAACTGGCTATTTCCAACACATGTGTTGCCACAGAGGCTACTTTCCAATGTCTTACAGCAGGGGTGGCCAACTCTAGTGCTCCAGGGCCACCAACAGGTCAGGATATCCCTGCTTCAGCACAGGTGCCTCAATCAGTGGCTCAGTCTTCGACTGAGCCACAGATTGAGGCACCTGTGCTGAAGCAGGGATATCCTGACCTGTTGGTGGCCCTTGAGAACTGGAGTTGGCCACCCCTGCCTTAGGCTACGGCTCCGCTGCCTGCACTGCCCGTGCGCCTGCCAGGCCGACGGCGCGTCCAGCCGAATTCCCCGGTCTGCAGTGATCTGCAGGGGGATCCACGCGGGATCCCCCCCCCCCTCTCGCAGCGGCCCCGGCCCCATTGAGAGGCGGCTCTTGTCCCCGCAGCGACCGCCATAGCGAGCGCTGCAGCAGCCAGCGGGGACCAAGCCTAACAGACAATGTCAGCATCACAAGGGTCAACCTGATACCCACCCGCGGCCCCTCCGTCCCCAGCTGCTTCAACATGGAAATGGGGGAAAGCGCCTTAGCACGCGCCATCAGTGACTGATCGTTCATCCAGCCGCGCAATATTCTCCAACTCAATTTGGAACCCGTCAGAAATTCTCTCTCTATTTTTTTATTATTAGTTTCTGCGTTATTAAATGAGGCTGTTCCCGGCTAAAACACTTCTCCCCCCCCCCCCCCGAATCATGGCTCCGAGCTGTTTATTCAAATCCAATAACGCGCTCTGCTTCGCCGCTGCCTGTGACCGCTAAATGCCAACACGGTGATACATCTCTTCTCTACTGTCACAAATATTAAAGCCGGCAATAATGCTGCTAATGTGTCATAACTAAGTTGATTTCTAAATAACTCCGATCCGTCATTCTATATAGTAAAGTAAAATCCGCCCGCGGCAGTGAGTTAGCTCCGCACTGCGTTATATATATTGCTGTTGTCGGCGGGCACAGTAAGCTGGGAAATTGTCTGCCGAGATTTGTCACCGCGGAAAGAAGACATCGTATCTGTCAATGTGTTTAGTGTTATTAATTATTGTCTGTCGCAGTAACGCTATTAATGATATAATGGCATTACCCTCGTTCCTGGTATTACAGGCGCATTCTTTATTCGGAGTATATGCTGGAGATCGTGTGTTATCTTGTCGTATAATCTTTTTTTTTTTTTTTTTTAACACGTTGATATTTACGCATTACAATCATTTTACGTTTGGAATAATCAACTGGCGGCCTTAATTATGTTACAGTTACCCCGGGGGGTAATGGTTCTGTGGCAGTATAGATCCAATGCAGAGTGACAATTGCACATTTTTACTTCTGGTTTGCCACTCTGGGATTCGGTGCAGAAATCATTATTAATAACTTTCTCATATAGCGCTTACCTCCCGATGAGACTCAGAGCGCGTCACAATTACAGCACAGCGCGCGGTACGGAACACATAGGAATGTTACAGACACAGTCTCTGCCCCGCAGAGCTTACAATCTATGTGTTTGGTGCCTGAGGCACAGGGAGATAAAGTGACTTGCCCAAGGTCACAAGGAGCCGACACCGGGAATTGAACCAGGTTCCCCTGTTCAGTTCATTGTTTACAGAGTCAGTTACAGCGTCATTACCTCTTTCCTGCGAGAGGGGCTGCAACGCATTGCGGGGAGATGGTTAACCCCCCAGGTGCTGGACTTAACCAATAATATTAATATTAACCAAATGCCGAGAAGCGGTTTATGTCCGAGTTCCTATTTCAACGCCAAGGCTCGGCTCCACCAAGCGCCGTTTAGTAACTTAACAGTTCGAGATGATGGTGTGCAAATGAGGCGTTTCCCTAACCGCGCATATCCGCGGAGGTTCGCTAAGGTTTCCGCGGTGACGCTAAGGCCGCGCTTATAGTGCTGGCGACGTCTACGCGACCGATGACGTCATCCATCGCCACCCGCGAAAGTTATAATTAGATTTTCCGCGACTGTGCCAGCGACGTCACGAAAGGAGGCGGGCCAAGGTCTCTGATTGGTTTAGAGACAGTCACATGTGGCAACTGTCGCTAAAAAAATCAAGTAGACCGGGCTTCAAATTTTTTTTGCCGCTCCGTCGCCGTCGCACTTAATATAAACGCTTGCGATGGAGTCAATGTATTTGATTTGGAGCGACGTCGCGTCGCAAGGCACTATAAGCGCAGCCATGCTGACTATTGCTTCATTCGACTGGATGTTTTTCCGCTGTCTGACAGCAGAGGGCAGCGCCGAGCCACGCAGAATATATCACCAAATAAATATTTCCAGTGCTTGCTATACTGTATATAAGTGTTGTGCGTTCTGCAGCTGCTTAGCAGATTGTGGGCCGTTAGCTTTATTCCACGGGGCTAATCTAAGAAGACAGGTAACACAGCATTAGATGGGTATTTAGTTACTACCGAACCTGACGAAATGTATCACAACAAATGATGTGTGCGAATTGTATATACTGCATGTTAACATTAACAAGCTGCAAATAAAAATATCACGTGTGAGCAAATTCACACGTCTCAGACAGGTCTGCAACCCTTCCCCATTATCTCTTAGCAATGCTTCCACTGCAGCCAGGGATTCTGGGTAATGACATGCAAAAGAGCACCCAGTGTCACCTTTTGCTTCTTCTCTATTTTAACATGGGATCCTTATAAGTGTAGACCTGCCGCATTACATAGCTTTTCAGCACAGCCTGGGTTAGAGAAGTGCAGAGCCAGTAAACCTGCTCACAGACAGCCTTTCATTAACAGCGAGTACTGTAATAAGCGTGAAACGCGTTAGCGTATACTTACTCTGCTTGTGCCACGTGCTACACAACGTGAGGCACGCCCATACAGAAGGGACGGCCACGGATTGCGAGTACTGTTATCCCCTCACCACGTTGGTTGTTATCATGGGAGGTTTATTGCTGGACATTGCAGGGGTGGTACGCTCTAGGGAGGTAATCCAATAGGAAGAGAAGCAGAGTGGGCTGTTACAACAGCGGTCATCTGTATTATCAAGCAGGACCGTCTATATACACATACCTCCCCTGATTGTGAGCATCACACCTGCTTTAATCAGCAGTGACCTCACACCATATTGCCTTGACAGTTCTTTCTTCAAGCAAGCTTATATATAGATATCATGTATACCTGTTCATCAGTCTCGGTAGTGACGGTTGTATGTCACCAAGTTTTGGTAGCGCCGATCTACGGAACTTGGTTCTGTTTTTGTCTACAAACTTACAAACGTTGCGGGTCCTGGGTGCGAACTTGTTGTGTATTCTAGGGGTGATCGAGCCACCTGTGCTGAAGCAGGGATATCCTGAACACCTGACCTGCTGAGGGGAGCTTGAGGAGTTCAGCAGCCTCGGTGCATCCGATATTCAATTGGGATTCAAGCAGTTCTAGAATTGGACGTTTAATTCGAACGGATTTTCGATTGGGGGGGGGGGGTGTTCCTATTTTCATGTGCTGGTTTTTTTTGTTAATAAGAGGGTTGAACTTTATGATAAAACGTGCACATTTTGTACCAGAAACCAACATTAAAATGTTTTTCTTTTCGTTTTAATGACATCCAAAACCCAAACACAAAAAATATTTCGGAACCGCCACCAGAACCCCAATGTAAGCGCCAAACCTCACTGAAAACAACCGCAGCAGATTGATCCAGAAACACACACAATGTGGCAGGTAAAATGCGCTTATTGCAGAAACACACACAATGTGGCAGGTAAGATGCGCTTATTGGAGAAACACACACAATGTGGCAGGTAAGATGCGCTTATTGCAGAAACACACACAATGTGGCAGGTAAGATGCGCTTATTGCAGAAACACACACAAGGTGGCAGGTAAGATGCGCTTGTTGCAGAAACAGATCTGGCGGGGTTTTGGGGGGAGGAATTTGTTATACAACCTCCATAAAGGTAATGATACCAAATATTACTCTTAAATGTACCTTCATTACCTGCCAATGTGTGGCGGGAAAAGATGCATGTGTGTGTATTACATGAGCGAATGTTCGGCACACCGACAGGTCGGCTGTTAGAAGGCCCCAAAGATACTTATTATCTGTAAAAATACAAATCGGGTTTCTCCCGCTCATAATTTATAGGATAACCAAGGGGGGGCTCAACGCCAGTCCCCAGGGGCCACCAACAGCTCAGGTTTTCAGGATATCCCTGCTTCAGCACAGGTGGCTCAATCAGAGGCATAGTCGAAGACTGAGCCACCTGTGCTGAAGCTCGGACTGATTGGGCCACCTGTGCTGAAGCTGGGATATCCTGAAAACCTGACCTGTTGGTTCCAGCTTCAGCACAGGTGGCTCAACCAGTTGCTCAGTGTGAGCCACTGATTGAGACACCTGTGCTGAAGCAGGGATATCCTGAAAACCTGACCTGTTCGTGGCCCTTGACGACTGGAGTTGGCCACCACTAGGATGACCTGTTTAAAAACTGCCCGGGTTACATAGCGTTAAATAATACTACAATGATAGCAAATAGTAAGACTGCCATCACACACCATTAATCACAGCTTTGATCTCTGCTGGTTCAGATTATAGCTCTGTAGGATCTCAACAACAACCCGGCAGCCAAGGCCAGATGGGAGCAGTGGCCAAAAAGATGTTCTCAGCGCCCTCCTCAGTGACAACAAACACACAGCCCGCTGCGCGTGGCGACACTGCGTCTGCAGATGTTCCCGGTTGCTGGGAGGTTCCAGAAGTGCAAACGCGTTGGGAGGGCCCCGGCGTCCCCAACACATGTGAATACAGCTGTACTGCAATCTGGTCCTGGTATGCTGGGCGTTGGGGCAGAGAATGGGAGCGAGCATCTTAACCCATCCTCACCCACGCCTCCCCCACAAACAGAAAGTATCGCAATCATCACAAGCAAGATGCGCTCCGTGGCAGGGCACCTGGAAAAGCCACGAAACGCGTCTCCACATCACGCAGAGCCGCAGTTCCTGCCTCTTCATGTATATAGCATTTTCTCTCTTCATTTCTTTTAACCTGTTGCTGCCAGTAAGCACAGTGCAGCATAAGGCCGCGCTTATAGTGCCGGTGACAGCGATGCGACATTGCGTGAAAACAAATGCATTGCCGCCGTCGCGTGCGCTTATAGTAAGGACAGAACAACGGAGCGACAGCTTGGTCGCGATTGCTGGAAGTCATCTCAATTTGATTTTTCCAGCGACCGCAGCCTGACGTCGCTCCGTCCTTACTATAAGCGCACGCGAGGGCGGCAATGCATTTGTTTTGACGAGACGTTGTGTCACCGTCGCCGGCACTATAAGCGCAGCCTAAGGGGGGTAATGAAAGTAACTGGTGCAGTGACGGCCGGGGCCACAACTCAACTAATATTAGCCGTGGTACCCTGAGCGATTTAATAAGAACGTCTCCATCCGGGCCCTGGGATGTTAAACAGTGTGCGGGGGGGGGGGGCTGCTTCCTCCCTGTCTGTAGCCCTGCGAGTTCAACCCGCTCTCAGTCCCCCTCCTTCCTAATTCTCCCACTTCCCCCCATCCTTCCATTCCCCCCTCCCTCTTCCCCCTCCTGCTTCCCCCCTCCTCTGCCTCTCTCCCACTCCCCCCCCATTTTCCCCCACCTCTCCCATTTCCTCTCCCTATCTCCCACTTCCTCCGCCCCTTCTCTCCTACATCCCCCCCTCCTTCCTTTTCTCCCCCTTCCATCTCTCCCACTTCCCCCTCTCTCCCACTTCCCCCCCACTCCCCTCTTCCACTTCCCTTCCTTTTCTCCCCCTTCCATCTCTCCCACTTCCCTCTCTCCCACTTCCCCCCCTCTCCCACTTCCCCCCCCCCTCCCACTTCCCCCCGCCTCCCACTTCCCCCCCCCTCTCCCACTTCCCCCCCCCCTCTCCCATATCCCCCCCCTCTCCCACTTCTCCCCCCCTCTCCAACGTCCCCCCCTTCTCTCCCACTCAACCCCTGTCTCCCACTTGGCCCCTCTCGCTCTCACTTGCCCCCCTCTCTACAGGGTCCTGTCCTACCCAGCAGAGGGTGACCAACCCAGGCGGGAGATAGGAGATGTTGGGCCTAACCTAACTTCCAAGTTCGAACCACCTCCCCTTTTCTGCCAGATCAAATCTCTGTGCTCCCCCGGATGGTGGCTCTGTCCTTTGGGTGATGGAGCTCTTTGAACCTCCTTTTCTTACTGTCTACTGACAGCACCACTTGAAGGGGAGACCTGTGAGGTTTGGAAAACAAGGTTCATCAAGTAAAGTTCTCTCATGTGACTCCTTTAAAAGGTAACGCAACCTCCAGCAAACCTCCATCTTCTTTATGGAGAAATAAATCACTTGTTAAACATTTTTGTTTTTCTGCACAGTTACATAGTTAGATAGTAGATGAGGTTGAAAAAAGACTTCCGTCCATCAAGTTCAACCTATGCTAAATTTAGACAACAGATATTTTATCCGATATCTATACTTACTTATTGGTCCAGAGGAAGGCAAACAAAAAACCCCAGTGTGATATGATCCAATGATATCTCATAAGGGGAAAAATAAATTCCTTCCTGACTCCAAGAATTGGCAATCGGATTAATCCCTGGATCAACCTTCCTTCCCATGTATACTTATTTGGTATATCCCTGTATACCTTTCCTTTCCAAAAAGATGTCCAACCTTTTTTTGAACAAATCTATTGTATCTGCCATCACAGTCTCCATGGGTAATGAATCCCACACTGTAACTGCCCTTACTGTAAAGATAAAAACAAACAAAATAAATCTGGCGCCAAAAACAAATATCAAGTTATGGAATCTGACCATACATGAAATGTCCAGTCTGGAGGATCTGGGAATCTTGGGATGTATCACAGGAACAGTCTCACTCGTGGCGGGACACGCGATCGCTATTGAGCTTAGCTACATTTCCTCAGGCACTTCCACGTTGCGTACGCACCAACTGCCGCCATGAGCCGCGAGGCGAGCACGGGAGTATCGGATCTCCCATCTGGTGGACATCGGTGTTAGTGCCCTGGAAGTATCTACCAGCTGCCGCAGCGGAGTGAGGAGAACACCGGAGGTGCTTGATTTTCCATACAGACGGCGCCGGTGTGAGTACCCTGGAGGGACAATCGCCGTAGCCACCTGCAGTCAGCTGCCTTGAATAGAGACTATCCTCTATGCTTTGTGGAATCCTGCTTGTCGTAAGTAGGATTTCAATTTTTCCCGTTGAAGGAGCAACCACAGTGTCCCTGTCATCTAGACATATGTCTTTCTATTTTATTATTATAATAAATAAGTATTTTTCAGCTTATCACTAGATGTTGTGCTATTGTACTGTTTGTTTGTGTGTCAGTTAGTCATTGTTAATATTGTCTATGCCTACAGTTTAACAGTTATACACTATTATATTTCCTATGTTGTGAGACTGTTCCTGTGATACATCCCAAGATTCCCGGATCATCCAGGCTTATATGTTTAAGTTCTTTGTTACTTATCACAGTATATCTGTAACACTAGTTAGTATTTAGAGCATTAGCGCTTTTAACACATTTCCTTTTTTGCCCTTACTGTAAAGAACCCTTTCCTTTGTTGCTGGTGAAATCTCCTTTCCTCCAACCTTAAGGGATGACCCTGTGTCCTTTGTACTGTCCTGGGGATGAATAATTATTTTAAAAGCTCCTTGTACTGTCCCCGAATATATTTGTATATAGTTATCATATCCCCTCTTAGACGCCTCTTTTCTAATGTAAATAAATCTAATTTAGCTAGCCTCTTCTCATAAATCAGATTATCCATCCCCTTTATTAATTTAGTACCTCTTCTCTGCACTCTGTCTAGTTCCATAATGTCTATTCTAAGGAGTAGTGCCCAAAATTGTACTCCATATTCAAGGTGTAGTCTTATTAATGTTTTATAAAAGGGCATAATTATGTTTACTTCCCTTCCATCCATTGCCTGTTTAATGCAAGATAAGATCTTATTTGCATTTGCAGCTACTGCCTGACTTTGGGCACTATTGCTAAGCCTGCTGTCTACCAGCACTCCTAAATCCTTCTCTATCAAGGATTTCCCTAATTTATCCCCATTTAATTAGTAAATTCCCTGTTTGTTCTTGTTTTCCAAATGCATAACCGTACATTTATCTGTATGAAACCTCATCTGCCATTTACCTGCCTAAGTTTCCAGTCTCTCCAAGTCCTTCTGGAGAGAAATTACATCCTGCTCTGATTCTATTACCTTACACAATTTAGTATCATCAGCATAGATGGAGACTTTGCTCTCGATGCCAACCTCAAGGTCATTAATAAAGTTAAAAAGCAGGGGTCCCAGTACCGATCCCTGAGGTACTCCACTCACAACTTTAGCTCAACCTGAAAAAGTTCCATTTATGACAACCCTCTGTTGTCTATCCTTCAACCAGTTTTCAATCCAGGTGCAAATATTTTTACAGAGTCCAAATTGCTTTATTTTGTACACCAACCTTGTGTGGAACTGCATCAAAAGCCTTTGTAAAAGCTAAGTAGACCACATCAACTAAATTACCAATGTCTAAATTCCTACTTACCTCCTCAAAGAAACAAATAAGGTTAGTTTGGCATGATCTATCCTTCATAAATTCATGCTGACTATTACTACTAATAATAATAATAGCATGTTCTTGTATAGTGCTGCTAATTGTACGCAGCGCTTTACAGAGACATTTTGCAGGCACAGGTCCCTGCCCCATAGAGCTTACAATCTATGTTTTTGGTTCCTGAGGCACATGGAGATAAAGTGACTTGCCCAAGGTCACAAGGAGCCGACACCGGGAATTGAACCAGGCTCCCCTGCAGCAATCTCAGTATCAGTCAGTGTCTTTACTCACTGAGCCACTCCCTATCTTACTAATAATTTTGTTTTCCCTTAGGTATTCCTGAATATTATCCTGTACTAAACTTTCATGTAGCTTGCCCACTATTGAAGTCAGACTTGCAGATCTGTAATTCCCTGGTTGTGATCTAGCTCCCTTTTTAAATATAGGCACCACATCTGCTTTACGCCAATCTTGTGGTACTGAGCCTGTGGAAATGGAGACTTTGAATATTAAAGGTAATAGTTTGGCTATTACTGAACTTAGATCCTTAAGAACACTTGGATGTATGCCATCGGGGCCAGGTGCCTTATTTAGATTCATTTTATTAAGCCGCCTATGAACTTCTTCCTCAGTTAACAAATTGTTCGTTAATATAAAGGTTGTGGCTTCCTCCTGCAGCACTACTATTGAAATTGATTCTTCCCTGGAAAACACAGAGGCAAAGAATTTGTTTAATACCTCAGCTTTTTCCTTATCTCTAATAATTTGCCTGCCCATCTCATACTGATAGGGTCCTATATTTTCTTTTGTCATTTTTTGTTAAGGTACTTAAATAACTTTTTAGGGTTTATCTTACTTTCTATTGCAATCCTTTTTTCATTATCCATTTTTGCAAAAACATAATTCCAATTTATTCCTTGTAGATTAGCCCCCAGTTTATTAAAATCGGCCTTTCTAAAGTTTTTGTTGAACCCAATTTAATATGGTTTTTGAGAATGTATTTCGAATGAGACCATGTTATGATCACTGTTACCCAAATGTTCCCGGACTTGGTTATTTGTTATTACTTCTACATTGTTTGATATCACCAAATCCAGTATTGCCCCTCTCCTGGTTGGTTCATCAATAATTTGGGTTATGTAATTGTCTTTAAGCACCCCCAAAAATCTGTTTCCTTTCGTTGTAATGCTAATCTCATTGTCCCAGTCTATGTCTGGGTAATTAAAATCACCCATACATGACCTAGTTTTGATGCCTCCTCCATTTGCAAAAGTTTTTTGGTTTCCTCTATCTCACAGATATTTGTTGGTTTATAGCATATCCCTACAAAATGTTCTTTGCATTTTCATCAATCCCTTCATAAATATCTTCCCTTATAATAGGTTTTAGATCCGGTTTAACATATAAGCATACTCCACCTCGTCTTCGATTTTGCTTGATCCTTCCGAAAAAGGGAATAACCCTCTAAATTAACTGCCCAGTCATGAGTTTCATCCCACCATGTTTCAGTAATGCAAATGATATCATAGTGCTCCCATGTAGCTATTAATTCAAGCTCCCCTATTTTATTTGCCAGACTTCTTGCATTAGCACGCCCATGCATTTAAGGATTTTCTTTCAGACTGTACTATTATCTTA
This sequence comes from Ascaphus truei, assembly GCF_040206685.1. NCBI lineage: Eukaryota > Metazoa > Chordata > Amphibia > Anura > Ascaphidae > Ascaphus > Ascaphus truei. The sequence goes on along the minus strand of NC_134501.1, from coordinate 25,225,669 downwards.
TCTGCTCCTGCCTTTCTACTCCAATTGGATTTAGTCTTGAGAAGTTTTCTAGTACTATCTGTATTTAATACTGGTGTCTCCCTGCTTGCTAAACTCCCACTTACCCCCATTCTACCTCCATGACCCCTTGATATTTCCCCATCTATTCTATTTAGTTTATGTTTCTTGTCCTCCCCCCCCACTCCATCCTAGTTTAAAATCTCATCCAACCTTTTTAGCATTCTCCCACCTAGCACAGAAGATCCCTCTTCATTGAGGTGCAATCCGTCCCTAGCATAAAGATGGCACCTCCCAGAAAAGGAGTCCCAGTGCTCTAAAAACCTCATTAATACACCCCTTTCTTAGACATGCATTAACCTCCCCAATCTCCGACTGTCTCCCTGCGGTAGCGCATGGCACTGGTACGTATCTCAGAAAATACTATCTTGGAGGTCCTTGCCTTATGCTTGCAGCCTAAATCCCTGAAATCATTTTTTAGGACCCTCCATCCTACTCTAACTTTGTCATTGGTGCCAACCTGTTCTGAAGCAGGGACTGATTGAGCCACCTGTGCTGAAGCAGGGATATCCTGAAAACCTGACCAGTTGGGGGGCTTGAGGACTGGAGTTGAGCACCCCTGTTATAATCAACTTTCTCTCCCTGCCATTAGCCGGCTTTGAGCGTTCACAAACAGGAGAAAAACGCTAATTTTCCGCAGTTTTAAACCGCATCATGTGGGGAACGGCTAATTCTCCAGATTAAATGGCTTGTGAGCGCTCGAGCAGATATTTCCTAGATCATTGCAAATTAGGGTCGATTTGAAGAAGTGACTTATCTCCCTGAATACTTTACATAGGCGTATGAGCGAACGCAGACTGCTCGCTGTCTTTTGCAGAGTGGGATTCTACAGGGAAATAAAAGGTTAAACGGAAAAGTGGGGCACAGGCGGGGCGGTGAATGTACAATCTGTTACACTGGGAGGGGAGGAAAACTGAAATCACATTGTGTTGTAACCTTTTTTAACAAGATTTGACACACTTTCCATGTTGATTGTCGCCTTGATATGCAGGCTCTGGGACAGCGGCGTGCAAACAGTGGGGGCGGCGGTTGCAGAGGCCCTGCGCCCTTCCCCAAGGCATTTAAATGAAATGCCGGGGGGTTCGCGTGAGGCCTCTGTAACCTACTTACCGGGTCTCAGTAGTTTGTTGTTCCGCGTCGCAGTGATGCCGCGGGGCCATGTACATGGCGACGGGATCGTGTGACATCACAAAGCCGGTCAAACAGTAAGGGGGACGCGAATAGCTGCGGGAGCAGGCGGGGAGGGGGGGCCCAGCTCAAAAAGTTTGCCCTCCCCTGCTCTAGGACAGCGGTGGTCAACGCCAGTCCTCAAGGCCCACCAACAGGCCAGGGTTTAAGGATATCCCTGCTTCAGCACAGATGGCTCAATTGTTGACTGGCCAACTCCAGTCCTTAAGGGCCACCAACAAAACAGGGTTTACAGATATCCCTGCTTCAGCACAGGTGGCTCGTCACCTGTGCTGAAGCAGGGATATTCCTAATGCCTGACCTGTTGGTGGCCCTTGAGGACTGGAGTTGGCCGCCCCTGCTGTAGGACTCCATAGATAGCTCCCTGTGCTCCTTTGTGACATTTGCTAGCTTACACTTGCGTTGCTGACACCCCTCTGGCTTTAAATGTTCATTGTTTGCTTTTTCCAAGGAAGGTTTCCCACCCGGCTCAATCATTCCATACGTTTCGCGATTCGCTGTACCGGGCCAGGTGGCCAGGCGGCGCCCGCGGAGAATAGGACATCTTCCTACGTTACTCGGACGTAATGAAGGGCACGAGCTTTATACCTGGAGTTATGTGCAGGAAGCCGGGACGTTATCAGTTGGCCAGCGTCAATCGGAGGATATAACTACAAGGAACTACTGGCAGCACCTTTCCAGAACCAGGAGGTCCCCAGATCTAGAATAACAGAGGTTGAGCTCTGAAGACCCCCTTGTTCCCAAAAAGCGACCATAAGCAGTCTAGGACATATGGCCACGACAAGTGCGTTTGGCCTCACCACAGGGACACTCAGCCGGCAGCCGCTTCGCCGCTGTGGTAAGTCTCTAACCTTAACCCTTTTCCTAAAACCCCATAATCTGAACCCCTAATACGAACACTACCTCCTACCCTAAAAAGCTTAACCCTTTAGCATAAAATCCCTACAGTTAACCTCCTACCCCTACAATGTTAACCCCTTACCATAACTCCCCTAAAATCTTCCCTTATTGCAGAAGCGGTCAGCGGCATTGGTTCCCACGGCGGATCGACTGCGGCAAAATTTGGTCACGGTGAAACGGTTGTGACCAAATGTCCCATACCGACCCAAGAGTTCTTCATAGGTATTGCTATTAGTCTACAGAAGATTGAAAGCTCATGAACGATACTTAGGTCTTCTTCATATCAAATTAGCCCATGAAGACATGAACCTGAAGAAGACCTTGTCCTAATCACTGGTATATCCTTCAGCACCTTTAACAGGAGGATGATGGGAAATATTTCTATCAGGACCTATAATTATCAGATATTGTGAATTTTCTTGGACGGTCCTTAGGAATTAGCCAAGTCATTGCAATGTTAATACCTTACACACAACGCCTCATGTTCAGCTACAAACAGTATATATTGTAGTCCATGGAATTTTAGGCCAAACTTTTGAAGCATCAATATACTATTTTATGTTCAGAATCAGTGAAGAAAAAATTCACCCGCCACTCAAGCAGTGAAAGACATATGTACTGTATATGAGTGATAATTATAGTGCACACCCCAAAATGATAATAAATGAAATACTTAGTCGAACCAGATGACAGCATCTCAACCCAAAAAATGAACCACTCTCCTTGGTTCTTGTCAGCAGTTTCACAGAAGTAATTTAGGGAGCACAAATCAACAGTAATGCATGGAAAAAACCCCCACAATAATCCTATATAAACACTTTGTGGTGCGGGTGTGGGGCAAGTAATGGGAAGAAACTCTTCAGAGGATGTACGCTCAGTTTCTATAGAAACTATGGGCATTGTGTACCCAGAGCAGGGTTAAGAAAACAAAGAGATGAAGACACAATAGTGAAGACAAATAACATACTGTATATTGAAAACACACTCGTATTGGTTAGGTGATATCAACTCACATTCTAACCCTTCGTCACTTGGTGATGCACGATTAGGCTGCTGGCTGAGTGAACCGGCGATTGCAGCGGGTGTCCCGCAGTTGAAGGAGACCCCACGCGGAGGGCTGGTGCGCCTCCAGTCTCCGCGATCCCGGAACGACACTTTTGTGTCTTCATTTCTTTTTTTTGTGTGGGGTATACGCGAGAATCCCTGTGAAGCTGCACTCTGCATCTGAGCCTACACACTGCTCTGGGTATACAACGCCCATAGTTTCTATGGAAATTGTGAGTGTGCATCCTCTGAAGAGTTTCTACCCATTTTTTTTCCATGCATTACCGTTGACTTGTGCGCCCTAAATTACTTCTGTGAAAATGTTCAGAATCAAACATGTATGCACATGTTTACTAAGCGGTGCTACGCCATGACACTTCCCGTTCACGTGAGCGGTCAGATGCATTACGCACCACTTAGTAAACATGTCTCTAAACGGCAGACATTGTGTGACCTGCCTGAGTGCTTCCACTTTACCACATATCCCAATTAGATTAGTAAATCCACGAAGGTCTCCGAGATTACAAAACACAATTCCTGCGCTTTACAGGTAGAAGATGAAGTCTTTTTATTGCATTAGTAACCCGTTCCAAAAATATAACTATAGAAAACAATAATTGGTCCTCGGATTCAAATCCTCTGGTTTGTACGGATACGGTGTCCAAGACAGGCAGCGGGTTTCACCCGATGGTAATGTAACTCCTTCCATGCCTTCATTCCTTCTATATTGGCAGAACAATACATAAAGCCACGCTTGCTGGGGATAGTGGAAAACCACTAACCCAGGGGGGCTCAGCTCCAGTCCTCAAGACCCCCCAACAGGTCCGTTTCAAAGACTGAGCCACTGATTGAGCCACCTGTGCTGAAGCAGGAACATCCTGAAAACCTGACGTGTTTTGGGCTTGACGGCTGGAACTGAGAACCACGGCACTAACCCCCTTCCCTGCCAGCAACCATCCCAACTGCGTGGTGTCTTAAGAAAACATAATATGCGATTTCTGTGGATCACATTTAAGATGGCTGTCTCTAGGATGTTTATATTTTCTGAGCAATAACATCAACTTTTAGCATTCCCTGAACTGCACTTTTCAACGATTACATATTTATTGAAGTACGTACACTTGGGAGAGAAGAATGAAATGTATGTGATAAAATGTGGCAACGGTTTCAGCCTGAACTACTAGATTAGATTCAACTTTATTACCCACGTATTAAAATGTCGGTGTTGAACGTGAGGCTGAAGAGATTCTGCTTGTGAACTAGAAAAGGTTCTGGAAGCCACTGGACATACAGTGCGTGGTCTTCTTAATCCCGCAACACCGACTGGAAAGCATCCACAGCTTCCACGCTCACGGTCATTTTACCGATCACCTGCCCGCCGGTCTGGGAGTCGTGAACTGAGACGGAAGCAGAAAGACGCGCATACTGTCAGCAGGAGCTGCATCCCACCGAGGAGTACAGACGGGAAGTCGGAGAGTTAAGGGAGAGGGGAGAGGTGACATTAGATGGTTTACACCCAGCCCAAGCCAAACTGGCATAGAAGAGGTTAAGGGAGAAGGGGGGAGAGAGATACATATCATACATATCAGCTCAACCCCCTTATAACGCTGTGTTTGGGGTCCAGATAATCACTTCGCGTTATACATTGCATTGTACAATAAAATATTTAAGATACCAATAATCGTGTTGTAAAGTATTCATAAATATGAAAATTGGGAGCCACGCTTGCATCGCGTTATAACGGGGTTGAGCTGTACATGCAGCAAGTGAAATAAAAGATTTGGTTAGGTGAATGTACCCGCCCGTGCTGAGTCTCACCATGAGATATATATGCCAAGCTTTGGGAAACTTACTGTCGATGGTTTGGTTGATGATATCTTTGCCGCTCTGTACGATATCGCCGAGGTTGATGTTGGCAAAGCCGACATCTTCACACTCGAGATCTTGTTCATCCTCCGGGGGGTCGCTCACCACCGTAATCTTCACGCTGACCGAGAGACCACGTGCCGGAGATTAGGAAGGCCACGCTTACCCTTCTCTACTCTTAAACATACTGATCAATCCTTTTCTATTGCTACAAAGCCCGAAATAAACACTTCAATCGCACAGGCCTCTGCCAATTCTAACTCAGAGATGACAGTGCGGCCATTTTAAAAGTGACCCAATGTTTGCAAATGTACCACACTACTGCAGTGTAAAGATAAAAGCAAGGAGAAGCATGAACTGGTTTGTTTAATTGCCTCCTTCCCAGCCAGTGCGCAATTTAACACCCAAGAGTGAAGGGGTTTCTGCTGTAAACCCCTCCTGGTCCCACTCGTACCCAAGGGGTTAAGAGCCCTTTAATTTGTATTTTTCCCCCTAAATAAAATCTTGGAAGGATTGTGTTGTTGCTCTGACAAAATGATTAATAGGGAATCTGTCCCACAAACCCTTTAGTGACCTGAGGTTGGATCACATCTAACCGCAGTAAAAACGTGGCTTCCGCTGTAAAATGTGGGAAAGCTGCCCCCTTGGGTAGCTTATGAAATGTAAGACAGGCTTTTAAGACACAGCAAGATGTATGTGTTCTTTAAACTGGGTTTCAACATCCAGGCGCTGGGGCCAAGTTTTTATTCTTCTCTTAAAACGTTTAATTGCAGCAGCTCTGCAAAAGATGCTTTGAATTAGTGCCTTGTGTAGCACTCGGTACTCATGTGCGGCTGAATTCAGGACATGGTGCATTTTGATGCGTCTTGGCAACACATCTCCAACTCTGATCAACTTGTAAAGATAACTGGCTTAGGGTTCTCAACAAACCTCAGAACTATATATATATTTAAAAGCATCTCTGTTGTATCGCAATCGAACCTAAAAAAGGTGCGAATCCTCACGCTCCATTGTGAGAAACACATTTCCATTATGGTCACATTTCAATACACCGTAATATAATCTGCCTTCCCCATATTTTTGGAGGGATTGTACATTTGAGGACAGCGCGTAAGATTATTTTATTTTTTGAGCCAATGTTGTCAGTGTGTGCATCACAGTGCAATAATAATACCGTAATAATAAAACCCTATCAATTATAAATGCTGCAGAGCTTACAATTGAATTGAATGGTTAATGTGGCGTGGATGGACCTGGGAGATTCTCACTACAGATGCAGTGTGTGTGTGTGTGTGTGTGTCACGAGTCGGGCACACTTGCCCGGCCACCGCCCAAGACCCTGTTAATTATCATCATCGCCGGAATAACAGAGGGAGTTACCTTGCGTTACCGGGTTTCGGGCCGTCCAGCGCAGACCGGATGAGGTCTCTCTTCGCTTGGTTGTTTTCTTTATCCACGTGAATCACTGCGGGGGACAAAATACATAGAAACCGTCTCGACTTTAACCCCAGAAAACAAGGTCGTCCTTTGGTGACATGCAGCCACCTCCGAGGTGCAATCCTGGCATGCAATCTGCACTCTACAGAAAGCCTGTGAGCGGAAGGAGGAATGCGTCGGTCACGGAAGAAGATACCCTCCAATGGGTTCCTACATTAATGCCGACTTTTTGCAGCGAATAAGCGACATCAAATGCCTCAAGAAATGTCCCTTGTCCAGTAGCTCGGCAGACAACTTAAGTTAAGAACGCAAGCTGTGATTAAACATCAAACCCCTTCGATATTACGCACTCTGCTGCAGTCCCTGCTTCAGCACAGGTGGCTCAATCAGAGGCTCAGTCGTAGACTGAGCCACCTGTGCTGAAGCTGGGATATCCTGAAAACTTGACCTGTTGAGAGGGGTCTTGAGGACAGGACTTGAGCACCACTGCAATAAATCCTCCTCCTGGGCCCACCATCCTAAATCCGAAAACAGAAGCTTGGTCTCCATAGCGCGGGTACCATGTTATATTACAGGTGCCGAGCATCTTGTTTAGTCATTCTAGTCTGAGTGGGTCGGTGAGTAAAGATGTCGCAGAAGTCATTATCCCCTGTGGTGCCTTACGCTGAGATATTCTGCACCAACTCTGCCACTAAAACCTACGGAAACTCGGTGATATTCCGCATGGTGCTATCTGGCGGAACCTCACTGAGGACCGCTCTGTGTCACTTCCGTAGCCCTCCCGTCTCGCGGTTTCCGTTGCTCGTGTACCTTTGCTGTAGTTGTAGTAAATCCGTTGCCCGCGTGTTGGTTTCTGAAGTGACACGGGGGTCTCCTCGGTGGGTAGGTTGCAGAATCTGTACTCTACGAACAGTCGCTGGATAGTGCCGTTCAGCACGATGTCCGAGTCGGCGTCCAGGCTCAGGGAGGTGATCTCAATGCAGATTTTTTCTGATGGCTATCGGAGGATGGAAGAATGGGTGATATAGTCATTAATTAGTGTGTCACTGGAAGCTAGTGACAAATATACTAAAGGACCATTGTTTATTTGGGTGTTTCCCTTTGCCATAAGGTGATGGTGACAGCAGGGACCTATATGGCATATCATATATGTTCCTGCTATCACAGGGTGTCCATCACACACCAGAGAACTTTGTCTCTCTCTCACTTCAGGGTAACAAAGTAACACAAACATGGAAGATACTCTTTGAGCCTCTAACACTGCAGGGTGACCAAGGCAAAAAGGATATATGACCCACTGCGTCCGGGCCTTCAGCCACAGGAGAACACTATAAAACTACAATAAAGGTGTTGAAAAAGAGAGTTGAAGGCACTTTGGGATGTAGCCTCTATCAACAGTACCATTGCAAGGGCAAGTAAAAACCTCCATGTAGGCAGAGCTGCCATCAGGTGGCATAGGGAGGCCCAGTTGACTGAACCCGGAAGTTGAGGGAGCACCCAGCTGAAAGGTAGCCCCTCCCTACCTCCCCCAACCCCACAGCATCCCCCCTTAAGCAGAAGTGGACCCGGGAATGCTGGTGGTGGCCTGCATGTAGGACAAGTGCCTGCAGTACTGGCATTACTCCCACTAGGTTATTGGTGGACAACTCCAGTCCTCAAGGGCCAACGGGTCAGGATTTCAGGATATCCCTTCTCCATCACAGGTGGCACCATCAGTGCTGAGCAGGGATATCCTTAAAACCTGATGGTGAGCCTTGAGGACTGGAGTTGGCCACTCTAGCCGTAGCACGTGACCGCTAGACCGCATACTCTCTGCTGTCAACAAACGAGACAACGCATCTGAATAAAGTGATTAACATGCATGGGCTATATACATTTCCTCACATCATTGTACTTTCTATGTTCAGAATTTACAGTTCGGGGTCTTCAGCTGAGAAGATTTATTTTTTTGTAACTGGGAACATTTGCCAACAATTAAGAACAATATCTTTACATTTAATTTGCTGCCGCCAGGGAGGTCCCAGAAAGGACTGGAAGTGTCCCCTCCCCATGACTCTGACGGAGAAATGAAGTGTATTTTTCGTGGTGCAGAATGACAACCTCCAGCGCAACAACGCACAGTTCTTCCATTGTTCTCTGCTATTTTCAAATGTCGGTTACGCTTTACTTCAAACACTGAAACTTCAGTGGTCCCCAGAGCTTGCACTTCTCTTTGATATTATCAGGATCGCTTTGAGACTATGGATGATTGAGGGTGTGTTGGTGTATAATGACACACACAGTGTCCCTGCGGTGGAATCACACGTGTTGACACGGCACAGAACGTGTCCCCGTGGGTGGAATCTCGCGTGTTGACACGATACTGGGAGCGGTAAGTCTGGCTACATCTGTAGCATCTTTACCCTAAATTTGTTTTTGATTTTTCCATGTGAAACATACTTTATCCTACAGGGTAACACCGTGAGACCACACAGAATACAACTGCTACCAGACTCTGCAGTATAGGAGCACAGCTGTAGAAATATAATCCTGCCTACAATGTATGTAAATAATATAGTATATGCATTGTTTGAAGCTCTTATAACACAGACGCTGTAGTGAGCGTTTCCTGAAACCTATGGAAATTGCCATTAAAAATGGTAAGGTGTTCGAATGCAACAAGAGGAAAACACTGACTGTTTCACAATCCTTGTTTTCTGTGCCCATGCTTAACATCGGAGACCCAAATCCTGAACGTGGCCAACTGCCTGTTATGTGGTACTATATACTATGATGTATATGTGCTATGCACTAATATGCAGTCACGTTATGTACTATACACTATGATGTATATGTGCTATGCACGAATATGCAGTCACGTTATGTACTATACACTATGATGTATATGTGCTATGCACGAATATGCAGTCACGTTATGTACTATACACTATGATGTATATGTGCTATGCACTAATATGCAGTCACGTTATGTACTATATACTATGATGTATATGTGCTATGCACTAATATGCAGTCACGTTATGTACTATACACTATGATGTATATGTGCTATGCACTAATATACAGTCACGTTATGTACTATATACAATGATGTATATGTACTATGCACTGATATACAGTCACGTTATGTACTATACACTATGATGTATATGTACTATGCATGAATATGCAGTCACGTTATGTACTATACACTATGATGTATATGTGCTATGCAGTCACTTTAACAATTACACAGGCACCTACAATACTCACAAAGCCGGAAAGGACGGATAAGACGTGGGGTTAGTGGGTTGTAGGTTTTAAACCATGGCACCCATCGGATGGGTCTGCCACGCATGTTTGTAATGGCAAAAGCACGATATCCTGCACTTATTTTTGGTGCGCACTTAATGAGACGTACAAACGTGCCATCTGCCTTCTTATTCCCCCTTCCTAGCATCAAAAAATAAACCCTCATGTCAAAGAGGTGTAACCGCCTTGTCCATCGCTGCGCAGGAAATGTAAGAAATTAACAACACGCGATCTCAGAAAGCCAGATAATGAAGGAAAAAAAAATATCAATATCTGCGCCCCAAATCAAAAGCGTGTTTGCGTGATACATACAGTAATCCCCACGCGTTCGTCTAGAAACAGACCCGGCTTTCATTTAACGGTGCAGCGTTGAACTATTGCAATAAGAGACTTTAAGTACATTTGCTTGAAAATGTCTTTATAATACAGCCTCAGAGTAAACACCCATTTAAAAACGCCATTTTTCACGGCTGTCAAGTCAACGGAATATTTGATGCGTGTAGGTTTCTCCTCTTCTATAAAAGAAACATTTCCTTTCATCATGTAACCCTTAGACACGTTAACTAAAAAAAAAAAAAAATCTGAATATTTCAATAGTCATCTTTTATTCTGCACACCGCTCATGGAAATTTCACTGGGGCGGGGAGGGGATTTCACATTTCTCTGTCGCAATGCACACAGGTAGGGGACTTCAGCTGGCAATATTGCCACGATTAGCATAGTTTGATGAAATATTTAAAAGGATTTTTTTATATTTATTTTATTACTAGAAAACCTTCTCTATCAAAGACTGCCCGATGCCATTATGGTGTCAGTCTTTCGCTAGAATATGCTTTTCATATTCAAATTTGAAAACAGACTGATGAAAGCGTGCACGGTTTGCAAGTAATACCCGCCTGCAGTTCTTGTGCGTAAAGAAAATTAATGTATTCTAGTTAACTTAACCCCTCCAGTACTGCGGGAGCTGCAACAGTTAAATATCCCCCCATATGCATTTGTAAAAGTTTGTGTTTTTTAAGGTGCTGTTGAAATCGGTCCCGGGAGCTTTTAAACATTGTAAAACGCTCATTATCATGGCGGCCCAGCCCAAAATCTACCTCCTAAAAGAAGCATCCGACGTTTTATGCCTCTGCTACAAAGTCCAGATGCAAGAACGGAACACTTGGATTGTAAGTTCTTTGGGTCAGGGACTTCTGTTGCCATTTACCCGTTGCACTTATTCCCATTGTGTGTAATGTATTTACCTCCTACTGTGATGATGTAAGGCGCTGCGGACACGGCTGGCGCTAAATACATACAAAGATACGTAGTTACATACAGTGATAGGGGAGGTTGGAAAAAAGACCTGCGCCCACTGAGTCCACCCTATGTTACACTTAGACGACTCTGGAAAGCGCAGAGATTTGTTTTACCTGCGTACTGCTTAAATGACACACACACACAGACACACAGACACACAGACACACAGACACACACTATATATTTCACATTCTACTCAAGTACATCGAAACCGAACTGAAAATGTTGTATATATTAAAGTAGCAATCCCGCCTAACTGCAGCAGGGAAGCTGGGAGGTACACAGAGTTGAACTGTGCTATTTTCAGCTCCTCCCCTCAATTACCGACATATTTACTGGTGAAGTTACTGGTTTTAAATGGATTTAAATTGCCGTCAGCGGCTTGATATTTGGTCAGATCTGCAAGATCTGGTGGCCATTTTGTTTCCCCTGGTGGGACCTTTAACACCGGTGTGCGTCTCAGGCACTGGTGGGTGGGGCTGGGGGTGGAGGGTAGTTAGAGCTGGAGTTGCTGGTTTAATATAAGGCGCATGTTAAATCACCATCCAGTCGTCTCCGGGACATCGTTGAATGCAGGAGTGCTTAACTCCAGACATCAGGACCCCCCAACAGGCCAGGTTTAAAGGATATCCCAGCTTCAGCACAGGTGGCTCAATCAGTCCCTGCTTCAACACAGGTGGCTCTTTGACTGAGCCACGGATTGAGCCACCTGTGCTGAAGCTGGGATATTCTTAAAACCTGACATTTTGGGATGTCTTGAGCACCGGAGTTGAGCGCCCCATGTCTAATAAACGGTAAGAAACAGGACAACCAAATGTAACGCGGCTGTGTCTTTCAAGAGTTTAATCCCTTTCTAACGTCTGTCTGGTGGTGAATTAAGTCCATTACAAAAATGACAGAAGAAAGGCCATGCAAAGTAGTCCGATCCAACATACGTACGTGAGATCTATCTTTTACAAGACAAGTGAATTACATGCAAATTTGTATATGCGTCGTCAAAAATAGATTTTACTAACGTACGGTATCCATCACTACCATGTTAAAATTCAAAATTATGCTACTTGGCAAGGTAATGAAATACACTCAGGATAAAGTGAAGAATACAATGCGTGTGTGTCCAACTCCCCAGCGCCAGATAAATGTCATTATTCGGAGAGTTACATATATCCGGCATAATTAGAGTGAAAAATGGGACGTTATCTTGATGAATGTTCCCTCTCCGGTATTTTAAAAGATTCATAAATATTTAAAACAGTTCAAGTATTTCAGAAGGTGATGAAGCGGAGGAGGGCGGCTATGGCAAGGCAGAATTATGGAAGTGTTTTATGAACAAAATGGTTTTAAATCAGCCTGACAAACTCAACTGGGATCCCGATGTCCCTTTCGAAATTAATTTGTCAAGTGTTTAAAGAGGCGCAGATCTGAACGGAGGTTTCCACTTAGAAGATTCTTCTCTCGTAACAGATAAGGAGGGATCGTGGATGTAATATAATTAGAGACGCATTTTACATTGAATAATAATGTCGATGTTGAATAACGAGATGAAATTTGCACCAGTTTTCAGTTGCAATTATTTATGTAGAGGGGTTGTGTGTGTGTCTATACTGTATATCATATAGCACTTTTTTCTCCCATTGGGACTCAGAGCACGTCACAATTACAGTACAGCGTGCGGTACGCAGCACATAGGAATGTTACAGACGCAGTCTCTGCCCCGCAGAGCTTACAATCTATGTGTTTGGTGCCTGAGGCACAGGGAGATAAAGTGACATGCCCAAGGTCACAAGGAGCCGACACCGGGAATTGAACCAGGTTCTGGATTGATACTCAGTGTCAGTGTCTTTACTCACTGAAGCACACACACATACACACAGACACAGACACACACATGCATCGAGTAATGCTTTCTAATGTGTTTAAGTTTCTCAAACTCTTCTTTCTCCGCCTGAACACATCCATTCCTTTCCAGCTCATAAGCAGTATTCTATTTCAGACGGATTGAAAATGCTCCTGCAATTTGTACATATCCTTCTCAAAATATAAGGCGGCATTTAAAAAGAGGCCATCCACCCGAACGAACGGCCATTTTGTTATACAGGATTGGAATCAGGGGGTCCCCGAGAACCAAACCCCACTATTTTTAACTCGAGATACATACTGCTGAATTTACTGGGATTTAAATTGCCGTCCATGAGGAAGCCACCACCGACGATGTTGCAGCTTCCTATTGGCCTGCGATTCTGCAGCCATTTTGTTTCCCCAGAAGGAGATTTAAAGCCAGTAACATCATCGGTAAGTATCTCGGGAATCAGGGGGGTCCCCAAAACAGTGGGGTTCGGTTCAGGGGGACCCCCTGGTTCTCACTCTCTAAAAAAAATTGGGGTACAAAAAAACATGACATTAAGGGGAAAAAAAGGAATAAATGGAATAAGTTACAAAAAGTGATATTTCTGCTAAAGAAGAGGATTGGTGTGAATGCAGTCGCTCTTCGCCCCTTTGCCTTAAGAGAGGCCTGCGACATGCTCCGTTTAACCCATCACTGACTGCAAGAAATGCGTCTGGAAGTCGAAGTTTGCTGCTCTTAAAATCAATGTATTATGCATTCACTGGAGAATGTTCAGGGCCGTTTACTCAATGGCATGAAACATTCATCAGGCGATGTGTCTGTGCGCTCAGCAGTGTCTGTCCTTCTGTTCCAGGGTCATTACTATGCCTTAAACAGGGGGGCTCAACTCCAGTCCTCAGGACCCCCCCAACGGGTCAGGTTTTCCGGATATCCCAGCTTCAGCACAGGTGACTCAGAGACTGAGCCACTGATTGAGCCACTGTGCTGAAGCAGGGATATCCTGAAAACGTGACCTGTTGGGGGTCTTGCAGACTGTAGTTGAGAACCCTGGCCTTAAAGCTGTTCTTACGAGGGAGGATGGGGGGGGGGGGGAGAAGCAGTCACCCTTAGTAATTCTGACACACGCACGCACCACCCCCCCCCCCCCCCCCCCCGGTTCCGTCAGACCTTCCATATTGGTTAGTAGGGAGAAGCAGCATGGCACGCGCTGCTACCGACTCTGATTTATTGTCGCTAAACTGTATGTGTGTGTTAATTATCACACCATAACACAGCGGGGGAGACATGTTAATGACAGAGAGAGAGAGAGTCGTAAATGTTGAGAAGAAGAAAAAGAAAATGAGTCATTTTGATGATTATTAATACGCTGATCATTGTTGTTGTTGCATGTGCCGGGTTTATATGGCCGCTGGGCTTCTCCCGAGAAAGCAAGCGCAAACCCGTGTTAGAAAAACAAAATGGCGACACGGCTGTGCGACTGGATTGGTCATTTGGCTTTCAACTTCTTGAGCCAATATTTACAAAACCCCCTATTTTATTATTCATGAGTTCCCCCTGTACGCACCCCTCTGTGCTGAACGTCCTGCTGCACACAGCCTTCATTTCACTGGGAAAGGACCTGCAGGCACCATATGCTGACCAATTCCTAGGCACTGCGAGCGCTCATGTGCAGGTCATTACCCAGAATCCCTGGCTGCAGTGCTAAGAGATAACGGGGAAGGGCAGAGTCGCAGACCTGTCTGAGACATGCGAATGTGCTCACAAGGGGTATTTTTATTTACGCTACAATGTGCGACAGACAAGGGGTTAAAACAGCATCTGCACCATGGAGACATCTAACTGAGCGAGTATAGTTAGTAGAAAGCAGAGTTATCACCTAGGACAGGGGCGGCCAACTCCGGCCCCGAAGGGCCACCAACAGGTCATGTTTTCAGGATATCCCTGCTTCAGCACAGGAAGTGCAGTCATTATGACTGAGCCACCTATGCTGAAGCAGCAATATCCTTAAAACCTGTCCTGTTTGGGGGTCTTGAGAACCCCTGCCTGATTCCATATTACTGCGGCATGGCACCATATTGTAAGGTGTGCACTACTTGGAGCCCCTATCTCTGTACACCTCGCAGCCGGGCATGAGAAGAGGACACACAGTTCCACTCACTGGCTTCACGTCTTTGGAGATGGGGATGACGCAGTCATCGCTGTCTGTCGCCGATTCATTTCCATCCGTTGTCTGTTTTCCGTCTGATAAGAGATGAGAAGTATGAGATGGTAACCCAGATCAGCCACCATAAGGTCTCGCCAGTGATCACAGATCATCGGGATGGTTTCATACAACTGGAAGGGGTTTCTCGAGATGGATATACCAAGTGTATAGGATAGAAAAGGGTAAGACTGAAGTCACCCAGTAACCCAAAGAACCTACTATCCCATTAAGTATGTCACTCATCACAAGGCAGCACAGAATGTCAAGTATATGAAGTTTGTCCCTCAATCAAAGAGTGACACAGAGAGCAGGACCACTGGTAAATGAAACATGTCTCTTCAGAGCCAGTTGGCCATCAAATTCTGCTCGATGGCGGAGGAGGAATGAGCCATCGTCTGGCCCATACACATTGCTTCTAGCACGCCATAGGGACCCAAACACAGAAGGAAACTATGACCCTCGTCACCACAGGTTGAAGTGACACAGAGACAGGCACATGGTAAAATAAGAGTGTGAGATGGTATCTATTTGGTAAATAACACTGGGACAGTCCTTTTGCTCTTACAGAAAAAAAGGCCCTTGCATGCAGAAAGGGCATGTGATACGCTGACTCTGTGCGACACTGCCCCTGTTTAATGACTAACCAACCCCCATTACCTCCCATAGTGGCACAATAACAGAATTTGGCACAATGATGCTGTGTATCATCACACTAGCAATGAACAGAGATGCTCGGTACTCATGATTCAGCACCACAGAGAGTTTACTGGCTGCCATCTGGAGCCTGGTCTTACCTTCCAACTCTTCAGTAACTTCCGTTTCATCTTCTGACGTCTCGTAGCTCTGGTTTTCCAGCTGGCCCTCGGACAGCTCGGAATCCTCCCCTTTACCCCGCTGGACTTCTTCGGCTAGCTCTCCGAGTTCTGTGTCCTCTGCTGGTTTAACTCGTACCACCTCAAAACAAGACAAGGAAAGGAAGAAGCATTATTCCTTCCATCTACCGAGGGAACCAAGAATTTGGACCCATCAATTCAATGGTCCTTTGCAGAACCAGAACTTTCGAGGTTCTTCAAGTGTACAAAACCCCTTGGGCCTCCCATGTGAGCATCTAGAAACACCAAATGAGTTGCCAGCTCAACACCGCTTACATTTCCAGGGTCAGATACAAGACGGACACAACATGTCTGTATTTTAACCTGCGTTAATAATAACATCTTATTCTTGTATAGTGCTGACAGTACATCAGTGCTGTACATATTTTGCAGCGCTTACAAACTCATTTTGGTGTCTGAGATACAGGGAGACAAACGGACGTGCCCCGGGTCACAGGGAGAGCCGACACTGGGGTTCAAACCCACTTCAAAGGCTGTGTTCTTAGCTAGTCCCTCACACCACCTCACCCCAGACACGGTGCTACCCTTCCTGTTCTGACCACTTGTTGCCCTATTTCTATTAATGTTATGTCCCAGACGCTTGAATTATCCAAATACTGCACGTCTGAAACAAACAAACAAACAAACAAACCGCTCATATGAATGGGACCTGTCAGCTGCCTTAATATTCACCTGCAGCTCCTGTGAAGAAAAACTAGTCATGTCAAATAGCTGACAAGGAGAAAATAAAACGTGTGTGGGCAGCAATAGGAAATAACGAAAGAGTGTGAGCACCTATCACCGTGTGTACAACGTACAGCAATGTATCAATAAAATAATGTCTCGGAGTTATCAGTGGCGGAGAACCAGAAATGCGACATACAATGTGTGTATATTGTAAACCAAGTCGTCGTGGTCACGCAGAACCACAATGGCAAATTTAGGTAAAAGATCAATGAATCACTGCTCACCAATAAACACTGACCTGAGCGTACAGTTTTACAGTTGTACTACACAGTGTGTTCAGCGTTACAATGTGTTACCGGTAACGGACAGAGAAGTGGTTCCAAAAACATCAGATGTCACATTTTAAGTGAATAATTAAAGAACACTGTATGCTTGTTTTTTTTTGTAGGGCTGAAGCACGGGGTCTCTGGAGCTGAACCGCGTTGATTTTAGCTCGGGGGACCCCCTGCTTCCTGATACTTACCTATGCAGGTGCTGTCGGTATCTGTGTGCAGTTTAAAGCTCCTGTGTCATGTGGGCCAATAGGAAGACACAAGCGACGATGTAACGGCTTCCTATTGGCCCGCAGGACACGGGACTTTTAAACCACCTTTTTGTGAACTCAGCTGGGGCTCCTACCGGCAGCACCTACAGAGGTAATTATTTCGGGAAGCAAAGGGTCTCCGAGGCTGAAATCAACGCTGCTCAGCTCTGGAGACCCTCTGCTTCAAACCTATTAAAAACTTTCTTTTAAAACATTCTGTCCTCGGAGTGCCGATTTAATATACAGTTTTCAATGCTCAGTGGAATGAAAAATGTGTCTGACTGGAAGAATGAATAAGATACAGCCACTGCAATAAGGAATGTGTTAATCTCACAGCAACAGAATAAAGCCCCCAAACTTTACAATACAGTTATTCCTACACTAATACTTATATGCATAGTATATGTATGTACAGAAACCGTGTGCCGTGTTACCCATGATTTGCCCATACGTACCTCGGGGATATTTAAGATGGTTACAGGATTTTTCATCGTTTTCGAGGTTTCTTCATCCACAGTTTGACCGATGGGATTCTGTAATCCCACAGAAAGGAAAATGACCGATAAATGATAAATATCATTATCAGCTGCACCGGGGTCACGGTAAGGGTACAAGTTGAACTAAACTCCCTCCAATAATTACAGCCTCCACTGCACAAATAAACACATTATAGTGTGGCGCTGGAGCTCAGTAACCGAGGCGATAAGAATCTGTCATTATTGAATGTACAAGTCCTGCTCCTTGTGTTCTCAAACAGAAAACACTTTGCCTGGGGGAACCGGTTAATTTTAAGAGGGACTTGCTGTTCTAAGGCAGGGGTGGTCAACTCCAGTACTCAAAACCTCCCAACAAGTCAGGTTTTAAGGATATCCCTGCTTAAGCACAGGTGGGGTGCAGTCTTCGACAGCCACTGTTTGGCCACTGTGACAGGACCTTAACCCCAGTCTAAAAAGGGCTCAAAATAGAAAGCCTGTATCTGGCCGAGTCCAGCAAGGAGCTGGTTAATTGCAGCTACAATTAGCCAGTCTCCACCCGGCTCATCAGTCAGAAAAGCCTCCTGCTTAAACTGCAGGGGATCTCTCGCACTGAGGAAGTGTGTGCTGCCAGAGAGAGGTCCCAGGGAACAAGACCCTCTATTCCAGGACACAGCGGACTCTGCAATCTGCCAGAGGAATCACCCCTGGAAACCCAGACCCACGACTGCGGGAAAGAGTACCCTGATACCTGGTACTTCTTTGAGCTTTGGGGCGAGAGGTTGGCAGGAGGCCTAGCCTCCCAGCCCTGCAGATAGGGAGTGGGAAGTGTGACTTAGCCCTTACAAAGAGATAGGCTGATTTATTTATTTCATTGTACGCTGTATTGTTTGAAGCTACGGGTTGAGTAAAAGACCAGGTTTATTTTTCCCAATATATGTCGCCCTGGTTATACTTCTGCACTCGTCTCCTACAGCCACCTGTGCTGAAGCAGGGATAGCCTTAAACCTGACCGTTTGGGGGGGAAGGTCTTGAGGACTGGCGTTGAGCATCCCTGTTTTAAGTCATACCAAGAAAATCAGTTTGCCAAAGTGACATTAAATTGGATGTCACATCCATGAAATCCCCAGGGGGAAGGACTGAGACCGTACCAGATTCTGTATGGTGGAGTCAACAAAGGAGACCTTTTTGTCAGCTGCAGGCTTCCGTTGTCTGGGTTTCGGCTTTGGTGCCTACAAACAAAAAATAAGGCCGGAGGATGTGTTAACGCTCCGGGATGTTGGACATCGAAAAACAAACGTTTAATCCAGTGGTTCTCAACTCCAGTCCTCAAGACCCCCCCAACAATTCAGGTTTTAAGGATATCCCTGCTTCAGCACAGGTGGCTCAATCAGTGGCTCAGTCTTCGACTGATTGAGCCACCTGTGCTGTAGCTGGGATATCCTTAAAACCTGACCTGTTTGGGGGGGAGGGAGGGGCTTGAGGACTGGAGCTGTGACGGAACTGCTGTGCAATGCCCCAGCCTTTTCTACCATGTAAGAAGACGAAGATTGGGTATACTCGGTGTCAAAGTATTCTAACTCGTTTTGTGCACACCGACACCTCGAACCCTTACTCCCTTTTTACAGACGAGCTGCACGTACTGGGCTCAAGTATATGATTTGGGGGCGTTTAGTGTATTATAGGTCTGGGTGCTTCCCAGATATGGTTTCAACAGATAAAATAAACTAAGGTAATATTCACCATCAATACACTGAAATGAATGGGTTTCATGAACTTGGTACGCCAGCGATTGAGATCTGACCTACTCTGGGAACGTCCCTGTGCCTCCGGGATTGAAATGATGCATCTCATTTATGGAGGATTGTGTCGCATTTTACCAATCTCCTGCCAAAAGGAAAGTTGCTTTTCCAGCTGCTGCTGCTGCGGTTAAGATGTGCTGGTGTGGAAGGGAGAGTAGGGACAGTCAGCACAATGTGTAGGGCAGATGTGATCAGCTCCAACAGCCCTTAATGAGCTGTATTTATTGACACTAACTCGTTCCTCTCTGGGAGAAACTGTAACGCGGGCTTGGAGCAAAGGACAGGAGGAGGTTTGTCTTAGTACAGTTTCCACTAGTTGGTTATTACATCTGGGGTGGGAAACTCCAGTCCTCAAGGGCCCCCCCCAACAGGTAGGGGTTTAAGGATATCCCTGCTTCAGCACAGGTGGTGCAGTGAAAGACTGAGCCACTGATTGAGCCACCTGTGCTGAAGCAGGGATATCCTTAAAACCTGAACTGTTTGGTGGATCTTGAGGACTGGAGTTGGCCAACCCTGATTAAGTCTAATGGTGCCGTTCTGGCAGTTTTCAACTGAAAATTCCATACAGGTCAACTTTTTAGCCGAAAATGGGCCAATTACCCCCAAAGGATTTTACCGGGGAGATAGAAGCAAATCTACCAGGTAGTTCAGGGGTGGGAAACTCCAGTCCTCAAAAGCCACCAACAGGTCAGGTTTTCAGGATATCCCTGCTTCAGTTCCTGCTTCAGCTTAGGTAGCTCAATCAGTGGCTCAGTCTTCGGCTGAGTCACTGATTGAGCCACCTGTACTGAAGCAGGGATATCCTGAAAACCTGACCTGCTGCTCGTCCTTGAGGATGGGAGTTGCCCAACCCTGTTCTAGATCCACACAACAAATACTGCACATATTACAAGTTGTGTGTGTTAATGTGGATGGCCTGTAATATCAGTGTCATACAATGGGACTAAGAAAGGGTCGTAATGAGCATTCTAGCCTTGTGCCTGTAGCTGTCTGCATCCGGGTAATGACCTGGCTCTTTATCAGCCGGGACACATGACTTACAGCAGGGGCAGGTGTTACAGATCTCTGTGTAGGAGCCGGTATTTCCTCCTCTTTGAGTAATCGGACGGGGATTGGCACTTCTTTTGGCAAATCGTCCAGTAACGGTCCTGTTAGGACGGAGCCTCTGGGTGGGAGATATGTGTACTTCCACTTCAGTGTCACTTTTATGATACCGTTGGCACGGCCATTAAAATCGGTCAGCTCAAATGTACCTGAGAAAACAACAACAGGGAGAGAGTGGGTGACATCCCTTTGCCGGCAGGACCAATTGCTTTGTATCCATTATATAAGACCATGGCTGCACGGTTTAGATCAGGGCTTTTCAACTGGTGGCCCCGTGGGCCAAATGCGGCCAGCAAAGGATCTTGAAGTGGCCTCTTAAGACTGCCTGCTTCTTCTCATTTCATTATAGTTGCTGATGTATCCAAGTGCCATTTGGTTCACACCAAAACCCGAGCTTAGGTCTAACTATACATATATTTCGTACAAATGTTAAAGATGATTATACTTCAACTTGTCTCAAGCATTTATAAAGTATTTAAATATATCCCACATTATATTACGATACACGTGGCTTTTCTACTGCTCATTTAGTTTCGGCTCCGACCCCCCTTCGGAATGGGTTGGCGAGCCATGGTTAGAGCAGCGGTGCGCAAACTTTTCAGTCTGCGCCCCCCTGCCTGCTCTGCCCCCCTCCTTACCTTGTCTCCGACATTCTGACCCCACGAAGTCACTTGACGTCACGTTGCCATGGCAACGCAGCGTCATGTGGCCCCGCGGCGCCTTGGTGCCTTGGCGCTGTGTCTCCAGAAGCCGTCGGAGATAAGGCAAGGGGCCTTACAGAGGCCTCGCACGCGCTCCCCGGCATTTAACTGAAATGCTTTGGGGGAGAGCGCGGGGTCCCTGTAAGCGCCGCACGCCCCGCAGTTTAGATGCTTAAATCCGGGAAACCAACTGATCTCAAACATGTAGGAAATGGGAAGAACTCATTGCAAAGTGCATGCACAAAGTCCCTGATGGACATACAACCCGGAGGCCGGTTCTCCCGTTGAAATGCTAAACCAGCCCGCTCCTGGTTTGAACTGGAGCTTTTTGAGGTCTCACCTGAAATGACTTTGTCGTGGGCGAGGGAGAGCAGCGGCACGCTGGCTTTCCCAACGTACGCGTCGCTCGTCTCCTGGTCGTCAAAGACGTAAAGGGTGAGGGCTTTGGATTTCAGGTACTGGTCCAGGTCGGCGGTCATCGGCACCGGGAAGCACATGTGGTCTTCAAACTGCGGGTCGTTGCTGCTGGGGATGATGGGCGTGTAGTGATCAGCAAAGTCAAAGAAGGTGTAGGCCGTGTAGGGGCTGGGCTGCTGGCCGCTGCCTCCGGCCAGCAGGTTGTTGCAGCTTTTTATGGTGATGTGCAACTCGTTGAGGTTCCCGTCTGCAGAGGGATCCGCTGGGACGGCGCTGAGTGACTGCGGGGACAGAGACGCAATAGGAATAAACGCATTTGGGGTCACAGGATGTTCTGGATTAAATACTGCTATTGTCTCTGTAAATTTAGCGTTACTGGATCCTTCAACAATCTCCCCCTATTTATTTACGACATTGGAACCAGGGGTTTCTTTGAGCTGAACCCCACGATTTACAGATGCAGGGACCCCCTGGTTTCTGAGATACTTACCGGTGACGTTTCCGGATTTAAAAACTCTTGTTTACATTTTTGTTTACCCTCCATGGTAAACAAAATGGCCGCCAAATCTTGTGCCAATGGGAAGCCGCAACATCATCGGTTGCGGCTTCCCAATGGGCAGCCATTTTAAACCCGTTGAAAAACCAGGAAGTAATTCCCAGTAACTTCACTGGTATCTCAAGAACTCTGCTCAGCTCTGGAACCCCCACCCCAAAAAAGAGGGAATAGTAAGAGTTAGGGGGGGACTGCTGCTTTCCCTTCGTTTGATCTCATGGAAAATAGACATTTCCCATGAATATATTGCAAGGCCCTTTGTCACATCTTAGGTTTTCCCAGCCAATGGAACACGAGGCCTCCAGGCAAAGATGGGCCGATTGCAGAGCTCGTTAGCGCTGGTTATAAGGAGAACGGGCTGGGAGAATGCAGAGAACAATGTACAGGGAGGAAGGATCCCTAGGAAGTATGGGGGTACAGAGACGTAGAAGAGAGACACTGGGGTACAGGAGGCAGAGAGACAAAGAGAGTGGAAACCAAGAAACAACATACAACAGGTTTCATTGGATATACTGGTACTGGTACTGAAAGCAATGGGATGTGTGTGTTGAAGCATGTTTGTTGTCTCAGTATCGCACTTATACACGGAGAGTCGGAAAAGAACCACCAAGAACTGGCTCCCTTTTTCTTGCTTTTACCTGATTTTTTTGCTCTGTTCCTTTCAGGTTGGATGTGATGTATCCCAGGGCCTTGGCTCTCTCCTTGTACAGCCGTATGGCTTGCTCCATAGGGACTCGTAACCTGATCCAATACTCCACGGTGCCGTAATTCTGAACGTCACCATGGAGCCCTGAAATAAACAACGCTTGGGTCTGTAGCTGGTGTTAAACTCTCTTCCCCTGTTTGTCACAGCTCTAGAAACCAACTCCAACCCGACTCACCAACCAGCATGGCGCTAGAGAAAAAGCGCCCACTATTCTCCAGAATCTCGTGGAACCTCAGCTGACATGCGGCCACAGTTTGGTAATCTGTGCCAAACGCCACGTGAACCTCCAGGGTGGTCGTGTTCTTCTGGATGTACTGGAGGAAGAAATCGTCCACGCGAACCACGTACTGAGACGTGAAGTCATATGCGGGCTGCAGACCTCGCAGCACGGGGGTTGTTTGGAGCTCGAAGTCGTAGAAGGCGTACGTACAGAAGGTGGAGGGTTCCTGATCTCCGAAGCGGCCTGCGGCCTCGGGGGAGAACGCCACCTTGGAGACGTGGATCTCGAAGAGGTTCTCCCCGCGTTCCAAGTGCACGGTCTCGTCAAACTCATCCACGCCATCGTCCGGCGTAACGTCTGGCGTGAATTTGTATTGCTTAGTGCCGTAGGCAATATCCTTTAGCTGGGCTGCAAATGGGTGACAAAGAAAAGAGGATAAGAGGTTATAGGAACAGTCCCACTAAGGACCACAGTAAATTAATGTCAGAAATATGTTTAAAGGGAATAAATCTAGTCGAATGACATCTTTAAGCTTTTCTGATTTCCGGAGGGATTTAAAGCCTGTAACGGTCATTCTGTTAACCCCAGAACCTCCAACCTGTTTTACTTAATGCCTTTCCTCCCCTTGGGCTCGGAAGCCATTATTAATCAAACAGCTTTGGGCAGGGGTGGCCAACTCTAGTCCTCAAGGGCCACTAACAAGTCAGATTTTCAGGATATCCCTGCTTCAGCACAGGTGGCTCAATCAGTGGCTCAGTCGAAGTCGAAGACTGACCCACTGATTGAGCCACCTGTGCTGAAGCAGAGATATCTGTAAACCCTGATCTGTTGGTGGCCCTTGAAGACTGTAGTTAGCCAGTCGACGACTGACCTACTGTCAGAGCCACCTGTGCTGAAGCAGGGATAGCCTTACAACCCGACCTGTTGGTGGCCCTTAAGGACTGGAGTTGGCCCGCCCCCTGCCCTAGCTTTTTGACAACAATAAGTAACATGTCTGATCTAAATTACAGTGTTCCCCAGAAAAGCGACTCAGATATTGCTCACTAGGTGCAAAAAAGTGAACTTTTCATTTGCATTACAATTAAACTTTAAGGACGCAGTTGCAGGTAAGTTTAATAATAATAGTAGCATGTTCTTGTATAGCGCTGCTAGTTTTACGTAGTGCTTTACAGAGACATTGTGCAGGCACGTTCCCTGCCCCGTGGAGCTTACAATCTATGTTTTTGGTGCCTGAGGCACAGGGAGATAAAGTGACTTGCCCACGGTCACAAGGAGCCAACACCGGGAATTGAACCAGGCTCCCCTCACACTCAGTGCCACAGTCAGTGTCGTTACTCACTGAGCCACTTCTTCAGCCAAGTTGTTTTTTCTTTTGGTCGGCTGACCGCCATGAAACAGAAATGGTGTCCAATGCCGGGCTCTTCACCTAGCTCCCCAGAGGGGTCAGGTCACAAGACCGTTACAAGTAGAGCGGCCACAAACTTCTTGTAATGTCATTTTGTAACACTTACCAATTATTATCAATCAACATTTTGCCAGCATTTAGAACAGCTTTACCACATACATTCAAATGATCAACATTTGCTGCCTAAGCAACGTGTATGACATGGGGGTCCCAGGACCTCACCGATGCCCCCCGCTGGTCGCCAGTGAAAGAGCCCTGGTCTAAAGTTTTACAGTAAGTGTGAGAAAATGTGCACAGTAGGTGGGTCAAGTGGTCTTTATCTTTCTATGGCCCAGGTCCATAACACGGTGCCAAGCTTTAGCATGCCTTTACTCCCAATCACATGAACATGGGGAATGGCGTGCTAAAGCCTAGCACCGTTTAGTGGATCTGGGCCTACGTTTCCACATAGCAGGTTTATACAAATCAAACGTGGAACTGTGAGGCAACTTCAACAAGTGCTAATGCGGGCTATGCCACTTGGATAACGTCGGCTGCGATGCCCTGTATCGGAGATTGATGAATCCCGAAGTATGTATCTCATAGATCAGGGGGGCTCAAGTCCTCTCCTCAAGACCCCTCCAACAGGTCAGGTTTTCAAGATATCCCTGCTTCAGCACAGGTGGCTCAATCAGTCTCTGCTTCGACTGTGTTACTGATTGAGCCACCTGTGCTGAAGCTGGGATATCCTTAAAACCTGACCTGTTTGGAGGGGGGGTCTTGAGGACCCCTGTCATAGATAGAAGTGCACAAAACGTTGGTCCCTAGTGCTGCAGCCTCACTCTGATGTACAGTGCACTGAAGTGCCTTCAGAAAGCTTTATCCCAGTCCCATGCAAACTCTCTGCTGTACCTTCCAGCTTGCGGATGCGGGCGGCTCGGGTGTCCAGCAGGTGAGCATACTGTTCCATCTTTATCTCGTATTCCTGCCGGATCCCCTCCAACTTCCGTGTCACCCCCTCAACCTCAGCCTGAGAATACAACGGAAACAAGAGGCAGGCAACATTGGATGGGTTCTGACCAATGATTACACGGCTACACATTTCTCCCACAGCGTTATTCTAATCCTTTGTTCTTAGTGTTCGTTTATAAGGGTGCCAGGAAATCATCTTCGATTCTCTATGCATTAGCTGCGGTTCTTCTGGCATGGGACCGAGCCTAAAATCCTTACCTTGTATCTATGCTGCAAATCGGTGTTTCCGTGTATCGAGATGGAACTAAAGCATTTGAACAATGTTTGATGGCTTCGGTCAGAAAGGCCTTTCTCATTTTTACGGACCTCATTGACCTTTGACATGTGTTCCTGACCGTTCTGGACACAAGGGGGGCTACGGCAATCGCAGGTTTAAACGCGATTGGGTGAAGGGAACATCGTTTTAGTGGCGCCCTGTCTGAAATCACGGTGTCACTCTGTGGTGGGATGGACACACTCAATGAGACGTAGGTCACTCCTATCTTGGAGTTATTAAGTTGTGTTTATTATATTTATTCATGCAATGATCAGCTGATTATTGGTTCTTGTCTGATGTGAGGAGCAGAATTTGGGTCCTCTCAATAAGAGCACAATGTATTGCAGGTCACGATGACCACTTTATCAGTCAAAAGATTCAAAGCAGCCAATCGCTGACGGGTTGCTTTTTGGTTCATGGACGGCTGTTAAAATAGAATTGCAATAGGGTGTAATGTTTTACAGGACGTACGAGAACATGTGCACATTAAGTGGGTCTTTGCCTTCTACAATCAAAGCTAAAACAATGGGGTAGGGAACTCCAGCCATCAAGGTGCAGTCTTTTGACTGAGCCACCTGTGCTGAAGCCGGGATATCCTGAAAACCTGACCTGTTGGTGGCCCTCGAGGACTGGATTTGCCCACCTGGAGTAGACTTGTCAAGCACCGATTTTGGGCATCACACCTGATCCCGTGGTAACGGTCACTGACTTGAAAGGCAGTTAGGACTAACTCAGCCTCTCGAAGCTTGGAGATACAGCAGCAAGCCTCTTTGGCATATAAAGGGATGATACTACCTATTCAACCACCGATCTCAAGCCGGTTAAATATTGGGCACTTTGTCCCCTCATGATGTCTTCACCTGATAGTCCTTGTTGATTTTATGCTGCATGATCAGCATGTTCCGAGTCTTCTCCAGCTCCTGCACGGTCTCGGCGTGGCTGGCCTGTAACTCCCTCATCGCCCGCTCCAGGTCTTTGCCCAGATCATCGTCCACTTTCTCCAAAAACGTGAGCTCCCCGTTCTTCTGCTGCCTGCGCACCTACAACACAACACACACACAGCTCCATTGGCTTGTACAAGCACTTACAATGTATATGTGGAAATCACTGTGCCGAGCAGATAGGCATTTAAATCTTGTTTGCCATGTATTAGCAGTTTTACACTGCGATTTCCACCAGCGACACAGGAGTTAAGAATAAAGGATAGGTTGACTTCAAGCTCTGGAAAATGTAGCAATCAATATTTCACAGAGCAGCAAAGATGTTGATGATTAACAAAGTTCTATTTAATGCCAACAAATTATAACTTTATTATGAGACTGTCCTGGCCCGTGCTAAAGGTCCGGTCTGTTTGCAATTGTTCTGGTGCCAGAAATCGGCAGATCCACATGGTTTCCACGACTTTCTCAAGCCACAACCAATTATCCAGACAAAGAGCACATGGTGGATACACTGAGTTCGACAGCCGACGAGCAAATCTCAACAGGAGGTACAAGACCTGCATAACTCAGGGAGAGCAGATTTCCAACTCATGAGTCAGGAGCGCTAGTTATTAAGGCGGTCTCTCATAATAGGATGGAGGAATGGCTTAGTCATAATAGCATTGGGACAACCTGGTCCAAACCCCAGTGCCAGTTTCATTGTGACCTTGGAAACGCCCCTTAACCTGCTTCTGCCTCAGGCACCAAAGTTACACTACCAAGACTCGGGTCAGTAAAGTGAGGGCTGTGTTAATGCGGTGGTAAGGGAGAAAACATTATTTAAATGACGTCATTTGACGCTGCGATGTCACATTGCCAAGGCAATGAGACAACGTGCGACGTCACTTTGGTGACGTCCGCGGCGTCATGTGGCGCTGCGAATTGGGAGGAGGGCGGCAGAAACAGCGGAGACAGCAAGGAAGCGCCCGGCATATGCAAGGGACTTCCCATTAGACCCGATAGGCATGAGAGCGCGGCAAATGTATATGGGGGGAGGACATTTTTGCCGCCCTGGGCCTAACAGGCTATCTGCCACGGTGCACACAGTGTCACATGTTTGCTTGAAATCCATTTTAACATGGACCCCTATATGCATATGCCTGCCATGATAAAATGGATAAGACGTAAAGAGTGACTCACTGTGCTCATTTGCATATCATTACCCAGAATCCCTGGCTGCAGTGGAAGCATTGCATGCTAAGAGATAATGGGGAAAGGGAGGGCTGCAGACCTGTCATGATGTAATAATCAGGAGTGCATGGGATCCATGTATACCTATGCACATGCTGAACTTCCTGCAGTAAAAAGCCCGTCCATGTACAAATCGCACAGGTAAGACACAGGTAAAAGTGAAGGGTCGGCAAGTTACCTTTATTAGCATCAGAGCCTCGCTGAGTTCAGCCACGTCCACATCGCTCTCCTAAAGTGGCGGACAGAGAGGAGGTCAGAGGAGCAGAAGTAACACCCTGAGTAACAGACGTTACCCTCGCTGAGCAGGACAGCGCCGTGTCCATTACAAAATAAAAGCACACACGCTCCTGCATCCTGCTGCCGCGACGGAGGTTGTCTTGCTAACAGTTTACTGCATTTCCTCGGCTTTATTTCAGCATTCCCAGAGATTTTTAGGTTTGTTTTAACATGTTTGAGAAATAAGTTGACTGTTTTTTTCACCTTGGATTAGATTTTCAATGCACAGAATTGGAAACGTAGAGCTGGTTCTGGATGGTTTGGTGTAATGACAAATTCTTATAAAAAAATATATAATTCATTACAAATAGCGACACCGCCCAATAGCCCAGTTCTACATACTATATAAGTACAGGCATACCCCGGTTTAAGGACACTCACTTTAAGTACACTCGCGAGTAAGTACATCTCGCTCAATAGGCAAACGGCAGGTCACGCATGCGCCTGTCAGCACGTCCTGAACAGCAATTCCGGCTCCCTATCTGTACCGAAGCTGTACGCAAGCGGGGAGACTATAGAGCCTGTTACACATGCGTTATTTACATCAGTTATGCACGTATAGGACGATTGAAGTACAGCACATGCATCGATAAGTGGGAAAAAGGTAGTGCTTCACTTTAAGTACATTTTCGCTTTACATACATGCTCCGGTCCCATTGCGTACGTTAATGTGGGGTATGCCTGTACAGGGTTTCTACCGACCTTGTCAATCCCCATGCCACTTCCGTTTGACCTTGGGTTAATTACTTTACTTACTTTGTTCTTGGGCCCCCACAAAATTTTTTGAGTAATTAGTCTCTCTCTATTTCTCGCTCGCTCAGTGTCTCCCTCGCTCAGCGTCTCTCCCTCGCTCAGCGTCTCTCCCTCGCTCCGCGTCTCTCCCTCGCTCCGCGTCTCTCCCTCGCTCCGCGTCTCTCCCTCGCTCCGCGTCTCTCCCTCGCTCCGCGTCTCTCCCTCGCTCCGCGTCTCCCCCTCGCTCCGCGTCTCCCCCTCGCTCCGCGTCTCCCCATCTCGGCATGTCAGAGACGTGTTGAAAGTCCGGGGGAAAGTTGCAGTACCTTAGTAAAAAATCGAAGTCTGTTCTGAAATTCATCCAGCTGCTGTTTCTGCTCCAGACTGCGCAGCTGCAGCGCCCGGTTTTCCTCTCCAAGCTTCTCGCTTTGTTCTTTGAAGAAAAAAAAAAAAAAAACCACGTCAAATCAAAACTAAAAAAATCTTTTTTTTTGGGGGGGGGGGGGGGGGGGGAGAAGGGATAAGTGCGGTGTATTTTTTGTGATTACCCATTGGATTTTAAATGAAAGTCAGAATAACGTGCGTTTAAAATCTGCGTAAAAAAGGAAGCTCGCATGCATTTCACTCTCGCTACAAAATGGGAAAATGCATCTTGTTAACCCTTTCCCTGCTAGTGGGGCTTGCCGCAGTGGGTCATCACTTCAGGGACTTATTGCGCTGGTCACATTCTGCCGGCGCTACGCAAGCAAAAAAAATACAACACCAATGATGCCAAAAATATGAATAAGAAACGAAATAGGGCACAAGTGCGAAGTGAAATCTACCTTGTGGAATAAAAACACTGTGTTCAAAGCTCTGTGAGCTGCAGCGGGCCTGCAGAAATGTGCATTTGTTTAGGTGTGCGACGCTTTTTCGTGGATGAAGAAATCTCTGATGTTTGCACAGCTCTGTACACTGTAATCCAGGGGTGGCCAACTCCAGTCTTAAAGAACTATCAACAGGTCAGGTTTTCAGGATATCCCTCCTGTGCTGAAGCTGCGACTGATTGAGCCACCTGTGCTGAAGCTGGGACTGATTGAGCCACCGTTGCTGAAGCAGGGTCTGATTCAACCACCTGTGCTGAAGTTGGCCTATCCTTAAAACCTGGCCTGTTGATGGCCCTTGAGGACTGGAGTTGGCAACTCCTGGTGTAATCCCACTTATATGTAAAACTCTCTCCTGAAGGGCATCACAGCCTGAGGCGCATGGGACAGAAATGTACAAACGGTAGAGACGGTGTTCCGTGGCTGAGCGCTCTCTCTCACCCATACAGTCTGGGAAGACTGATTGAACTGTACGTTTAACACTTTGCGCTTGGCTTACGAGCAGGGCGGCAGGTGCTACATCCTATCCTGCACACACCTCGCTCTCGCTTGACCCTGTCGAGGATCTCGTCTTTATCGGTCAGGTCGGATTGGAGCGCGGCCTCCAGCTGAGCGATTTGGAGTTTCAGCTGCTGCTCTCTCCGCTTCCCCTGCTGCTCGTGGCTGCTGTTCACCTCGAAGGCGCTGCAATGACACAACGGAGGGACGCGTAAGGAACGGCCATTGGGCCGGACAGCGGGGAGATGGTTCCCGTCGCTGCAAACAAGCTACTAACGTTAAATCCAGAACTTCTACGTGGTATCAGAGATCTTGCAAACGTAAGGGGCTGCCCTGATTGTGGTATATATATATTAGCTAAAAGGTTCATACAAGTACTATGGATGTATATGTTTATTTTTATAGGGCCATTCATGCTCATAGCATGTCACAGCAGTAATACACGGGGCATAATAATAGGAACCATAAAAATAACATTAGGAAAAGGTGTCCCTGCCCCGAAGAGCTTACACTCTAAGTCAGGGGTCTCAAACGCAGTCCTTAAGGGCCGCAAACAGGCCAGCGTTTATGGATATCCGTGCTTCAGCACAGGTGGCTCCGTCTTCGACCGAGCCACTGATTGAGCCACCTGTGCTGAAACAGAGATGTCCATAACACCTGGTCTGGTGGTGGCCCTTGAGGACTGAGTTGGAGACCCCTACTCTAAGTGGTAACTAGGGAGAACTTACAGACAGAAGGAGAGTGCTATATATATCTATATAAATAATACACCAGTGCTGCAAGGTTCTCCCAGTAACCCAAGCAGTATTTATCAATACTTTCTCAGACACTTTTGATGACTGCAAATAATTGATATCGAATCATAAAGATGACAACCTGCTTATTAGCTCCATTCAGAACAACCTGCCTATTAGCTCCATTCAGAACAACCTGCTTATTAGCTCCATTCAGAACAACCTGCTTATTAGCATCAATCATGGTATTGTACCCATAATAGAAATAATATCTGTACATACATGTCATTATTTGAGCGCAGTCCGATGAGGGTAAATATCGACCCTTTGGTAACCTGTATCCAATTTAAGAGGACCAGCAAAATATGTTTTTACAGCCCATTTCCCCCAAGCAGAAACACTTGGGAGATCTGGATTTCATTTGGACAAAATAAAAATGGAAAGTAAGAACTTGTCCAGGAATTTGGGTGCATCTGAGCGGGGACATGTTGTTTAACGCAGCAGCAGAGATGGAGCTGGGAAGGGAGAGGGTAGTGGCATAGAGATCCCTTGTCCCCATGTTTTAGGAATTAGGCAAACATATGCTGTTATGCTGCTGCTCAAACCAAAGGCGCCTTCCACAGCCTGCGGTTGGGGAACATGAAAGGCTCTGTGGGATGAGCAGGGGACTGGCCTTAATTTAGAGTCCCAGCTATGTGGAGAGAGAGAGAACTTGGCCCAGGCCGCGGTATTTGTGTGACTGCAGAAGGAAATTACATGTATAATGTAGAGGAATCCAAAACCCGGTCACTGACATGACCACAGAGACCCGAAACTATGCACCGAGACCTACACAGAGGCTGCTGACAGTATGCACCAGCTCCGATGCTGCCTGCAGTGTGGCAGCCGGACAAAAGGCACTCAGGAGTTGGGTTATCAGCAAGTGGCACACTACTGGTCCAAGTGCCATTATCAAAAGTAGGGGCTATGTGCCTTGAACTGGTACTAGGGCTACCGGTTACCTACAAAGTGCTTATTTTGCCTCCCCTTACTTAACCCGTTCAATGCCAACAAGGCAAGCAACGCATCGTTCTGCAATGCTCACCTTGCCTCTCCGGCAGTGAAGGGGTTAAAAAACAAACCTACTAAGAAAGGAACAAACCCGTAAAACAATGTACCCCCGAAACCGTGTATGCAATATGGAGGAAATAAAAGCAGAATGGAGTTTGCTGAAGCAGAAAATGCAATTTACTAAATGATTTACAATGCACACATGACCCTTAATAGGGAATAATTATTTAATACGATCTGCTGTAGCTTACGTTCCAGGCGCCCGTCTCCTCCTGAAGTCTGTGCATGTAGCAGATTTCTCTCTTTGGATTTATATTACTATGAATATTTAAATGTGTGCATGAGTTTGCTGTATAAATAAGCAATGTATGAGCAGAAGATAGAGATACAATACATGCAAAATACACTGTATATATCAAGGGTTGCACATGCTTTAGTAGCTGTGAAATTGATGCTTAATGAGGGATTTTCATCTTGTATACTTTGCTGTGGGGCTTGTGATTTAGGGGGTGTCATTAGTAGCGGGGGCTGGTAAGAGACATTACAGCGGTAGGGTAGGCGCATACATCAAGCTGCCCTGACTGGCTGCTGCTTTCAGCCAGCTTGGCAAACAATGATTTCCTTTACCCTCCTAAACCCCTTTGCTGACCAGCTGTACCAATTTAGATTGTCAGCTCTCTAGGGCAGGAACTCCCCAATTCCCATTGGTTCACTTCTTGTTTAAAGGGACAATCCCTCCTAGGACCAAAGTGAACTCGTCCAGTTAACTGATACCTTGTTACCCAAAGCTGACACTTAGAAGTAATTTTTATTTATTTTTTACATTTAGACTTGGGAGGGGTGTGATTTCTTCTGGCTCCTCCCTTGTGTATGATGTCACTGGGGAGTGCGGGGGGGGGGGGGTGGGAGGGGGAAATAAAACACCTGGTTGACAAATACTCAGAGCCCCTTAAGGCTTGGTCCCCACAAGAGCCGCCTCTCAATGGGGCCGGGCCCGCTGCGAGGGGGGCCACCGCAGTGCGCGGCAAGTTTTTCTTCCAGACCCGAAAATTGAGATGGATATAGGCGACGGAGCGCTAGGCCGCGCCCCACGGCAGTTCAGCCAATGAGGGCGAACCTGCCGGGTGGCATCATAGCCGCGCCCCCGTCACTCCCCGCCATTCCCCCTGCAGCTCTCTGCAGACCAGTGAATTCGGCTGCACGCGCCGCCAGCCTCGCAGGCGCGCGTGCAGCGCAGGCAGCCGGGCCGTAGCCTAAGAAATTAAATAGTGAAGCGTTGTATATTCTCTCACGGTACTGTCTAGCTAATTGAGTAAAGTGCTGCGTATATGGGTGATGCTATATAAATGCATACATACATTGCTGGTGCCTATGGCGGGAATGTGTTACCTGTTCTCAGCACACGTACCTGTTGTAGATTTTGTCATAGTTTTCCTTCAAAAGATCCCGTTCATTTTCTAGGTCGCTGATTCGATCGCGGAGCTGAGAGAGAAACACGATACAGATTGGAAAAGTAGATTGCGAGGTTTCCGTCAGGGGCGTTCACGCGTGGAACACGTCATTCAGTAATGCGCTGTAAGTAGCCTTACTGGATAGGGAGCAACAACTGTATAAGCCGGGACTCGCGCGGACTTTGCGATTGTCCCTGCACATGCACAGGACTCGCTGTCATCCCAAGGGCATTACAAAGGATACGGGGTCATCCCATAAGGTTCGAGGAAAGGAGATTTCACCAGCAACAAAGGAAATGGTTCTTTACAGTTAGGGCAGTTACAGTGTGGAATTCATTACCCATGGAGACTGTGATGGCAGATACAATAGATTTGTTCAAAAAAAGGTTGGACATCTGCTTAGACAGGAAAGGTATACAGGGATATACCAAATAAGTAAACATGGGAAGGATGTTAATCCAGCGAGTAATCTGATTGCCAATTCTTGGAGTCAGGAAGGAATTTATTTTTCCCCTTATGAGATATCATAGAATGATATATATCACTGGGGGATTTTGTTTGCCTTTCTTTGGATTAATAGTATCTGTCGATTAAATTTAGCATATGTTGAACTTAATAGACGTATGTCTTTTTTCAACCTCATCTACTATGTAACTATGTGGCTATGTAACTACTAAAACTCCTAAAGTTAACCCGCTTCCCTAAAACTTACCTTATTGTAGAAGTGGCTGGTGGCGCAGCGTTCAGCGGCGGAGTGGTGGGTCCCTCTGCGGCGAGACGCTGGTGACCATATGTCCCATTCCATTAAAAGCACGCTGCTTAATAACTCTAAGCTTTAACCGTGTCAGTGCCAGCAGTGTGTTGCAGGAGCTCTGGCGCTGCAGGTGTTCATACTAACCTCGTCAGCCCTCCTCTGGGAGAAGGTGCTGGACTGTATCTGCTTCTCGAGGTGAAAGCTTTTAAAACGTTCTTCTTTCAGCTGGGCGTTGAGGTTGTCCACTTTAGCCAGTATGGCGTCATGGCCGGCCTTCATAGTCCTCTGATTCTGGAGGCAAACAATGAGAAATACTAAAGGGAGAAAGTTTGTGTCCACACAAGTCAGATACAGAGCATCACAGAGACTGGGAACCCCAAGGCCCTCTCAGTCCAGTGGAATATTAGGGTTCGGAGTCTGCCCGTTAGATTTTCCGATATGTATCTATGTAACTATGCTACTATGTAACTATGTATCAAAGGTTGGAAATGTCATTGCATGGCGTTAATGACCCGAAGAGTCAAGCTGCTTCCCTTTACCTCAATGTAACACAGTGTTTGGGGTCACTTGTAATCTGGGTCAGAGAGAGATTTGGGGCCCGGTTACAGGAGGATATTTAGGAAGAGTTTCATGGAATAACATTATAATGGTGTGTCCGACGTCGGCACCGTTAACGGTCACTGCTTTCTTTCTCCTTTGTACCGTTTAACAGGGCTACGGTGGTGTTATCCTCTGTGCCCAAGAGATCAGCATCAAAGGTGAAAGCCCTATAACAAAACACGAACGGACTCCAGCAAACACGTACCCCAGGGACGCAAGCTGACCCGGTGAAGTAATCACAATGAGAGAATGCAACAAATGAATGCCCATTCCCATTTAGAAGAGGCACGTACAGGATTTTGTGAAGCTCCCTTCCCAGGTGGGACCAGCGCGGGTGCAACATTCAGGTTACCTCTTGAAGCAGGAGAAACTTCCCTTCCATCTCAGTGAGCGCATTGCTTTTCTCTGCCAGCTGTTTCTGAAGCTTGATCATCACCACATTCTCCCGAATAGTTACCCTATTAGCAAAAAGTACAGATTGTTTTTGTAACGCGCCCACGAAACCCACAATGCAACATGGGATACAAAAGACAGAGGCAACGCATAGTAATATGTATGCATGGTAATTAAAGCAGCAATCATCCCCATCCTTTTTTCAAAAAAAATAGGACTGGAACTGTGGAGTCCTCTGCAGATGAACCCCACTATTTTCAGCTCTGGGGACCCCCTGGCTCCAGAGATACTTACTGGTGAAGTATTACCAGGATTACTTCTTGGTATTTTATGTTGCGTTCTACTGGCCATAGACATGGCAGCCATTTTGTTTCCCCTGGAGAGAGATTTAAACCCAGTACCTCACCTGTAAGTGTCTCATCATCATTTATTTTTGAGTAAGAACACTCCTCCGCTTAACAGGGCATCAGCAATACTTTACAGTTAAACAAATTAAAATAACAATTGTTTTGTTAGACAGGGAAAGCCCAAGGAAGAGGTAAGGGGAGAGAGAAGGGAGGGGGGAGGGGTGTAATAAAAACCATTAACCAGTTCAGTGCTGCAGAGTCAAAAAGTAAAACTTACTTAAGGGAAAATTTTAATATGAACAGTAATAACCGATTATAGAATATATGGTCAGGCAGAGCACGATTCTGGCATTTATACAGCGGGAGACATCAAACGGTTTACATAACGATTAATATTAACCAACATTATTTCTACAATACTGCAGAGCGAAACCAAACACATTGATGGGTTGAAGTGATATCTTGAATAGTTCTAAGGATAACGAGGCGCCTTCTCCAGACATGATTTATTAAGACACAAATAATCTACTGACTCAACACATATCTTGCCAGTATTTTGCTGTAACCAGTGTTGGCAGAATACCTCTGCGACGTAAAGGCACGGTATAACGCAGAAGAGATTATATT
The DNA here is from genome assembly GCF_040206685.1 of Ascaphus truei. Taxonomy (NCBI): domain Eukaryota; kingdom Metazoa; phylum Chordata; class Amphibia; order Anura; family Ascaphidae; genus Ascaphus; species Ascaphus truei. The sequence continues at coordinate 25,189,252 of NC_134501.1, read as the reverse complement.
ACTGTGTCTCATTGGGAGGGAAGTGGAAATTGGTTCGGCCGGCTCTCTTGCTGGTTATTTGGGACGTGGGCAGTAGGAGCGTGATACTTTTCCGAACGTTTCATTATTGGAATATGGCGTTAAGGGCCAATGCACAATGCTCATTATTACTCGGAGGGTCTTTCAGCAGTAACAAGAGTAACTTTACTTTGTAACACAACCCACGGTCAGATTTGGGGGGGGGGGGGGGTTTCATATAAATTGGAATTTCCGCTTTCACCTTCAACTCCACCAAATAAAAAATAAAACAGGCTCCAGCCTGGACTCTGATATTACTAGTAAAGTGACAGTGTAACAGCTAGCAGATGCCGAGAATCAAAACATCCACAGATCAGACGGACACGTTACATACACCACCATTCGAGGTTCCATTTCTCCTACTGTGAATAAGGGTGAAGAGAGGGCTTTTATATGGGAAGAAGTGCAATTAACACTTTCTCTGCTGGGTGGCCAGCTCCACACTGCTCAGGTCGAAAACACTTTGATAGTTATCTGTTGGCCCCGAGCATAGGGTGACAATATTTGTCCCGGCAAAAACCCGAGACCAATGTCGCGCATGCGCAGTCGCGAGCGCAGACAGCGCATGCGCGATGAGCACTTGCTGGTTGCTTATGCGCATGCGCGATCGCCACTTGCCGACCGCTCATGAGTATGTGCGGCCGGTGCTGATGGAAAACCGGGACAATGGCCCAAAAAGTCAGGACCTGGGCCTAAAAACCGGGACTGTCCCGGCTAAACCGGGACGTCTGGTCACCCTACACGAGTAGTGATCTCGGTAAACGCAGGGCTGCTCAACTCCAGTCCTCAAGGACCCCCTAAAAGGTCCGGTTTTAAGGTTATCCCTACGTCAGCACAGGTGGCTCAATCAGTGGCTGAGTCTTTGACTGAGCCACTTGTGCTGAAGCAGGGATGTCCTGAAAACCGGACCTCTCGGTAGCTCTTGAGGACTGGAGTTGGCCGCCCCTGTCCGGACCTCATCCCATTTTGGTTTCCTTTTAACAGATTAACGAGAAGTCACTCTCAATGTATTACTTCCCGGTAAAACATTTTAGAAATAAAATCCCCTTCTCCCTTGTCCTTTATCCATCCTCATACTTCCTTTACTGTACAACCGCCCAGTTACTGGTGTCTCTTGATGGTATAGATTTGGGGGCCTAGATTTTAAACAGCCGGAGAGTGCCATCAATCTCAAAATGTTAAGGAAAAAAATGCAATTATAGGTCGACTTGAGCCTGCGACGTGGAAACACATTGCTAAATGGTGCAGCTGCTCTCAAAACAGAATATTAACGCGTGTTCTCTGTGGCACAGGTATAATATACACAGCCTCCCCCACCACCTGGGGAACATTTCTGAAGCGCTGTTCCGAGGTGAGAAAGGAACGATATTACTGTTACCCAATTACAAGTGGCTACGGGGTAGTCACACAGATATCAGTGCAATAAACCATGCGCCAATCCAGGTGCCCGCTGAGAACACGATTTAAGGGAATGATATACGGAGATGAACTAAACAAAGCATCTTACATGGGTTAAAGGAGCAATGCAAGCGCTTTTTTTTCCCTACACAGGATTGAAGCAGGGGATCTCCGTAGCTGAACCCCGTTAATTTCAGCTCCGGGGAGCCCCTGCTTTCAGAAATACTTACCCCCGTAGTAGGTGCCGGTAGCCGCTCCGGCTGAGCTAGTTAGGGTTTAAAGTTTAAAGCTCCCGCGTCACACGGGCCAATAGGAAGCGGCACCGGATGACATCACGGATTCCTATTGGCCCGCAGGGCGCAGGAGCTTTGAAAAGCCGCCATCACTTGATCCCCGCAATGCCTGCTAGCTGAGCCGGAGCGGCTACCGGCAACTCCTACGGAGGTAAGTATCTCCAGAAGCTGGGGGATTCCGGAGACCCCTTGCATCAATCCTATGTAAAAATGTAAATAAAGGTTAAAAAAAAAAAAAAAAAGGGAAGATTTAAGAAGATTATATTTCAATATTATCTAATATTGCTGCCTACATGCCCCAAGCTGTAACTGCCTGGGTGGGCGGCAGAGCTATGTCAACATAACACAGGCAGAAGCCTCAGAAGTCATTTCACGGATAATAAACGACATTCTGAGGAATATTTGATAACGCCGGAATTAAACGCAGACCTTTTTCCTTCTCGCAATGTTCGGCAGTTGTGCACACGTTGGAAACATTGTCACAACGCCATCTTGCAACCAGAAAAACCCCAACTACAAAAGCCCCAAACATCTGTAACCCAGCTGAGGACCTGAAAGGCTCGTTTTCATTCTTGGGAAATATCAAAGCCCGCTGTGTTTTGGCATCGGCGGGTTCGTTGTCCTTACACAGAAGATAAACAAGCTCGTAAGACTGGGTGGGTTCCCAAAAAACAACCCCAACTAGTCCTTCAGCTGATGTTGAAATAAGCAGGCGCCTTGAACACGTTACACGGGTAAATTAGGGCGGCGATGAGAAGACGGAGCAGTGTGGGCTCATGTGCACATGAGCAGGGAGCAGTGTTTGCATAGGTCTTGCCATGTTGCACCACACATGAAAGACATTGTATGGATGCCGTTGGAAAGGGTCAGCATTTCTAGAGGACAAGATTTTTGCGTTTTGGCGCAGCGGTAGCGTCACGTGGGCGGTTCAGCCAATGAGGGCGAACCGGCCTCGTGACGTTGCGGCCATGCCTCCCCGTTCCTCGCATCATAGTAATCCCACAGGCCACGGATTGCCTTTGCCACGCGCGCCTGCACTATAGCCTTGGCCTTACAGCCGACTGGGATCCAAGAAAAGTGTAAGAGAGAGAGTACTAGCTCAGTCTCCTTTCCTCCCCTGAACCATTTCCGGGCTCCCCTAGTCAGTTAGGGTGCTGCTTCACCGCTGCTTAACACCGGGAGGCTCAACTCCAGTCCTCAAGCCCCCCACCCCCTCAAAAGGTCAAGTTTTCAGGATATCCCTGCTTCAGCTCAGGTGGCTCGTGATTGAGCCACCTGTGCAGAAGCAGGGACTGATTGAGCCACCTGTGCTGACGCAGGGATATCCTGAAAACCTCACCTGTTGGGGAGGGGGGGGGGTGGCTTGAAGACTGAAGTTGAGCCCCCCTGGCTTAACAGACTTACAGAGGTGTGCACCTCTACAGCGAGATCCCGGGAAGTCTCCTGTCTGCCGGCAAACACCGGCCAAGGCACAGCAAGTCTCAGCAGGAGGGGAAAAAAGCAACCCGCAGAACACGAAGGGCCCACTTCATTTCGTGCCCGGGGGCCCCTTACTCCCTGTCGGGGGATCAATCGCTGATCCCAGACATCTTTGATGGCAAAAGGTTTTTTGTTGTTGTGGTGAAATACTTGTGAAGCATACAAACAGCCCGGTTAGCAAATGACCCCCATGAGGCAGATTAAGGGGTTAAGTACAGAAGTGAGATTGACCAGTGGCTACTTTGATTTCAGCCACTTACTAGTCTCCTAAAATCCCACTTCTACAGAGCTCAAACAACAAATAAAAACACATAATTACATCCGATGCGGGTATATCAAAGTAAGAAATGAAACGTTATCGTACCTTTTAATGGACCACAATAAGCTCTGCACAATATGAAGACAAGTTTTCCAGACCTCACGTAACAGAATGTTCACGTACACTGTGACTTCACAAGTGCTTGTGTATAAACTCTCTGAGCCTTGTAAGTGATCACAATTAGATCCAAGTTCTGCAGATTACATAAGCAACAGAACTGTGCGCTCTGCACCTTTGTAAAATACTGCTGCTTTAAAACCTATGGCCCCCGATGAAGCCAGTTACGGTGAAACGTACGTAGGGTACGTCTGACGTCACCGTCACGTAACGTCGGCTCATTGGTGAGGTGTGTGTGATATACTGTCTGAGTGCTTTGTAGACTGCGTTCGTGGGCAGCAAGAGCACTCAGACCCTAGGGTTGATCTACTATATATCTGCAGTGAATGTGGCTGGCCTCACACTAGACTTGTCACAATAAAGCTTACAACAGTATATTTAATGACACTATGTGCAGTGAGTAGTGGCTGCTTTAACTCAGCCAGCAATATACTCAGTCTCACATCCAACAGTTAAGCATATTCATCTGCCTTCACCTCCTTCCATTGCTTTGGGCTAGGGGTCTGATATATACCTATACATATCCAGTATAGCGATCACCCTTACTATAGGGTCCACTAAGTATTAATTAGAGAGGTATTTATATATAATTATACCTCCACTAAACACCCTATCACACCTCCCCGTCTTTTAATATCATTGTATGTTTGTTTTTTGTATGTGGTTATTCCAAACAATTTATTTTAATCAGGTATAATAAAATTTAAGTTTTAATTAGGGTGAACCTCTCTAGTGCCACACTAAAGGGATTCTTTCTTTCTTTATATTCACTATGTGTACACTCCCTGTGAGCACCACCCTCCCCTAGCAATTGTTTGGATTAGATTCCCTCCTCAGCTTGAGCAGAGTTTACAATCTGCAGCTTCCAACTGCATGCAGATTTCTTTTCTGCTTTAAAACCTAGTAACGTTTAAACACATATGGTTGGCCAATGCTTGATTTTTAGTCCGGCAGCTACAAATGTTGTTTTGTAACTAACCACTGAAATTAGAGGCCTAACCGCCCTGTACAGATAGTGCTGCCAGGAGACTTCTCCAAAAATACTGGACACAATGGTGAAAGGTGCGATGTGCTCAAGACACACACACACAGACACACACAGACACACACAGACAGACAGACACACACAGACAGACACACACAGACAGACACCTCTCTCCGCTCCATGCTGTTGCCTCCTCTCCTTGGCCCCACCCCCAGGCTCCTGAAACTTCCTCCTGATTGGCTACATTACCCAAAAACAAAATTACTAGGATGGCGCTCTCCATTAGACTAAAGTGATATAGTACACACGTGTGTGTGTAGTAGTGCAGTGATCAATTAGGACTTTAAATTACAAGATAAAACACATGCAGTTAACACAATGTGAATTAAACTACCGTGATGATTTAGTGAATACCTAAGTGATATTGAAAAGGTAAATAAGTGAATAAAGTGAAAATAACAAGAAATATGTGCTTTGGGAGGGAACAAGCTGTATGGGGTGCCGGAGCTCCCTGGAGCGGCCGGGGGAGGGGCAGGCAGACACCACGCGGCTACCTGTGGAGGTGATGCGGGAGGGGTGGGATCGCCGCTTGACAGCGTGATCATTTGTAGCTACATGTTTTTAACATCTGCCTGAATATAACCCACGCACGAGATATATGGGGGGCATCACCCCTGAGTTTTTATCGCCTGTTTTTTCTCTCACAAATGTGAGTACAGCCACTGAAGTTTTCTGAGACAGATTTCATCATTAGTTGGTGCATATTACACTATTGGTGTTTTTTTCTCTTTATTTTTTGGTTATCCCCCGCTCCCTCATCCACCCCCCTGGTGGCTGCATTACCCAGCAGCAGCCAATCAGGATGGAGGAAGCAGCCGAGCCCCCGAGCAACAGCCGAAGCCGATCAGGTCACTATGTCCAGAGAGGTAATACGGTATACACATACACGTCCAGAGGGGTAATACCGGTATACACATACACGCCCAGAGAGGTAATACCGGTATACACATACACGTCCAGAGGGGTAATACCGGTATACACATACACGCCCAGAGAGGTAATACCGGTGTACACATACACATCTAGAGAGGTAATACTGGTATATACATACACACCCAGAGAGGTAATACCGGTATACACATACACACCCAGAGAGGTAATACCGGTATATACATACACACCCAGAGAGGTAATACCGGTATACACATACACGCCCAGAGAAGTAATACCGGTATACACATACACGTCCACAGGGGTAATACCGGTATACACATACACGCCCAGAGAGGTAATACCGGTATACACATACACGCCCAGAGAGGTAATACCGGTATACACATACACGCCCAGAGAGGTAATACCGGTATACACATACACGCCCAGAGAGGTAATACCGGTATACACATACACGCCCAGAGAGGTAATACCGGTATACACATACACGCCCAGAGAGGTAATACCGGTATACACATACACGCCCAGAGAGGTAATACCGGTATACACATACACGTCCAGAGAGGTAATACCGGTATACACTTACACGCCCAGAGAGGTAATACCGGTATACACATACACGTCCAGAGGGGTAATACCGGTATACACATACACGCCCAGAGAGGTAATACCGGTATACACATACACATCTAGAGAGGTAATACTGGTATATACATACACACCCAGAGAGGTAATACCGGTATACACATACACACCCAGAGAGGTAATACCGGTATATACATACACACCCAGAGAGGTAATACCGGTATACACATACACGCCCAGAGAAGTAATACCGGTATACACATACACGTCCACAGGGGTAATACCGGTATACACATACACGCCCAGAGAGGTAATACCGGTATACACATACACACCCAGAGAGGTAATACCGGTATACACATACACACCCAGAGAGGTAATACCGGTATACACATACACGCCCAGAGAGGTAATACCGGTATACACATACACGCCCAGAGAGGTAATACCGGTATACACATACACGCCCAGAGAGGTAATACCGGTATATACATACACCCCCAGAGAGGTAATACCGGTATACACATACACGCCCAGAGAGGTAATACCGGTATACACATACACGCCCAGAGAGGTAATACCGGTGTACACATACACATCTAGAGAGGTAATACTGGTATATACATACACACCCAGAGAGGTAATACCGGTATACACATACACACCCAGAGAGGTAATACCGGTATATACATACACACCCAGAGAGGTAATACCGGTATACACATACACGCCCAGAGAAGTAATACCGGTATACACATACACGTCCACAGGGGTAATACCGGTATACACATACACGCCCAGAGAGGTAATACCGGTATACACATACACGCCCAGAGAGGTAATACCGGTATACACATACACGCCCAGAGAGGTAATACCGGTATACACATACACGCCCAGAGAGGTAATACCGGTATACACATACACGCCCAGAGAGGTAATACCGGTATACACATACACGCCCAGAGAGGTAATACCGGTATACACATACACGCCCAGAGAGGTAATACCGGTATACACATACACGTCCAGAGAGGTAATACCGGTATACACTTACACGCCCAGAGAGGTAATACCGGTATACACATACACGTCCAGAGGGGTAATACCGGTATACACATACACGCCCAGAGAGGTAATACCGGTATACACATACACATCTAGAGAGGTAATACTGGTATATACATACACACCCAGAGAGGTAATACCGGTATACACATACACACCCAGAGAGGTAATACCGGTATATACATACACACCCAGAGAGGTAATACCGGTATACACATACACGCCCAGAGAAGTAATACCGGTATACACATACACGTCCACAGGGGTAATACCGGTATACACATACACGCCCAGAGAGGTAATACCGGTATACACATACACACCCAGAGAGGTAATACCGGTATACACATACACACCCAGAGAGGTAATACCGGTATACACATACACGCCCAGAGAGGTAATACCGGTATACACATACACGCCCAGAGAGGTAATACCGGTATACACATACACGCCCAGAGAGGTAATACCGGTATATACATACACCCCCAGAGAGGTAATACCGGTATACACATACACGCCCAGAGAGGTAATACCGGTATACACATACACGCCCAGAGAGGTAATACCGGTATACACATACACGCCCAGAGAGGTAATACCGGTATACACATACACGCCCAGAGAGGTAATACCGGTATACACATACACGCCCAGAGAGGTAATACCGGTATACACATACACGCCCAGAGAGGTAATACCGGTATACACATACACGCCCAGAGAGGTAATACCGGTATACACATACACGTCCAGAGAGGTAATACCGGTATACACATACACGTCTAGAGTGGTAATACCGGTATGCACATACACGTCCAGAGAGGTAATACTGGTATACTCATACACGTCCAGAGTGGTAATACCGGTATACACATACACGCCCAGAGGGGTAATACCGGTATACACATACACGCCCAGAGAGGTAATACCAGTATACACGTACAAGCCCAGAGAGGTAATACCGGTATACACATACAAGCCCAGAGAGGTAATACCGGTATACACATACACGCCCAGAGAGGTAATACCGGTATACACATACACGCCCAGAGAGGTAATACCGGTATATACATACACGCCCAGAGAGGTAATACCGGTATACACATACACACCCAGAGAGGTAATACCGGTATATACATACACCCCCAGAGAGGTAATACCGGTATACACATACACGCCCAGAGAGGTAATACCGGTATACACATACACGCCCAGAGAGGTAATACCGGTATACACATACACGCCCAGAGAGGTAATACCGGTATACACATACACGCCCAGAGAGGTAATACCGGTATACACATACACGCCCAGAGAGGTAATACCGGTATACACATACACGCCCAGAGAGGTAATACCGGTATACACATACACGTCCAGAGAGGTAATACCGGTATACACATACACGTCTAGAGTGGTAATACCGGTATGCACATACACGTCCAGAGAGGTAATACTGGTATACTCATACACGTCCAGAGTGGTAATACCGGTATACACATACACGCCCAGAGGGGTAATACCGGTATACACATACACGCCCAGAGAGGTAATACCAGTATACACGTACAAGCCCAGAGAGGTAATACCGGTATACACATACAAGCCCAGAGAGGTAATACCGGTATACACATACACGCCCAGAGAGGTAATACCGGTATACACATACACGCCCAGAGAGGTAATACCGGTATATACATACACGCCCAGAGAGGTAATACCGGTATACACATACACACCCAGAGAGGTAATACCGGTATATACATACACGCCCAGAGAGGTAATACCGGTATACACACACACACATCCAGAGAGGTTAATACCGGTATACACATACACACCCAGAGAGGTAATACATACATACATACATACATACATGTACAGTATTACCTCATGTTTTACTGGACAGGACAGTCCGGTTCAATACTGGATACCTGGCAACCTTAAGTACAGACAACACGCCTTAAACTTTCCTTATCCTTAACTCTTTCACTTCTCCACAATTCCTGGGGAAACGCGGCTCACATTTTAGGGCCAGATCTGAAAGCTTTAACCTTCATATAAATGAGAGCGACGGTGCGATAAAACGTTATCACCGTGGATCTGCGCCTCTCGAGTCTTTCAGTTTGTTTCAATGCATAACCTGCTTCAGAATGAGGGGGAAACGCTTTTCCGTGGTCTTTTTTTTTTTTTGCTGTTTATTTTAGTTTTTTCTCCCAGTATTTTCATTTTGTTAAAAGAATATCTGTGTTTATCAATGGAAACAATGGGGGAAATGACCTACATTTGAATTTGGTGTTTATTAGTGCTTTTTTAGTCAGTTCCCATACTCCCCTTGGGCTGCCTTTGCTGATGGTTTGGCAGCTATAAGAAGTGGAACTAAATAAGAAAATACACCTAATTTTTGCTTTTAATGGTGGTTTTTACCAGAAGTGTGAGATGATCAGTCGGGGGGTGTTTTGCCGGCTAAAGCCGGAATCCTAGTTATAATACTTTATTATGCTAGTTCGGGGGGTCACCAACAGATCAGGTTTTCAGGATATCACTGCTTCAGCACAGGTATCTCAATCAGTCCCTGGTTCAGCACAGGTGGCTCAGTCCCTGCTTCAGCACAGGTGGCTCAATCAGTGCCTGTGCTCAAGCAGGGATATCCAGAAAACCTGACCTGTTGGTGGCCCTTGAGCACTGTAGTTGGTCACCCCTCATCTGGGCAGAAAAATGCAAACATCAAAAGACACGCAAGCTGAAAAAGGTTATATTCTATAAAAAGGGGGTTTAAAACATCTCAGCGCCTATACCAGCAACTAATAAAATGCTTTTAAAGCAATTTTATGAGTTACTCGGCATACAAATTAATATACTTTGCTTTCACCTATTGTAATCCTTTGCTTGCCAACAACTTCGTTTCTATAATAAGCAGAAAAAGTGCGTTTTACCGTTTTTTCTATTTCAGTATGAACTGTCGCCCAAAGAATAGCAGATCCGCAGGCTACTTGTAACTCTGGAGACGTCGCTAACGATGCATTATGTAAAACACATGCAAAAAAACACAACTCTGGGCTCGTGTAAAAGGGGTCACAAAAACAGGGGGGGGGGGGGGGGAAACCCAACTGGTTCTTACATCAAAGAAACACGGATATGGATACCGCGCCGGCATGTGGCTGCCAAAACTTACTGGCCAATTATACACTCTGAAGTGCGCAGGACGCCGATCAAACATATTCTCTGCACCCAAGAGTCAACCGTTTTATACTCTAGTCCAGGGGTGCGCAAACTGGGGGGCGCAAGATTATTCAGGGGGGGCGCGGCAGTTGCAGCAGCCCTGCGCTCTTCCCCCAAGGCATTTAAATGAATGCCGGGGAATCGCGTGAGGCTTCTACAACTTCACTTAGCTTGTCTTCGGCGACGCTGCGTCAAATGATGCTGCGGAGTCACGTGACCTCGCGGCGTCATTTGACGCCGAGCCGGAGACAAGGTAAGGGAGGGGGGCGCGAGCAGGGAGGGAAGCAGGCAGGGGGGCACAGAAGGGCAAGATTGCACACCCCTGCCCTAGTCCAGGGGTGCTCAACTCCGTCACAACAGGTCAGGTTTTAAAGATACCCCAGCTTCAGCACAGGTGGCTCAATCAGTGGAGTGATTGAGCCACTTGTGCTGAAGCAGGGACTGATTGAGCCACCTGTGCTGAAGCTGGGAGCACTTGAGCCACCTATGCTGAAGCAGGGACTGAGCCACCTCTGCTGAAGCTGGAACTAATTGAGCATCCTCTGCAGAAGCTGGAACTAATTGAGCCACCTCTGCTGAAGCATGGACTGATTGAGCCACCTGTACTGAAGCAGGGATATCCTCAAAACCTGACCTGTTTGGGAGGGGGAGGGGGGTCTCGAGGACGGGAGTTGAGCCCCCTGCCTTAAAGACTTCTTTGCGTTAAGGTAGTTTTGGTACTGGAGCCAAGAAAGGCACTGTAATGTCCCTCCTATGGCCAGCGCACCGTCCTCCTGTCCCTCCTATGGTCAGCGCACTGTCCTCCTGTCCCTCCTATGGCCAGTGCACCGTCCTCCTGTCCCTCCTATGGTCAGCGCACTGTCCTCCTGTCCCTCCTATGGTCAGCGCACTGTCCTCCTGTCCCTCCTGTGGTCAGCGCACTGTCCCTCCTATGGTCAGCGCACTGTCCCTCCTATGGTCAGCGCACTGTCCCTCCTATGGTCAGCGCAGTCCCTCCTACGGTCAGCGCAGTCCCTCCTACGGTCAGCGCACTGTCCTCCTATCCCTCCTATGGTCAGCGCACCGTCCTCCTGTCCCTACTATGGCCAGCGCACCGTCCTCCTGTCCCTCCTATGGTCAGCGCACCGTCCTCCTGTCCCTTCCGACGTGCAGAATTGTAGAGCAGAAACTGGCGTGAATATTAGACTAGGACAGATTACATTCTGTGTCTAGTTATCAGGCTGTTTCTTCTTCTTATATAAATTAACATGTAAAAGATCTTTTTGCTCCAAGACGTGTACAGATGTAACAATGCCCTATGCTGGGATTACCCGGAAATCTCATGCACTCGCCACTGTTGGAAGTTTCCGTGGCCTTATCACACACTATATGACCTTATTCCCTGCAGTAATGCGTACCCCGTTCTATGGAAGCCCAAGTGGCTTGGTGAGTAAGAGAATGACTGCAGCACTGAGCCTTATTACTTTATCATTCATAGATCACCGACAGCAGATCTGCCTCGTACCTTTGGCCTGTAGCCTGCTGCTCTCTGAGCTCTAGGAACGATGCCTCGTACTCCTTCTCCTTCCTTTGCAGCTCACCCCGGAGGATATCTGATGAACGCTCCAGTTCCTCGATGTGACTCCGCTGGGACTCCACCACGTTTTCTCTGCGGACAGAAAACGTCAGCTTTACCATCCATCAAACCCGGCTCTGCCTAATGTAAGAGCATCAGAGATTCTGAGAGGCTAGTCATTTCCATGTGTGCTACTAGGGTATCTTAAGGTGGGACAGAAAGGGGTACAATGGGTACTAGGTCCTGTTTCGGTGTTACTGTAATCTTCGGTGGAAGGGACAGACTCAATGAGATGGAACACATTAAGGTGCAAGAGGTTCCTTCTGCCTGCTTGCTACTATGGGCCTCGTGTCAGTGGAAAGACTATAATCCCCAAGTCCGTCTCCCCCTTTTTTGTGAATGTAGCTCCCTTTGAAAGGACAGATCTCTACTTTCTGTCCCACGGTCCCTATGTGGTTGAAAGGACAAACAGGATGGGCCACAGGTCATGTACGCCTGTGACAGAGCGAAAACCTAAATGGGTCACTAACCTATTCCATGAAGCATGGTCCATATTTACAAAGCAATCTTCTGCCAGAAGATGCCTTCTGGCGCTGGAAGATGCCTTCCACCCCATTAACTTGAATAGGCTACAAAGTTCCTTGTGGCAGAAGACTGCTTGGTAAAAATGGCTCTAAATCTATGATTGAGGGTTACTTCTCGCTCCAAAGATGATCAACCCAAAATATCACAGCGCTTGCGGTTCCTCCTTCTAAGCTTTTTGGTGCACGCAAAACACTAGCCATAGGTGGGATTTCATATGCTTAACCCCTTTGCTTCCACATGGGCCTGGAATATACACATGCACAAGGGGCAAGAAGGCCCCACCCTCCGCAGGTACATACAGGCTTCTCATCTCTGCCCTCGCCTCTTCTAGCAAACTGTGCCCGTATCGCGGGAGAACTGCTTGAGTCGATCTGGACATCATCTCAGGATCCTGTATCCGCATTCCTGAAATAACAGGAGACAAGAGGAAGCGTCACTTGTTAGCACATGGCGGGCACGGTTCTAAGTGTTTACATGTTTACTCAATTAGCTTTTAATAAACGTTGCTGTAATGTCTCCAATTATGAATCAGCAGTTGTTAGAAAACTATTGCTCGGAGCTAAACATAACTTTGCTTTTACTTCAAGTCTAAAGGGTCAGTTTATTTTATTTTAACCACTTCACTTCCTGCACACATTGCCTGACCACTTACTCGGCCCCTCTTTTGTAAATGTAAATATTCTTATGTATATCTTTATTTATATAACACCATCTATGTACACAGCACGTCAAAGCAGTAATACACGCGACATTATAATATAACACATAATGGGAATAAGCGCTTTAGACATAAAAGTAACCATAGGAAAAGGAGTCCTTGCCCCGAAGAGCTTACAATCGAAGTCCTAGCTGTTTTTTATTTCCTGATATGTTTGATTTACAAAACCGTTATATTATAGGGTCTTTTTCAGTAAAGCTGTCTCGTGCTAATCACCAGCAACCAACACTGATGTTTCTTCACTTTCTGAAACTTACAACTACTGGGTTAGAAATGCGGTAGGCACCATTGTTTCCTTATAACCATGCAACAACAAGAGAAACCATAACAGCTTGATCACTAATGATCTACTAGCCCAGAGACCCAAAACAGAAAACCAGACAGCACCTGGAAAAAAATAAACCTTTACGACGCATGAGAGGACTACCTAAACCTTGCTGAGGCATTACAAAGGACTTCCAGAGCCACTCAAGTTCATACAACGAGTAAGTCATGCTTGCCAAGTTACCCGACCTGGAAACAAAGATACAAGTTGAAGATAACAACGCCAATAAAAGATAGACATTCTGACCAATCTTAGCTGCCTCCGGAATTAACCAGAAGCAACAATAGGAGCTCAATAAACAGTTCAATCAACGATTCCACACAAGGATATCAAAGAGGGCCTGAAGCGGATCAATAGGAGTAACCCAGGCTTGGATTGCACACCCAGCGACATGAGTTCACCAACATCTTACATGGGGAACGACATGAGTTCTCCAACATCTTACATGGGGAACTAAATGACATCAACATGTGACCTGAACCACTGGCTAAGCCTCAGAATATATTAACGGCCTAGTGTGCCTACTGCGTGGTTTACTTACACCCCCCTAACAAACTGAGACGACACAGTTTTGTGGAAGTAAAAATGGTCACAGCTTTATTGTTTTAACAATACCTGCAAATAACTGTCAGCCATAATCTTAGTCCTTTGTCATCCCTATTCTCGGTATCTTCCGGCGAGGGGAGCCCTACTCCCCCCGCCCTAATCTACCGTCCACCAGGAGAGACACTCTCCGCCGCGAGAGACACTCTCCACGGCCCCCGTCTACCGTTACTGGGAGAGACACTCTCCACCGCGAGAGACACTCTCCACGGCCCCTAGGTCCCCCTTATCAGAGCCGCCTGGGCCTACCCGCATAGGATAGAGCCCAGCTGCCTAAGATTGGTGCCAGGGGTACAGCGACCGACCGCCTGCGTCGGCGCCTCCAGCCCGCACAATCTTTTCAGGGGAACCGTTACCTGGCGGCCCATCCGCATCGGGTGGAGCCCCATTTCGGGAATTCACGGTGTCCCTACGATGACTGGCCTGACAGTTCCGCGTTCCGCCAAAGCTGTAACGATGGATCTGCTAACAGATTCATAAAATATGGTTATACACAACACAACATTACATTCTCAATGGGATGGGTGGGTGGGAAAACAGAGTCAGTGAGTAGCTTTTGCGAGCGCAGGGTTTAAATAGCCCGCCCCATTAGCCCCTCCCCTTGTTGATTCGCGCGCAAATCCACCAAGCCTCGTGGTGGGGGGAAGGAAAGGAAGGCACGTTAAGTACCCCCTGGAGGCACGGGCCATTATGGGCGCGACGGCCCCATTTTGGGACCTCTGCTTCTTCTATTCTGCAGTATCAACCTCAGGGTTATCAACCAATCAATTGATAAAAGGAAGACCAATTCTCAAAAGTTTGACACTACGGTACACATCAGATCAGTCTCCAACCTCCATTCCTCTTAAAAAGTTATTAGTGCTCCAACTACGATCCCACATAGAAAACAAATTCTGGACAGAAATCCATCAAGCTTCATAAGATGTCACAGCAGCCATACTGCCAAGATAAGTGCCAACTTGTATGGACAGAGCCTCTCTGTAAATTCTCATCCTGTTGGACCTTTTGGCTGCCTTCAAAATGGTTGACCATGGCGTCCTATTACACAGTCTGAAAACTGTTGCAGGGATATCTGACCAGGCCTAAGACTGATAAGCCTCCTTCTTAAGCGAAATAACCCAAAGTGTATGCATGAATGGGCTCCAAATCCAAGGCCACTCAAGACCGTGAAAAGCCTGACCAGCACCGCTGACTTTCTTCCATTGTGCGATTAAGAAGCCAGACAGTCACATCCTCCCTGCACCACCTCTTCTTAGGGAAGACGACAACGTGCAGAAGGTCCCCTACACCCTGATCACCTCCAGCATTGACAAGAGCAACTCACTCTATCTTGGCCTGCCATACAGCCAGATCAACCGTTTTCAGGCAATTCAAAATACATCTACAAATCAGAAACCTGCGTAAATACAACCACATCAGTAGAACTCTGAGAGAACTTCAGTGGCTACCAATTAAACAGAGAACGGAGTTCAAAGTCCTCTCTACAATCTAAACAGTCGCACACGGCCAAGCACCAACATACTACTCAGACGCATCACTTAATATTAGTCAACCAGACTACTTAGACCAACCAAAAAAAGCATTCTCAGCAGAAGAGCCCAGACTCTGGAACAACCTTCCTATCATCATCAGGAAAGCTTCCACCTTGCAAGTCTTAACTTAAGAAAACACTGAGGAAGACTCTGGCGAAACGCATTGGGAAAACAAGGAGGTGCACTTGGCGATTTCCGGGAGGACCCCGTGGGGACGTAACTTCCACTGACGTCAGAGCTCAAGGACGAAGGAGACCCAGCGTTCGGGGATTCATTCCCAGTGCCACCTTGTGTCATTGGTTAAAAAATGTTTTTGCCTTCTAATGTTTGAGAGTGAATCACTTTTATTATAATTATATACAGTAAACAGACTGCACTATTCCAGTTTCTCTTCTTGCGGTTTTTATCTGTGTATATATGAGGTTCCAAACAAGGAACTGCTGGAGGACGGAAGAAGTTTGAACCTTGTATACTGAATGCTATGGTCAAGAATAAGCTTTGCGAGTGCATCTTCTCACCCGAGTCTTTTTTCTCGGAATCAGACACTTGGTCGCGACCACATGGGCACCGGCGTTTGGGCGCCAAGGGACCTTTCACCCAAGCCGCTCCGCCACCGACCGTTTCACCGATAAGGGAAGTTAACTTAAGGGGGCTTTAGCGGTTAGGGTGTTAAGGATAAGGAGTTAGGTAATTAGGGTAAGGGGTTTAGGGTAAAGGGGACAGCGTTAGTATTAGGGTTTTTCACGGTAAAGGGTAAGGTTAGGGGCTTACCTTGGTGGTGAAACGGCTGGCGGCGAGATAGCCCTGCGGCGAGGTGAGTGGCGGATAAACGCCAGCGGCGACTTGGTTGCGGAAAAATGGCCGAGACCAAATGTCCTACACAGCTTTTTTCTTTTGTGCGTAACAATAATACACAATATTTTTTTCTCTTTGAGCTCTACTATCAAACATGCGTCTGCTAGATTATAGGTTTGGACAAATCCCTGTAGATCTACTTCATATGTAGAGAATTTGGGTGCTCGCCCCTAGTGCTCACCATATTGAACTACTACATCGTCCAATCTGTAAAGAAACAAAGAGGTAAAGCACGCAGATGGGAAATTCCCAGTATGGAAATCCGCTCACCCCTCCGGACGCTCTCCTGCGCCAGCACAGCTTCGCTCACTTTGCGCAGGCCGGAGTTTATGCGAGACTGGACGTAGTTGTATGGCGTGTGACGGTGGCCCTGAGCCTGGAGCTGCTGCTTGGCCGCTATCAGCCGGTTCTGCAGAACCTCGTTTTGCTTCTCCAGCTCCCGCACGTTCTCCTGCAGCTGCTCGATCATCTCCTCCAGCTCCACGTCCCTCCCCGACCGCCGCAGGACACCTGCCCCCTGCTCAGACTTCTTCTTATCCTTCACCAGCCGTATTAACTTTGTGGCCATCCTGAAGGTAAAGAAGTCAGCAGCAGGTCATGGCTGGTGCCCTAATACCCAGAAAAATGTTGGGGAAAACAAAGTAGATGGGGAAAAAGCTCTGGATGTGTGGCCAGCACAAGACATAATGAAAAAACAATAAAACAGAAGCTTCCCGAGTGAGATACCAAGCAGAGCTCTACTCACAAGTTTTAGTGCAGTCTCTTCCGTTTGTTAAAGAGCAGTGAAGAATGTAACAATTGAGGCCTGATGAAACGGTCCACGCAGCCCCCCCGATGAAACGGTCCGCGCCCCCCCCCCCCCATGAAACGGTCCGCGCCCCCCCCCCCCCCCATGAAACGGTCTGCGCGGCCCACGAAACTTTGCATTCTTCACTGCTCTGTAATAAATGGAAGAGACTGCACTAATAAACTTGTGAGTAGAGCTCTGCTTGGTATCTCGCTTGGGAAACTGTTTCACAGTGCCGTAATCCCTGCATATTAACATACTGCTGTATACAGCTATGCCAAGCATGGCTTACACCACTCGATTCCCAGACACCAACATTTCATTTTCTCCCAACAAGTGTTAGTAGGAAGTCCTACTACTTTGTATACTTGCAAACAAACATACTCTTATTGGGAAACAAAAAAAAGGTCAATTTTAAAAATAACCTCTTCTTTAAATTGTTATTTACTATAAATCTTTTACTAACCTCTTTACTTCCAGAGGGGCTTTATTTGCACCCCGTTAACGCTGAGACAGAGAGTGCTGATGCAGACGCAAGACCCAGAAGGATTAGTATGTACATGTACTAGTGTGCATACAAGCGGGGGGTGTAACATACACACGTACACACCTCTCCTGGATTGGACTATTTGTTATGGTTGTATGATTTTGACTTTCTTGGTTATAGGTAATTATTACTGCTTATTTATACTTTCCTCTTTTATTCACCTTGCCCTGTTTGTCCTTCCCTTTTGTTCTTTGTCCCATTCCCCTTTTCCCCTCTACAATTTAAATACTCATTTGTATAGAATGATTTAATGATGTCTGTAAGTATATCTTCCTTTAACTGATGTCTGCCTCCATTGGCAGGACATTTTTTATTCAGGCATTTAGGTACTTCGTTAGTACATTGAGGACACACAGTGGATGGAGTGAGGGTGACTTAGGTGTGGGGTGGAAGGTCCATTGTGAGGCTAGCAGTCCTAGTGAGTTGGTATATGTGGTTGCCTTTGCACCACTCAATGTTTGTATACATAGGCAGTATGTCATGTCACTGCCCTTAGTCCCACCGCCCCACCAATTAGCATTGGAGCCTTGCGCATGCGCGATGCTACGCTTGGCAACGCAGGGTGTCAGGGACGCCAGCGGGTCTCCCCGCACCACTACTTATACGATTGGCGGTCGGAGGGGAGCTGTAGATAGCACCCTCAAGCGAAGTGTACACCCCGGTATTTATATGGAGTAAGTACATTTACTCATTTTCTTTGCTCCGTGCGATCTAGGCAATAGATGCAGTGTGTGTTAACTTACCATAAATGCGCATGCTCAGCAGTAGCATTGTGGCAATTAGTTAAGAGTAATCAGCTGATTTAGGTTTAAACAATCAGGTTTTGGCGCCGTTTGTATGTGTGTCTCTCCTATATATTCTGTCCCTGCTTCATTTAGAGTACAGAGCTTGAGAAAAGACCTTGTGGTCTGAAACGTACGTTGCTCTGGAGCATGTTGACTGCCTGATGATTTATTTAAAATAAATTACCTTTTTTCTATTGAGAGTGCTGCGGACTTCCTATTTTCTATAGATAGATATATCTATATCTAACTGTGTGTTATGTGTGTTTCTGTATATATATATATATTATATATTTGTGAAAGCACTGTATGCCTGTCTGCATCTTCCTGTGTCCCTAGGGGAAATCTCATTGGTCCCTTGGGCCGCCCGCCCCCACACCTCTCATTGGCCTGAGGCGGAGTGACGACACACACACACACACACACACACACTCTGTTGCTTGGCCTCACTCTCCCCCGTCAGTTGGACCGCAGCTCACCTTCCACACCCCCCCCCCCCCTCCTCTCGCGGTGCCCCTCCTCTCCCGGTGCCCCTCACTCTCTCCCCCCTCCCCACCTCACCCAAATCCCCACGCTCCGCAACATCCCCAGTCGCACCATCACCCTCACCGTGCGCCGCTCCCGGAGAGGGGAAGCACGGCCCTCCTGCTCAGCAGCAAACTCCAGGCTCCTCCCCCCTCGCTCACAACGAGGAAAAGCGCAGCGCGGCCCGGGCCTCCTGCACTCCCTCACGTGCGCCGGCTCCCGGACGGAGGGGAAGCGCGGAGCGGGCCTCCTCCTCACGTGCACCGACTCCCAGACGGAGGGTAAGCACGGCGCGGGCCTCCTGCCACTCTTGCCCCCCCCGCCAGCTTCCCGAACTCACCTCCTGCCCCAGCCAGATGCCACGGGGTCAAGATAAGTCACCCACCGTCTCCCACCCACGCACTGTCACCCAGTCACCCACCCAGTCACCCACACATCCACCCAGTCACTTTCACCCAGTCACCCACTCACCCACCCACTCACTCACCCACCCACCAACCCACGCACTCAGTCACCCACCCACCCACCCACTCACTCAGTCACCCACCCACCCACCTAGTCACCCACCCACCCACTCACTCACCCACCCGCTCACTCAGTCACCCACCCGCTCACTTAGTCACCCACCCGCTCACTTAGTCACCCACACACTCACTCAGTCACCCACACACTCACTCAGTCACCCACACACTCACTCAGTCAACCACACACCCACCCACCCAGTCACCCACCCACCCAGTCACCCACACACCCAGTCACCCACACACCCAGTCACTTTCACCCAGTCACCCACTTTCACCCAGTCACCCACTCACTCAGTCACCCACCCACTCACTCAGTCACCCACCCACTCACTCAGTCACCCACCCACTCAGTCACCCACCCATTCAGTCAGTCACCCAGTCACCCAGCCATTCAGTCACTCACCCAGTCACCCACCCATTCAGTCAGTCACCCAGTCACCCGGGGGAAGCCCAACCCTGTCGTCCGCCCCCCAAAATTACATCCCGGGCAACGCCGGGTCTCTCAGCTAGTATATATATATATATCTGCAAGCACATATGTGTGTATGCATGCCTTATTCCCTGGTAACATTCTTTTATATAGATAACCAGACATTTTAAATAGTTATAGTGGGTTTACACATAGATAGATATTTACACATACACTGTCTTGTCCCATCCCGCTCCCTCCTCACGTCCCCTTACTGTCTAGGCCGCTTTTCCATTTCACTAGAGAAAAGCCTTTTATGTCCCAACAGTTCATTTTCACACCAGGCGACCTGTTTCTACCTTATCTTATTTCCCCCTTCCTCTCAACATCCATTGCAACCAGATATCCCTCTGTATATAACACTGTATATAATATTCTGTGTATTTCTACCATACCCAATGAAGGACCCTGAGAGGTCGGAAAGCATATCAACAACTTGCTGGTCCAATAAAAGGCATCATACCCTACTCATTCTCCCTCCTTTGTTACTACAAGGAATCCATAACACCGTCCCCGACATTGAGATTACACCCCAAACTGAAGACGGCTGCCTCCCTAATAATTTCAGGTCACTTTCGCTTTACTAAACGTGTGTGTGTGTGTGTGTGTGTGTGTGTGTGTGTATATATATATATATATATATATATATATATTTAAACCTAGGTGTAAGGGATCGGGGGACACGCACCTTACAGCGGGACCCCGGCTCCCAGTACTGCCGCACGTCCCAGGCCCCCTCCCCGCCGGCTCCTTACCCGCTCCGGTCCAGCAGATATTCAAGTCTCTAATTTACAAGACTCCTGGAAGAGGATCCAAAAAGCCTTGCAAGGGGCCGTCCGAAAACAGAAGGCCCAAACGGATCGGCGACGCCAGGTAGCACCGGAGTATAAACCTGGGGACAGAGTCTGGCTTTCCGCTAAGAATATCAAACTTAAATCTCCTTCTCAGAAGCTGGCGCCCAGATTCCTGGGTCCCTTCAAGGTCCTCGAATGGATCAAACCGGTAGCGTATCGGCTTTTGCTACCTCCCACCATGAGGATACCCACAGTGTTCCACGTTTCCCTCCTGAAACCCTTTTCTCAGAATGTACATTTTCCGGACCGCCCTCATTGACCCAACCCAGTGGTGATACAGGGGCAACAAGAATTTGAAGTCCAGTCCATTCTCGATTCACCAAGAAGAGAAGTGGTGATGTATAGCACAGCCTCAGGTTCCAGCTCCCAGTGAGACCGGAAAGAATAACAAGGTGAACACTCCAATGAGCAACAGGTCAGGTTTATTGCAGGGTGGTGCAGCAACAGGACAACAGAGCAACACGAACGCACCTACTTATCACTATTTATCACTTGATAAAGTGCCGAGTGCACGAAACGCGTAGGTGCGTTCGTGTTGCTCTGTTGTCCTGTTGCTGCACCACCCTGCAATAAACCTGACCTGTTGCTCATTGGAGTGTTCACCTTGTTATTCTTTCCGGTCTCACTGGGAGCTGGAATCTGAGGCTGTGCTACACATCACCACTTCTCTTCTTGCTGGCTACTTACCTGGATGAACTGCACGCCCTGGATGTCTAGAAGTCCTGCAAGCACTAAGGTAAAGGGCCACAGTGCCCCTACATATATTTATATGGTTACCAGTGCCTCTGTTTATCTCATATTGGTTACTAGGTGGGACCTATATGGTGTTTTGGTTGTGGAGGTCAAGTGGACCCCACTAGATACGTAGCCCGTACCTGACAAATTGCCATATCATTCATGGACTTTCTACTGTCATCCAGTATTATTTACACATGTTATGGAGGAATTCTGACCAATTTGGATGCATCACATCTATCCTATCCCATTCTCGATTCACGACTTTCCAGGGGCAAACTTCAATTCCTCGTTCATTGGAAGAGATATGATCCGGAGGAACGTTCTTGAGTACCTTGTCATCACATTCATGCCCCAGCTTTACTTAAGCAATTTCATCGGAAATTTCCTCATAAACCTTGGGAGGATCGTTCAGAGTCCGATCCTCAAAGGGGTGGGGGGTACTGTAAGGGATCGGGGGACACGCGCCTTACAGCGGGTCCCCGTCACCCCGGCTCCCAGTACTGCCGCACGTCCCAAGTCCCCTCCCCGACGGCTCCTTACCAGCTCCGGGCGGGCGCCGCTCCGGTCCTCCGCGGCACACGCCGCCTCTGCCCACACACTGCCGGGGCGCGCACGCGGGAGTGTTACAGGGCACGCACGCACCCGTCCTCTTCTACACTCCTCCTGCAGCCTGGGCTCCACCTCCCATCAGCTGGAGGCTATTCCCACTAGGGAACACCACACAAGGCATCTAAGCCTATCCCTGGCTCCGCTCAGGCAAGCCCCCGGCTCCACCTCTTGCTCCCATTGGTTCTCCCACATATATAACCCCAGTCTGCCCTCTCCTTCCTCGCTCTGCATAGTTTCCCTGTGGCTCTTGTAGTACGGAGGTCTATGCCTGGCTCTCTTTAGTATTGCAGCTCTTGCTCCAGTCCCTGCCCTCGTTTGATACCCTTGGGTTTGATCTCGGCTCTCGTTAGACTTCGTGTACCTCGCTACTCCTTGGACTCGGCTTTGGACCTCACTACGCTGCTCTCTCCTGCCCTTGACCTACAACTTTCGGATCTCTACCTTCGGACCTCTGGCGCCCCGGACGCAGCAAGTATCAGGCTAACCCTTTCTCACCAGACCCGGCAACGCATCTTACCACACTCCGGGCACGCCCTCACTGCTGTGGGTGCGTGTTATACCCTTACCCACCTCAGTACTGGGGACTGGCCAGGTCTGCGGGCACTCAAGCAAGCGTTACACTAGGGCTATATTTTCTTTAAAATACTGTAGCCCGCATGTAACCACGAATTCACTCCTCTCCAATTAACACGAAGATGAAAAGAAATGTGAAAAGTCAGCGAAAAAAAAGAAAGAAAGAAGTGTACGGTTGAAGCTCCTAGTTGAATAATGCTTTGCAGATTTTGATAGAACTATTACTGCCTGTGAATGGCCCTTTGAAGATAATTGAAACCACTGGGTAGCAATCTGCTTTATAGCACTGACAAATAACAGTTTCCTTAGGCTTATCGTTTAAAGGCGTAGTTTCCCCCAATACGACCTACAGTATTTTGAAAGTGAGCTCCGTGTCATGCTCATAAAGTCCATTGCCAACCTTATTTTTTCTTCCCAGCTGTTTTTTTTTTACTTTAGCTTTTATTTTACAAGGCCCAAAGCCTGCACTAGAGTATTCACATGGCAACTCCTGCTGTTTATTCTCCCATTCTCAACCCCACTAGGAAGCAGGAGTTGTTTTCCCATGCAGACTACAAGGAAAATAAATGTGTTATCTTCATTTTCTCAAATAAGGTTCTTAGCAGCCATATTAACTTAGGTTTTGGGGTGCTACTTTAGGAATAATAGACAGTTTCAATAAATCAGGGCGCAAGGGAAAAAAAACTAGAGGTGAAAACAGACATCCTACTTTGTACAGTGCTGTGAAGAAATCCTAAATATAAACACGGGCAGTTGCTCCCTTAAGCATGGTAAGTGTAAGGACACATATTTAGTCCATATGTACTGGAGGTTTCATTGTTACCGCATGCCTCGCCTAACATGATGAGGCTGCATGTCAGCAGTCAGAGGTGTAGGACGAGGACACAACGGGACAGAGCCTGTGATCTCAAAATACTTTGTGGAACGCACTCGTAAACAGGAGGGTTAGAAGGATTTGGGGCATTTCCACCTTTGGTGTGAAGTGCAAACCGAGATTAGAAAGCAATGGAAAGCAGATTGCATGTGGTCTCAAAGCTTTCAGTGTCTCGCAGGCCTCATATTACGCTCTACTTTTCACTTCTTGTACTTTGTTATTTGTATATCAAGCCATCGTACAAAGCACTTCATAACGATCAATATCCATCTGGCATTTATTTTGTGTCGCTGCTCTTCTATTTACAGATTACTCTGCTGCGCAGAACATGTTAAATCGTTCAGCTCATATGAGCCACGCGTGCGGAGCGGTTACAAAAGATGTCCAGCGCGTGACTGGCCCGTGTTGCACAAAACCACAGCTCTGCCCATCCCCAGAGCGTTGTATCGGTGGCTTTGTCTGGTCACATTCGTCCTGTCAGCACATAGACAAGAGCTAAATTTCTCTCGCGAATGCATCATGCCAACTCTCCGCTACAAGGCGTAATTATTCTCCTTCTACCGAGTTAGCGGGAGATTTTAATGTTGAGGCGGGTGATCGGAAAATGAGTGTTAAATTCTGGTCTGTGCATAGATTAGCGTGGGGCCCCTAAGCTCGTGGGGCCCCCGGGCAACTGCCCAGCGTGCCCATGCGTTAAGACGGCACTGCCGACAATACGACTTCCTATTGGCCTGCAAGATTTGGTGGCCATATTGTTTACCCAGAAGGGAGATTTAAACCCGGTATCTACACCGGTAAGTGTCTGAAAGTAGTTTTCGTTTCAACATTGCCCTTTATTCCCTCTAGATCAGGGGTAGCCAACTTCAGTCAAGGGCACCAACAGGTCAGGTTTTCAGGATATCCCTGCTTCAGCACAGGTGGCTCAATCGGCCCTTGCTTCAGCACAGGGGGCTCAATCAGTGGCCCAGTCTTCGACTAAGCCTAATAGGAATGGGAACCCTGATGGTTTTTTGGAGAAGCGTGTAGGCAATTACTGCTGTGGCAGGTGCACTGTATGCAGCTATACGTCAAAGGACAAAATACTATGTCATGGCAAAACATGGAAGGAGTATAGAATTAACCATTACATCAACTGTTTAACCAACTTTGTGGTTTATGCAACAAAATGCCCATGTAACTTGCCATATATTGGTAAAACAATTCGTCCTCTTAAGATCAGAATAGGGGAGCATATTACTGGGATCAGAAATGCTAAGCGCCATATGGAGAGTGGCAAAAGAATCCACAATTTGGCACAACACTTTCTAGACTGCTATGATGGCCAATATGTGAACTTTATCGTTAGGGGTTTAGAGGTTATCCCTAAAGATCCTAGGAGGGGAAATAGAGAACTGTGATTATTGCAGAGGGAGCAGTTCTGGATTTTTGCATTACAAACCTCCAAAATGGTTTGAATGAGCTATCAGAACTAGCACCCCTTTTCCAATAATATAGAACAAGTGGACTCTTCTGATATAATCCCTGACTACTAATATGTAACTATCATTGTAAGTATAATTTTTCTACAGTGCATTATATGAAGGAATAATATTTGATAATAATGTCTTTTGTATTAATTTATAATTAATGGAATTTTGAATACTGGCCGAGATTCTATAATTATTGGATCATATGGTATATATGGAGGGATCCCTTGTGATATGGGTATACAATTATCCCTCTATTTAATATATAATGTAGAAGTGTGGGAACATTGGTTATGTCGTTCATAACTGTATTCTTCTCATAGTATAAAGGGCAACATATGGAACAGAATTATAATGATCTGTTACCAATAACTATTAGATTAGATTTCTCTAGCCTAATTAGTTACTAGGAATGATATGTGTGATAAAATTAGTTTTGTATACTATAAGTCTGCTATTATGTTGGAAGTGTGATGATAGTATATTGGTTATTAAAATTGGAAATGATCAATACTTCCAACAATTCTGATGACCCCTGTTGATTAATAGTATGCACTTGTGGATAAGTTGCAGCTATGATAGAACGGTTTGAATCAGAGATAGATGTGTCATTTTTTATTATATAATTACTTTATATATTTTTCTTATAGATAAATGGATATAGATATATTAATTATTTGTTTAAATGTATGTGGTATGAAACTACATGTTATTGTTGTTTGTTTATGGTATATTTTATGTAATTGTTTTAGTTGAGTTTGAATAGCGGAAGGATACCCATCCTATCTGTTTAGGCTTCATTATGGATTGGCATAAATACAGCCAATCCGGGAGCCAATGACTCCCCGATGAAGCGTCAAAGACATGAAACGCGTTGAGGTATTGAGTTGGAGTTCCGTGACATATGACGCAAGATGCTGGACATCTGGAGTCAACGCCGCCCTAGCAAAGACACCGAGACCGGCTTCCACAGCTGATCTGCGGGTTTCCATGTAAGGGAATAGGACTCTCTCTAGACCTTGTGTTCCTCTCTCTCTTTCCCCCTTGTGCGGATGGGAATGCCCCGAATATCGTCTGGAACCGAGGTTCAAGTTAACATTAGAGTCCTACTAGGATGATTGGAACACATTTTTATATGTGTTGTTAAGTGTATTTTTTACATAAAGTAACATATTTTTACTAATAGTGTCCCTCCATGCGCTTCTTTTTTGTTTCTGTTCCAGTCTTCGACTGAGCCACTGATTGAGCCACCTGTGCTGAAGCAGGAATATCATGAAAACCTGACCTGTTTTTGGTCCTTGACGACTGGAGTTGGCCTCCCCTGATCTAGACCAGGGATGCGCAAACTGGGGGAGCGCGGCACTTACAGAGTCCCTGCGCTCTTCCCCAAAGCATTTCAATTAAATGCCGGGGGACCGTGTGAGGCCTCTGTAAGTTCTCTTACCTTGTCTCAGACGCCGCGTCAGCGGCAAATGACGTAGCGGAATCACACGACGCCACGTTGCCAGATGTAACATGACCCGCGGCGTCATTTGACACCAGAGACACGGTAAGAGGGGGGGTGTGCAAGTCTTTGCCTTCTGTATGTTTGTCCTTATTTGTAAGTAACTCTGGTTATGTAATGACCAAATCTCTGTATCCCCCATTGTACCGCGCTGCGGAATATGTTGGCCCTTTACAAAAAAACGACAATAATATAATTCTGAACCTGCCAAGTATCCCCATCACAATAACCTCGCAGTACAGAAATGAAGCACAGACTCTTCCCCCTGCTCTAACCTCTTGATCTTATCCTCCTGTTTCCGTGCGTGCTGCTTCAGCAGGAAGTTGTCATCATGGATGCGCAGGTAGCGGTCCTCCAGCTCCTGCCGGCTGATGCGGGACACGGCCTGCCGGGACTTCACATTTTGGGAAGATGTGGATTCTGCCAAGAGAGCAGAGACTGTGTGAAAACAATCTCACTGCTGGAAGGGACATAGCAACGGTTACGATACAGGAACAATGGTGGAAAGTGCGTACGAATGAGGGTCAATGCGGGCGGGTCATGACGATTCTATTGAGAAGTAGGATCTTTTCTGTCTGTGCATCAGTTTAACTCCCTTACTTCGACAACAAAACCTCAGTCCTCAGGTAGAGTTAACCTCAATTAGCGAGGTGCTTACACCCGATATTAATATAGATATAGAAAATAAAATAATGCAGTGTGTCAAACGGCACATTTCTATTTCTTCATACATAGACCTTCATTACGCCCTATTACGGTCTAATTCAGTGTTCCCGGGGTTCTGTGGACCTGCCCTGGGGTTCCGTGAGAGAAGGGGCCGCGGCCCTGCACTGGGGTTCCGTGAGAGGATGAGGGGGTTCCACGGCCCTGGGGCTGCAGGATTACCCCCATCTCGCAGAGCAGGGCACCTGCTGGGGGGTTGGGCAGTTTCCTCCATCCTCATTGGCTGCTGCTGGGTAATGCAGCCAATCAGGAGGTGGTGTCAGGAGCCTGGGGGTGTGGCCAAGCAGGGAAGGAGGAAGCAGCATGGAGCGGAGAGAGGTGAGGCTGTGTGTATTTATTCTGTCCTGTTCTCTGTGACAGTCTCTGTCCTGTGTCTTCCTTCACTGACTGTCCTGTTGTGGGGTTGCCTCAGCAACTGAGCACTGTGATTAGGGGTGCCTCAATTGAAAAAAGGTTGGGAACCAGTCCCCTAATCTCATCCATGGCTATTTATTTAGAACAGCGTCTCCCATTTTTAGCTTTATACCCATTATAATAACAGAGATATTGTAGCAACACACACACACACACACACACACACACACACACACACACACACACACACACACACACACACACACACACACACACACACACACACACACACACACACACACACACAATTATAAAAGCAGAACAACAAGTCAAAAGCAAATGAAGAGCGGATCAGACCTTGTATCCCTCCAATTCCTGACAAACTCAGCCCCACATCTTTCACAGGCAGGTCTGCTGCGGTCTCATCTTTGGGAACGGCCATCGCAAATCTGGGGGAAAACAGTAGTTTCCACAAATCACCATGCCTAATAGGTTATGAATGTGATTTCTCTTTACTACTTGTACAGACGTGTCACTACTTACTGACGTGTGACTTGCAGAGTCTCACTAACAGACGTCCCTCCTAATGTCATAGATTTGGGTCCCAGGAGGTTGATGATATCCCCCAGACTGGCCCATACACCTCCTCTACGTGGTATCCCCCACCCTAGCACGTTACTACCCTCTTTTCCCCCGCGTTATTACCCTTCGCTCTGCGCATTATTACCCTCTCCCTGCGTTATTACCCCCCCGCTCCGCGCCTTATTACCCCCCCGCTCCGCGCGTGGAGCGTTATTCCCCCACCGCACGTTATTCCCCCACCGCTCCGCGCGTTATTCCCCCCCGCTCCGCGCGTTATTACCCCCCCCCCGCTCCGCGCGTTATTACCCCCCCCGCTCCGCGCGTTATTACCCCCGCTCCGCGCGTTATTACCCCCCCCCGCTCCGCGCGTTATTCCCCCCCGCTCCGCGCGTTATTACCCCCCCCGCTCCGCGCGTTATTACCCCCCCCCGCTCCGCGCGTTATTACCCCCCCCCGCTCCGCGCGTTATTACCCCCCGATCCGCGCGTTATTACCCCCCCCGCTCCGCGCGTTATTACCCCCCCCGCTCCGCGCGTTATTACCCCCCCCGCTCCGCGCGTTATTACCCCCCGCTGCGCGCGTTATTACCCCCTCCGCTCCGCGCGTGGAGCGTTATTACCCCCCCGCTCCGCGCGTTATTACCCCCCCGCTCCGCGCGTTATTACCCCCCCGCTCCGCACGTTATTACCCCCCCGCTCCACGCGTTATTACCCCCCCCTTTGCGCGTTATTACCCCCCCCGCTCCGCGCGTTATTACCCCCCCCCGCTCCGCGCGTTATTACCCCCCCGCTCAGCGCGTTATTACCCCCCCGCTCAGCGCGTTATTACCCCCCCGCTCCGCGCGTTATTACCCCCCCCGCTCCGCGCGTTATTACCCCCCCGCTCCACGCGTTATTACCCCCCCGCTCCACGCGTTATTACCCCCCCCCGCTCCACGCGTTATTACCCCCCCCGCTCCACGCGTTATTACCCCCCCGCTCCACGCGTTATTACCCCGCCCTCGCTCCACGCGTTATTACCCCCCCCGCTCCACACGTTATTAACCCCCCCGCTCCACGCGTTATTACCCCCCCGCTCCACGCGTTATTACCCCCCCCCCTCGCTCCACGCGTTATTACCCCCCCCGCTCCACACGTTATTACCCCCCCCCTCGCTCCATGCGTTATTACCCCCCCCTCGCTCCACGCGTTATTACCCCCCCCTCGCTCCACGCGTTATTACCCCCCCCTCGCTCCACGCGTTATTACCCTCTCCCACTATTACCCTTTGCCCTGCATGTTATTACACCTTGCCCCCTGCGTTATTACCCCCCGCTCCGCACATTATTACCCCCTCGCTCCGCACATTATTACCCCCCTCGCTCCGCGCGTTGTTACTCCCCCACTTCCCGCATTATTACCCCCCCTCCCATTATTACCCTTTGCCCTGCGCGTTATTACCCCCCCACTCTGCGTTTTATTACCCCCCGCCACTCTGCGTATTATTACCCCCCCGCTCCGCTCGTTATTACCCCCCCGCTCCGCTCGTTATTAACCCCCCGCTCCGCTCGTTATTACCCCCCCGCTCCGCTCGTTATTACCCCCCCGCTCCGCTCGTTATTACCCCCCGCTCCGCGCGTTATTACCCCCCCGCTCCGCGCGTTATTACCCCCCCGCTCCGCGCGTTATTACCCCCCCGCTCCGCGCGTTATTACCCCCCGCTCCGCGCGTTATTACCCCCCCCCGCGCGTTATTACCCCCCCCCGCTCCGCGCATGGAGCGTTATTCCCCCCTCCGCGCGTTATTCCCCCCCCGCGCGTTATTCCCCCCCCCCCCGCGCGTTATTACCCCCCCCGCTCCGCGCGTTATTACCCCCCCGCTCCGCGCGTTATTACCCCCCCGCTCCGCGCGTTACCACCCCCGCTCCGCGCGTTATTACCCCCGCTCCGCGCGTTATTACCCCCCCCGCTCCGCGCGTTATTACCCCCCCGCTCCGCGCGTTACCACCCCCGCTCCGCGCGTTATTACCCCCGCTCCGCGCGTTATTCCCCCCCCCGCTCCGCGCGTTATTACCCCCCCCGCGCGTTATTCCCCCCCCCCGCTCCGCGCGTTATTACCCCCCGCTCCGCGCGTTATTACCCCCCGCTCCGCGCGTTACTACCCCCGCTCCGCGCGTTATTACCCCCCCCGCTCCGCGCGTTATTACCCCCCCCGCTCCGCGCGTTATTACCCCCCCGCTCCGCGTGTTATTACCCCCCCCCGCTCCGCGCGTTATTACCCCCCCCCCGCTCCGCGCGTTATTACCCCCCCGCTCCGCGCGTTATTACCCCCCCCGCTCCGCGCGTTATTACCCCCCCGCTCCGCGCGTTATTACCCCCCCCGCTCCGCGCGTTATTACCCCCCCGCTCCGCGCGTTATTACCCCCCCCGCTCCGCGCGTTATTACCCCCCCCGCTCCGCGCGTTATTACCCCCCCGCTCCGCGCGTTATTACCCCCCCGCTCCGCGCGTTATTACCCCCCCGCTCCGCGCGTTATTACCCCCCCCGCTCCGCGCGTTATTACCCCCCCCGCTCCGCGCGTTATTACCCCCCCCGCTCCGCGCGTTATTACCCCCCCCGCTCCGCGCGTTATTACCCCCCCCGCTCCGCGCGTTATTACCCCCCCCGCTCCGCGCGTTATTACCCCCCCCGCTCCGCGCGTTATTACCCCCCCGCTCCGCGCGTTATTACCCCCCGCTCCGCGCGTTATTACCCCCCCCCGCTCCGCGCGTTATTACCCCCCCGCTCAGCGCGTTATTACCCCCCCGCTCAGCGCGTTATTACCCCCCCGCTCCGCGCGTTATTACCCCCCCCGCTCCGCGCGTTATTACCCCCCCGCTCCACGCGTTATTACCCCCCCGCTCCACGCGTTATTACCCCCCCCCGCTCCACGCGTTATTACCCCCCCCGCTCCACGCGTTATTACCCCCCCGCTCCACGCGTTATTACCCCGCCCTCGCTCCACGCGTTATTACCCCCCCCGCTCCACACGTTATTAACCCCCCCGCTCCACGCGTTATTACCCCCCCGCTCCACGCGTTATTACCCCCCCCCTCGCTCCACGCGTTATTACCCCCCCCGCTCCACACGTTATTACCCCCCCCCTCGCTCCATGCGTTATTACCCCCCCCTCGCTCCACGCGTTATTACCCCCCCCCTCGCTCCACGCGTTATTACCCCCCCCTCGCTCCACGCGTTATTACCCTCTCCCACTATTACCCTTTGCCCTGCATGTTATTACACCTTGCCCCCTGCGTTATTACCCCCCGCTCCGCACATTATTACCCCCTCGCTCCGCACATTATTACCCCCCTCGCTCCGCGCGTTGTTACTCCCCCACTTCCCGCATTATTACCCCCCCTCCCATTATTACCCTTTGCCCTGCGCGTTATTACCCCCCCACTCTGCGTTTTATTACCCCCCGCCACTCTGCGTATTATTACCCCCCCGCTCCGCTCGTTATTACCCCCCCGCTCCGCTCGTTATTAACCCCCCGCTCCGCTCGTTATTACCCCCCCGCTCCGCTCGTTATTACCCCCCCGCTCCGCTCGTTATTACCCCCCGCTCCGCGCGTTATTACCCCCCCGCTCCGCGCGTTATTACCCCCCCGCTCCGCGCGTTATTACCCCCCCGCTCCGCGCGTTATTACCCCCCGCTCCGCGCGTTATTACCCCCCCCCGCGCGTTATTACCCCCCCCCGCTCCGCGCATGGAGCGTTATTCCCCCCTCCGCGCGTTATTCCCCCCCCGCGCGTTATTCCCCCCCCCCCCGCGCGTTATTACCCCCCCCGCTCCGCGCGTTATTACCCCCCCGCTCCGCGCGTTATTACCCCCCCGCTCCGCGCGTTACCACCCCCGCTCCGCGCGTTATTACCCCCGCTCCGCGCGTTATTACCCCCCCCCGCTCCGCGCGTTATTACCCCCCCGCTCCGCGCGTTACCACCCCCGCTCCGCGCGTTATTACCCCCGCTCCGCGCGTTATTCCCCCCCCCGCTCCGCGCGTTATTACCCCCCCCGCGCGTTATTCCCCCCCCCCGCTCCGCGCGTTATTACCCCCCGCTCCGCGCGTTATTACCCCCCGCTCCGCGCGTTACTACCCCCGCTCCGCGCGTTATTACCCCCCCCGCTCCGCGCGTTATTACCCCCCCCGCTCCGCGCGTTATTACCCCCCCGCTCCGCGTGTTATTACCCCCCCCCGCTCCGCGCGTTATTACCCCCCCCCGCTCCGCGCGTTATTACCCCCCCGCTCCGCGCGTTATTACCCCCCCCGCTCCGCGCGTTATTACCCCCCCGCTCCGCGCGTTATTACCCCCCCCGCTCCGCGCGTTATTACCCCCCCGCTCCGCGCGTTATTACCCCCCCCGCTCCGCGCGTTATTACCCCCCCGCTCCGCGCGTTATTACCCCCCCCGCTCCGCGCGTTATTACCCCCCCGCTCCGCGCGTTATTACCCCCCCGCTCCGCGCGTTATTACCCCCCCCGCTCCGCGCGTTATTACCCCCCCCGCTCCGCGCGTTATTACCCCCCCCGCTCCGCGCGTTATTACCCCCCCCCGCTCCGCGCGTTATTACCCCCCCCGCTCCGCGCGTTATTACCCCCCCGCTCCGCGCGTTATTACCCCCCGCTCCGCGCGTTATTACCCCCCCGCTCCGCGCGTTATTACCCCCCCCGCTCCGCGCGTTATTACCCCCCCGCTCCGCGCGTTATTACCCCCCCCGCTCCGCGCGTTATTACCCCCCCCGCTCCGCGCGTTATTACCCCCCCGCTCCGCGCGTTATTACCCCCCCGCTCCGCGCGTTATTACCCCCCCGCTCCGCGCGTTATTACCCCCCCGCTCCGCGCGTTATTACCCCCCCCGCTCCGCGCGTTATTACCCCCCCCGCTCCGCGCGTTATTACCCCCCCCGCTCCGCGCGTTATTACCCCCCCCCCCACTCTGCGGGTTATTACCCCCCCCCACTCTGCGGGTTATTACCCCCCCCCACTCTGCGTGTTATTACCCCCACCCCACTCTGCGTGTTATTACCCCCCCCCCCCCCACTCTGCGTGTTATTACCCCCCCCACTCTGCGTGTTATTACCCCCCCCCCACTCTGCGTGTTATTACCCCCCCCCCACTCTGCGTGTTATTACCCCCCCCCACTCTGCGTGTTATTACCCCCCCCACTCTGCGTGTTATTACCCCCCCCACTCTGCGTGTTATTACCCCCCCACTCTGCGTGTTATTACCCCCCACTCTGCGTGTTATTACCCCCCCACTCTGCGTGTTATTACCCCCCCACTCTGCGTGTTATTACCCCCCCACTCTGCGTGTTATTACCCCCCCAATCTGCGTGTTATAACCCCCCCAACCTACAATCTGCGTTATTACCCCCCCAATCTGTGTGTTATTACCCCCCCCAATCTGCGTGTTATTACCACCCCCCCAATCTGCGTGTTATTACCACCCCCCCCAATCTGTGTGTTATTACCACCCCCCCCAATCTGCGTGTTATTACCACCCCCCCCCCCCCCAATCTGCGTGTTATTACCACCCCCCCCCCCAATCTGCGTGTTATTACCACCCCCCCCCCCCCCCACTCTGCGTGTTATTACCACCCCCCCCCCCACTCTGCGTGTTATTACCACCCCCCCAATCTGCGTGTTATTACCCCCTGCTTCCTGCGTTATTAGCCCCCTCCCCGCATTATTACCCTTCGCTATGCGCGTTATTACCTCCCTCCCCGGGTGGTCTCTCACCCAGGCACCCCGAGGCCTTCTCCTCCTGCCCCGCAGCGTCCTCACTCCGCGCTTCCCAGCAACGGTTGCTAGCCACCGAGGCCCCGGCGCGTCACTTCCGGTGCATTGGAGCCTTCGCATGCCGGGATATGTAGTTCCTGCGAATGGCCAGGAAGCCGGGCACTGACTTCATGCCCGGCCGCCGCTCCTCTGCCGGGAGTTGTAGTTCTTTTTCCCCACGATAGCAGGAGGGTAGTCTAAAGTGAAACTACAAGACCCAGTATACTTTGCTCGGGTGGCAAGACAACGATGAAGCGCAGTGTGCATGAGGGGGAGAAGGAAGCCAAGGTATAGGATGAGATGGGATGGATATGGGTTGGGGTGCCATATAATGCGGCCGGAATAATATTAATATGTAGGAAATGAGGGAGAGAAACAGCCTGCCCTCTCCTCTAGTGAGTGTGAGAAACTGCCCTCTCCTCTAGTGAGTGTGAGACTGCCCTCTCCTCTATTGAGTGTGAGAAACTGCCCTCTCCTCTAGTGAGTGTGAGAGACTGCCCTCTCCTCTAGTGAGTGTGAGAGACTGCCCTCTCCTCTAGTGAGTGTGAGAGACTGCCCTCTCCTCTAGTGAGTGTGTGAGACTGCCCTCTCCTCTAGTGAGTGTGTGAGACTGCCCTCTCTAGTGAGTGTGAGAGACTGCCCTCTCCTCTAATGAGTGTGAGAGACTGCCCTCTCCTCTAATGAGTGTGAGAGACTGCCCTCTCCTCTAATGAGTGTGAGAGACTGCCCTCTCCTCTAATGAGTGTGAGAGACTGCCCTCTCCTCTAATGAGTGAGAGACTGCCCTCTCCTCTAGTGAGTGTGAGACTGCCCTCTCCTCTAGTGAGTGTGAGACTGCCCTCTCCTCTAGTGAGTGTGAGAGACTGCCCTCTCCTCTAGTGAGTGTGAGAGACTGCCCTATCCTCTAGTGAGTGAGAGACTGCCCTATCCTCTAGTGAGTGTGAGAGACTGCCCTATCCTCTAGTGAGTGTGAGAGACTGCCCTCTCTTCTAGTGAGTGTGAGAGACTGCCCTCTCTAGTGAGTGTGAGAGACTGCCCTCTCCTCTAGTGAGTGTGAGAGACTGCCCTCTCCTCTAGTGAGTGTGAGAGACTGCCCTCTCTAGTGAGTGTGTGAGACTGCCCTCTCCTCTAGTGAGTGTGTGAGACTGCCCTCTCTAGTGAGTGTGAGAGACTGCCCTCTCCTCTAATGAGTGTGAGACTCCCTATCCTCTAGTGAGTGTTGCCTTCTCCTCTAATGAGTGTGAGAGACTGCCCTCTCCTCTAATGAGTGTGAGAGACTGCCCTCTCCTCTAATGAGTGTGAGAGACTGCTCTCTCCTCTAATGAGTGTGAGAGACTGCCCTCTCCTCTAATGAGTGTGAGAGACTGCCCTCTCCTCTAATGAGTGTGAGAGACTGCCCTCTCCTCTAATGAGTGTGAGAGACTGCCCTCTCCTCTAATGAGTGTGAGAGACTGACCTCTCCTCTAATGAGTGTGAGAGACTGCCCTCTCCTCTAATGAGTGAGAGACTGCCCTCTCCTCTAATGAGTGTGAGACTGCCCTCTCCTCTAGTGAGTGTGAGACTGCCCTCTCCTCTAGTGAGTGTGAGAGACTGCCCTCTCCTCTAGTGAGTGTGAGAGACTGCCCTATCCTCTAGTGAGTGTGAGAGACTGCCCTATCCTCTAGTGAGTGTGAGAGACTGCCCTCTCCTCTAATGAGTGTGAGAGACTGCCCTCTCCTCTAATGAGGGTGAGACTGCCCTATCCTCTAGTGAGTGTGAGAGACTGCCCTCTGTAATGAGTGTGAGACTGCCCTCTCCTCTGAGTGTGAGAGACTGCCCTCTCCTCTAGTGAGTGTGAGAGACTGCCCTCGAGTGATAGGATGTGAATATTGTCCTGTGTGATTACAGAATTCTGTATCCCACAATCTGCCCATAAAGAGGTCGGAGCCGGAGGGAATGGGCCCATATTCG
>NC_134501.1:25082200-25152749 GCF_040206685.1 Ascaphus truei | reverse complement strand
CACACACACACACACACACACACACACACACACACACACACACACACACACACACACACACACACACACCTCAGTTGATGCGCCCTTTCTCAGTTCCGTTTGGCGCCGGAGGTGGGGAGCGACACCTACCTGTACTTCCGGGCGCCGCCACCGTCTGACTCGGCGCCGCGAGGGAGGAAGGGGGTCCGCCATCTTACGCGCCGCGTGGCAGCTGCGGGAAGCGAGGTGATTTGGAGCGGGGAGGGGGGAGAGGTGATTTGGAGCGGGGAGAGGTGATTTGGAGCGGGGAGAGGTGATTTGGAGCGGTGAGGGGGGAGAGGTGATGCCGCTGGGGAGGGGGAAGAGGTGATGCCGCTGGGGAGGGGGAAGAGGTGATGCCGCTGGGGAGGGGGAAGAGGTGATGCCGCTGGGGAGGAGGAAGAGGTGATGCCGCTGGGAGGGGGAAGAGGTGATGCCGCTGGGGAGGGGGAAGAGGTGATGCCGCTGGGGAGGGGGAAGAGGTGATGCCGCTGGGGAGGGGGAAGAGGTGATGCCGCTGGGGAGGGGGAAGAGGTGATTTGGAGCGGTGAGGGGGGAGAGGTGATGCCGCTGGGGAGGGGGAAGAGGTGATGCCGCTGGGGAGGGGGAAGAGGTGAAGAGGTGATGCCGCTGGGGAGGGGGAAGAGGTGATGCCGCTGGGGAGGGGGAAGAGGTGATGCCGCTGGGGAGGGGGAAGAG
Organism: Ascaphus truei; assembly: GCF_040206685.1. Taxonomy (NCBI): domain Eukaryota; kingdom Metazoa; phylum Chordata; class Amphibia; order Anura; family Ascaphidae; genus Ascaphus; species Ascaphus truei. Next base: position 25,152,032 of record NC_134501.1, on the reverse strand, counting down.
GTGATGCCGCTGGGGAGGGGGAAGAGGTGATTTGGAGAGGGGAGAGAGGTGTGTGTGTGTGTGTGTGTGTGTGTGTGTGTGTGTGTGTGTGTGTGTGTGTGTGTGTGTGTGTCCGTCCGTCCGTCACTCTGCCTCAGGCCAATGAGAGGTGTGGGGGGCGGGCCAAGGGGGTGGTGTGAGTGTGTGAGGCCAATGAGAGGTGTGCGGGGGCGGGCGGGCCAAGGGACCAATGAGATTGCCGCTAGGGACACCGGACATCCAGCAGTTGTGTCCGTCCGTCACTCTGCCTCAGGCCAATGAGAGGTGTGGGGGGCGGGCCAAGGGGGTGGTGTGAGTGTGTGAGGCCAATGAGAGGTGTGCGGGGGCGGGCGGGCCAAGGGACCAATGAGATTGCCGCTAGGACACCGGACATCCAGCAGGCAGGCATGCATGCAGGCAGGCAGCCAGGCAAAACATACAGTGCTTTCACTAATATAGTATAAGATAAAATAATGCAGTGTGTCAAACGGCACATTTCTATTTCTTCATACATAGACCTTCATTACGCCCTATTACGGTCTAATTCAGTGTTCCCGGGGTTCTGTGGACCTGCCCTGGGGTTCCGTGAGAGAGGGGCCGCGGCCCTGCACTGGGGTTCCGTGAGAGGATGAGGGGGTTCCACGGCCCTGGGGCTGCAGGATTACCCCCATCTCGCAGAGCAGGGCACCTGCTGGGGGTTGGGCAGTTTCCTCCATCCTCATTGGCTGCTGCTGGGTAATGCAGCCAATCAGGAGGTGGTGTCAGGAGCCTGGGGGTGTGGCCAAGCAGGGAAGGAGGAAGCAGCATGGAGCGGAGAGAGGTGAGGCTGTGTGTATTTATTCTGTCCTGTTCTCTGTGACAGTCTCTGTCCTGTGTCTTCCTTCACTGACTGTCCTGTTGTGGGGTTGCCTCAGCAACTGAGCACTGTGATTAGGGGTGCCTCAATTGAAAAAAGGTTGGGAACCAGTCCCCTAATCTCATCCATGGCTATTTATTTAGAACAGCGTCTCCCATTTTTAGCTTTATACCCATTATAATAACAGAGATATTGTAGCAACACACACACACACACACACACACACACACACACAATTATAAAAGCAGAACAACAAGTCAAAAGCAAATGAAGAGCGGATCAGACCTTGTATCCCTCCAATTCCTGACAAACTCAGCCCCACATCTTTCACAGGCAGGTCTGCTGCGGTCTCATCTTTGGGAACGGCCATCGCAAATCTGGGGGAAAACAGTAGTTTCCACAAATCACTTGCAGAGTCTCACTAACAGACGTCCCTCCTAATGTCATAGATTTGGGTCCCAGCAGGTTGATGATATCCCCCAGACTGGCCCATACACCTCCTCTACGTGGTATCCCCCACCCTAGCACGTTACTACCCTCTTTTCCCCCGCGTTATTACCCTTCGCTCTGCGCATTATTACCCTCTCCCTGCGTTATTACCCCCCCGCTCCGCGCCTTATTACCCCCCCCGCTCCGCGCGTGGAGCGTTATTCCCCACCGCACGTTATTCCCCCACCGCTCCGCGCGTTATTCCCCCCCGCTCCGCGCGTTATTACCCCCCCCCCCCCGCTCCGCGCGTTATTACCCCCCCCCGCTCCGCGCGTTATTACCCCCGCTCCCGCGCGTTATTACCCCCCCCGCTCCGCGCGTTATTCCCCCCCGCTCCGCGCGTTATTACCCCCCCCGCTCCGCGCGTTATTACCCCCCCCGCTCCGCGCGTTATTACCCCCCCCGCTCCGCGCGTTATTACCCCCCCGCTCCGCGCGTTATTACCCCCCGATCCGCGCGTTATTACCCCCCCGCTCCGCGCGTTATTACCCCCCCCGCTCCGCGCGTTATTACCCCCCCCGCTCCGCGCGTTATTACCCCCCCCGCTCCGCGCGTTATTACCCCCCCCGCTCCGCGCGTTATTACCCCCCGCTGCGCGCGTTATTACCCCCTCCGCTCCGCGCGTGGAGCGTTATTACCCCCCCGCTCCGCGCGTTATTACCCCCCCGCTCCGCACGTTATTACCCCCCCGCTCCGCACGTTATTACCCCCCCGCTCCACGCGTTATTACCCCCCCCTTTGCGCGTTATTACCCCCCCGCTCCGCGCGTTATTACCCCCCCGCTCCGCGCGTTATTACCCCCCCGCTCCGCGCGTTATTACCCCCCCCCGCTCAGCGCGTTATTACCCCCCCCGCTCCGCGCGTTATTACCCCCCCGCTCCACGCGTTATTACCCCCCCGCTCCACGCGTTATTACCCCCCCCCCCCCGCTCCACGCGTTATTACCCCCCCCCGCTCCACGCGTTATTACCCCCCCCGCTCCACGCGTTATTACCCCCCCGCTCCACGCGTTATTACCCCGCCCTCGCTCCACGCGTTATTACCCCCCCCGCTCCACGCGTTATTAACCCCCCCGCTCCACGCGTTATTACCCCCCCGCTCCACGCGTTATTACCCCCCCCCCTCGCTCCACGCGTTATTACCCCCCCCCGCTCCACACGTTATTACCCCCCCCCGCTCCACACGTTATTACCCCCCCCCTCGCTCCATGCGTTATTACCCCCCCCCTCGCTCCACGCGTTATTACCCCCCCCTCGCTCACGCGTTATTACCCCCCCTCGCTCCACGCGTTATTACCCTCTCCCACTATTACCCTTTGCCCTGCATGTTATTACACCTTGCCCCCTGCGTTATTACCCCCCGCTCCGCACATTATTACCCCCTCGCTCCGCACATTATTACCCCCCTCGCTCCGCGCGTTGTTACCCCCCCACTTCCCGCATTATTACCCCCCCTCCCATTATTACCCTTTGCCCTGCGCGTTATTACCCCCCCACTCTGCGTTTTATTACCCCCCGCCACTCTGCGTATTATTACCCCCCCGCTCCGCTCGTTATTACCCCCCCGCTCCGCTCGTTATTAACCCCCCGCTCCGCTCGTTATTACCCCCCCGCTCCGCTCGTTATTACCCCCCCGCTCCGCTCGTTATTACCCCCCCGCTCCGCGCGTTATTACCCCCCCGCTCCGCGCGTTATTACCCCCCCGCTCGCGCGTTATTACCCCGCTCCGCGCGTTATTACCCCGCTCCGCGCGTTATTACCCCCCCGCTCCGCGCGTATTACCCCCCCCGCTCCGCGCGTTATTACCCCCCCGCTCCCGCGCGTTATTACCCCCCCCCGCTCCGCGCATGGAGCGTTATTCCCCCCTCCGCGCGTTATTCCCCCCCCCCCGCGCGTTATTACCCCCCCGCTCCGCGCGTTATTACCCCCCCGCTCCGCGCGTTATTACCCCCCCCGCTCCGCGCGTTATTACCCCCCCCCGCTCCGCGCATGGAGCGTTATTCCCCCCTCCGCGCGTTATTCCCCCCCCCCCGCGCGTTATTACCCCCCCCGCTCCGCGTGTTATTACCCCCCCCGCTCCGCGCGTTATTACCCCCCCCGCTCCGCGCGTTATTACCCCCCCCCGCTCCGCGCGTTATTACCCCCCCGCTCCGCGCGTTATTACCCCCCCCGCTCCGCGCGTTATTACCCCCCCCGCTCCGCGCGTTATTACCCCCCCGCTCCGCGCGTTATTACCCCCCCGCTCCGCGCGTTATTACCCCCCCGCTCCGCGCGTTATTACCCCCCCCGCTCCGCGCGTTATTACCCCCCCCGCTCCGCGCGTTATTACCCCCCTCCGCTCCGCGCGTTATTACCCCCTCCGCTCCGCGCGTTATTACCCCCCCCGCTCCGCGCGTTATTACCCCCCCCCGCTCCGCGCGTTATTACCCCCCCCCGCTCCGCGCGTTATTACCCCCCCGCTCCGCGTGTTATTACCCCCCCCCGCTCCGCGCGTTATTACCCCCCGCTCCGCGCGTTATTACCCCCCCGCTCCGCGCGTTATTAACCCCCCCGCTCCGCGCGTTATTACCCCCCCGCTCCGCGCGTTATTACCCCCCGCTCCGCGCGTTATTACCCCCCCCGCTCCGCGCGTTATTACCCCCCCCGCTCCGCGCGTTATTACCCCCCCGCTCCGCGCGTTATTACCCCCCCCGCTCCGCGCGTTATTACCCCCCCCCGCTCCGCGCGTTATTACCCCCCCGCTCCGCGCGTTATTACCCCCCCGCTCCGCGCGTTATTACCCCCCCGCTCCGCGCGTTATTACCCCCCCCGCTCCGCGCGTTATTACCCCCCCCCGCTCCGCGCGTTATTACCCCCCCCGCTCCGCGCGTTATTACCCCCCCCCGCTCCGCGCGTTATTACCCCCCCCCGCTCCGCGCGTTATTACCCCCCCCCCGCTCCGCGGGTTATTACCCCCCCCCACTCCGCGGGTTATTACCCCCCCACTCTGCGGGTTATTACCCCCCCCCCACTCTGCGGGTTATTACCCCCCCCCCACTCTGCGGGTTATTACCCCCCCCCCACTCTGCGGCTTATTACCCCCCCCCCACTCTGCGGCTTATTACCCCCCCCCCCCCCACTCTGCGGCTTATTACCCCCCCCCCCCACTCTGCGGGTTATTACCCCCCCCCCCACTCTGCGGGTTATTACCCCCCCCACTCTGCGTGTTATTACCCCCACCCCACTCTGCGTGTTATTACCCCCCCCCCCCACTCTGCGTGTTATTACCCCCCCCCCCACTCTGCGTGTTATTACCCCCCCCCACTCTGCGTGTTATTACCCCCCCCACTCTGCGTGTTATTACCCCCCCCCCACTCTGCGTGTTATTACCCCCCCCCCACTCTGCGTGTTATTACCCCCCCCACTCTGCGTGTTATTACCCCCCCACTCTGCGTGTTATTACCCCCCCACTCTGCGTGTTATTACCCCCCCACTCTGCGTGTTATTACCCCCCCACTCTGCGTGTTATTACCCCCCCAATCTGCGTGTTATAACCCCCCCAACCTACAATCTGCGTTATTACCCCCCCAATCTGTGTGTTATTACCCCCCCCAATCTGCGTGTTATTACCACCCCCCCAATCTGCGTGTTATTACCACCGACCCCCAATCTGTGTGTTATTACCACCCCCCCCAATCTGCGTGTTATTACCACCCCCCCCCCCCCCAATCTGCGTGTTATTACCACCCCCCCCCCAATCTGCGTGTTATTACCACCCCCCCCCCCCCCCCAATCTGCGTGTTATTACACCCCCCCCCCCCCCACTCTGCGTGTTATTACCACCCCCCAATCTGCGTGTTATTACCCCCTGCTTCCTGCGTTATTAGCCCCCTCCCCGCATTATTACCCTTCGCTATGCGCGTTATTACCTCCCTCCCCGGGTGGTCTCTCACCCAGGCACCCGAGGCCTTCTCCTCCTGCCCCGCAGCGTCCTCACTCCGCGCTTCCCAGCAACGGTTGCTAGCCACCGAGGCCCCGGCGCGTCACTTCCGGTGCATTGGAGCCTTCGCATGCCGGGATATGTAGTTCCTGCGAATGGCCAGGAAGCCGGGCACTGACTTCATGCCCGGCCGCCGCTCCTCTGCCGGGAGTTGTAGTTCTTTTTCCCCACGATAGCAGGAGGGTAGTCTAAAGTGAAACTACAAGACCCAGTATACTTTGCTCGGGTGGCAAGACAACGATGAAGCGCAGTGTGCATGAGGGGGAGAAGGAAGCCAAGGTATAGGATGAGATGGGATGGATATGGGTTGGGGTGCCATATAATGCGGCCGGAATAATATTAATATGTAGGGAAATGAGGGAGAGAAACAGCCTGCCCTCTCCTCTAGTGAGTGTGAGAAACTGCCCTCTCCTCTAGTGAGTGTGAGACTGCCCTCTCCTCTATTGAGTGTGAGAAACTGCCCTCTCCTCTAGTGAGTGTGAGAGACTGCCCTCTCCTCTAGTGAGTGTGAGAGACTGCCCTCTCCTCTAGTGAGTGTGAGAGACTGCCCTCTCCTCTAGTGAGTGTGAGAGACTGCCCTCTCCTCTAGTGAGTGTGTGAGACTGCCCTCTCCTCTAGTGAGTGTGTGAGACTGCCCTCTCTAGTGAGTGTGAGAGACTGCCCTCTCCTCTGAGTGTGAGACTGCCCTCTCCTCTAGTGAGTGTGAGAGACTGCCCTCTCCTCTAGTGAGTGTGAGAGACTGCCCTCTCCTCTAATGAGTGTGAGAGACTGCCCTCTCCTCTAATGAGTGTGAGAGACTGCCCTCTCCTCTAATGAGTGTGAGAGACTGCCCTCTCCTCTAATGAGTGTGAGAGACTGCCCTCTCCTCTAATGAGTGTGAGAGACTGCCCTCTCCTCTAATGAGTGAGAGACTGCCCTCTCCTCTAGTGAGTGTGAGACTGCCCTCTCCTCTAGTGAGTGTGAGACTGCCCTCTCCTCTAGTGAGTGTGAGAGACTGCCCTCTCCTCTAGTGAGTGTGAGAGACTGCCCTATCCTCTAGTGAGTGAGAGACTGCCCTATCCTCTAGTGAGTGTGAGAGACTGCCCTCTCTTCTAGTGAGTGTGAGAGACTGCCCTCTCTAGTGAGTGTGAGAGACTGCCCTCTCCTCTAGTGAGTGTGAGAGACTGCCCTCTCCTCTAGTGAGTGTGAGAGACTGCCCTCTCCTCTAGTGAGTGTGTGAGACTGCCCTCTCCTCTAGTGAGTGTGTGAGACTGCCCTCTCTAGTGAGTGTGAGAGACTGCCCTCTCCTCTAATGAGTGTGAGACTCCCTATCCTCTAGTGAGTGTTGCCTTCTCCTCTAATGAGTGTGAGAGACTGCCCTCTCCTCTAATGAGTGTGAGAGACTGCCCTCTCCTCTAATGAGTGTGAGAGACTGCCCTCTCCTCTAATGAGTGTGAGAGACTGCCCTCTCCTCTAATGAGTGTGAGAGACTGCCCTCTCCTCTAATGAGTGTGAGAGACTGCCCTCTCCTCTAATGAGTGTGAGAGACTGCCCTCTCCTCTAATGAGTGAGAGACTGCCCTCTCCTCTAATGAGTGTGAGACTGCCCTCTCCTCTAGTGAGTGTGAGACTGCCCTCTCCTCTAGTGAGTGTGAGAGACTGCCCTCTCCTCTAGTGAGTGTGAGAGACTGCCCTCTCCTCTAGTGAGTGTGAGAGACTGCCCTATCCTCTAGTGAGTGTGAGAGACTGCCCTATCCTCTAGTGAGTGTGAGAGACTGCCCTCTCCTCTAGTGAGTGTGAGAGACTGCCCTCTCCTCTAGTGAGTGTGTGAGACTGCCCTCTCTAATGAGTGTGAGAGACTGCCCTCTCCTCTAATGAGGGTGAGACTGCCCTATCCTCTAGTGAGTGTGAGAGACTGCCCTCTGTAATGAGTGTGAGACTGCCCTCTCCTCTGAGTGTGAGAGACTGCCCTCTCCTCTAGTGAGTGTGAGAGACTGCCCTCGAGTGATAGGATGTGAATATTGTCCTGTGTGATTACAGAATTCTGTATCCCACAATCTGCCCATAAAGAGGTCGGAGCCGGAGGGAATGGGCCCATATTCGCTAAGCAGTGCTGGCTCCATTTCATGAATGGCCAGTAAATTGCCTTTATAACGCAAGACTGTTTAGTGAACAGGGCCCTAGATCCAGGATCGGCCATGTCCCTGGAGCGTGCGGTATATCAGTGACATTCAAATAAGCCAGACAATATTTACTTTAAAAGCAAATAAATCATGGAAACCGAAAGAAAAAGCCAATTTCTGCGGTTTAAATAGAGCGTGTCAAAAGTGGGGCGTGGTGCGTGGAACTTGGCACGGGCGAAATTCCGGTGAATGTTCGTAACCTCGCTTCTGTATTCGCCTCGGCCGCCATTTTCCCCCCTGAATGCCATCTCACTTGATCGGCGACTGTTAAAACGAATATTCGATGTGTTTTTATTTGATTGGCGAATGATTGCACAAACGGCCCCTGATGCCGACACTCGCACCTCTGTGGGGGGCGCCGACACTCGCACCTCTGTGGGGGGACGCGGGACGTCAATATTTATCGCACGGCAAAGTTTATATATTTTTATGAAAGGCGAATGTGAGAGATTATATATTTATTTTTAACTTTTTTTTTAATTCATCGGATTTCTCGCTTTCCTCTCTTGCTTTCTCTCTCGCTTTTTCTCTCGCACTTTCTCTCGCTTTTTCTCTCGCTTTCTCTCTCGCTCGCTTTCTCTCTCTCGCTCGCTTTCTCTCTCGCTCGCTTTCTCTCTCGCTCGCTTTCTCTCTCGCTCGCTTTCTCTCTCGCTCGCTTTCTCTCGCTCGCTTTCTCTCTCTCTCTCGCTCGCTTTCTCTCGCTCGCTTTCTCTCTCTCTCGCTTTCTCGCTTTCTCTCTCTTGCTTTCTCTCTCTCGCTTTCTCTCTCGCTTTCTCTCTCTCTCGCTTTCTCTCTCTCTCGCTTTCTCTCTCTCGCTTTCTCTCTCTCTCTCGCTTTCTCTCTCGCGCTCGCTTTCTTTCTCGCTCTCGCTTTCTCTCTCGCTCTCCGCTTTCTCTCTCTCTCGCTTTCTCTCTCGCTTTCTCTCTCGCTTTCTCTCTCGCTTTCTCTCTCTCTCTCGCTTTCGCTCTCTCTCGCTTTCTCTCTCGCTTTCTCTCTCGCTTTCTCTCTCGCTCTCGCTTTCTCTCTCGCTTTCTCTCTCGCTTTCTCTCTCGCTCTCGCTTTCTCTCTCGCTCTCGATTTCTCTCTCGCTCTCGATTTCTCTCTCGCTCTCGATTTCTCTCTCGCTCTCGATTTCTCTCTCGCTCTCGCTTTCTCTTTCTATCTCTCTCTCTCTTTCTCTCTCTCTCGCTTTCTCTCTCTCTCGCTTTCTCTCTCTCTCTCGCTTTCTCTCTCGCTTTCTCTCTCTCTCTCGCTTTCTCTCTCTCTCTCGCTTTCTCTCTCGCTCTCGCTTTCTCTCTCTCTCTCGCTTTCTCTCTCTCGCTTTCTCTCTCTCTCTCGCTTTCTCTCTCTCTCTCGCTTTCTCTCTCTCTCTCGCTTTCTCTCTCTCTCTCTCGCTTTCTCTCTCTCTCTCGCTTTCTCTCACTCTCTCGCTTTCTCTCACTCTCCTCGCTTTCTCTCTCTCGCTTTCTCTCTCTCTCTCGCTTTCTCTCTCTCGCTTTCTCTCTCTCGCTTTATCTCTCTCGCTTTCTCTCTCTCGCTTTCTCTCTCGCTTTCTCTCTCTCGCTTTCTCTCTCTCGCTTTCTCTCTCGCTTTCTCTCGCTTTCTCTCTCGCTTTCTCTCGCTTTCTCTCTTTCTCTCTCTCTTTCTCTCTCTCTCTCGCTTTCTCTCTCTCTCTCTCGCTTTCTCTCTCTCTCGCTTTCTCTCTCTCTCGCTTTCTCTCTCTCTCTCTCTCGCTTTCTCTCTCTCTCTCGCTTTCTCTCTCTCGCTTTCTCTCTCTCGCTTTCTTTCTCTCGCTTTCTCTCTCTCTCTCTCGCTTTCTCTCTCTCTCGCTTTCTCTCTCTCTCTCTCGCTTTCTCTCTCTCTCTCGCTTTCTCTCTCTCTCTCTCGCTTTCTCTCTCGCTTTTTTCTCTCTCACTTTTTCTCTCTCTCTCACTTTTTCTCTCGCTTTTTCTCTCTCTCTCGCTTTTTCTCTCGCTTTCTCTCTCTCTCGCTCGCTTTCTCTCTCTCGCTCGCTTTCTCTCTCTCGCTCGCTTTCTCTCTCTCGCTCGCTTTCTCTCTCACTTTTTCTCTCTCTCTCGCTTTTTCTCTCTCTCTCTCGCTCTCTCTCGCTTTTTCTCTCTCTCTCTCGCTTTTTCTCTCTCTCGCTTTTTCTCTCTCTCGCTTTTTCTCTCTCTCTCTCGCTTTTTCTCTCTCTCTCTCGCTTTTTCTCTCTCTCGCTCGCTTTTTCTCTCTCTCTCTCGCTTTTTCTCTCTCTCGCTTTTTCTCTCTCTCTCGCTCGCTTTCTCTCTCTCGCTTTCTCGCTTTCTCTCTCTCGCTTTCTCGCTTTCTCTCTCTCTCTCAGATCTCTCTCTCTCTCATATCCCATTGTCTCCTTTCCTTGGGACCCTGGGCAAGTCCCTTCACCTAAATTAGACTGTTAGCTCTGCAGGGCAGGAACTCGATGCATGCAGAATTCTACATACACTGAAAGCACTCTATACATCATATAATGTAAAAAATTCCGACTATAAGCACAATCGTATTTATTTAATATAATTATCTTTTATTTGTATTTTTAATATTATTGGCCTGTGTATTTATTATTTTTTTTCTTTTATTTGTAAAGCGCCATCCATGCGGTCTAGGACCTTTTTGGCCACGACCAAAGGGCCGCCAGCACAACTCGCCTCTGTGCAATTTGCCGCACTTCTGCCGCCCACCGCCCCTAGTCCCATGACCTCCGCTCCTTCGGAGAGAGGCGGTCACGGATCAAGGAGCGCCGGGAGGCCGAAGTGTGGCCCCCTGGCCGGTGGTGAGTTGGACTGGCGGCGGACTGGCACCCACAGGTCCCATCCCGCCATCCATGTACACAGCGCTTTACTGCAGGAATTGGCGCTTCATACTAAAAAGTAAGTCTAGGAAAGGGCTTCCCTGCCCCGAAAAGCTTACAATCTAAGTAATGTTGCTCTCTTCAGGCAGTAGGTCAGGCTCCCTGAACGCACACAATATTTAAAAGGTGAAATCAACATAACGTCTCTATTTTTATTTATTTTTGAACCAAATCCCCTGGGTTGATCCCTCGCCCCCTTTAACCCCGCGGGGCCCTGCAGGGCTTTGCCGAGCAGCGAATAAATGACACGGTCAATTCCTTGAGAACATAAGAAGAATTGCGGTTGCCGTGCGCTGGAGAGATCTCCGTGACACATTGCATTACCCGCCGAGCGACACGCCGTTCCCCTCTCCTCATCCCAATAACCGTCATAAATAAACGCCAATAATGGGGCTGTTTTCATGCAGTGTGGAAGTAAGTTTTCTAGTCACCTTTCCCCCCCCCTCATCTAATCAAAGCTATTACCCAGAGGCCACCATTTATCTGGCCTCCCATTATAATTGTTCTTTCTCTTTTTGTAGCAGTAAAGATATATACTGTGTGTGTGCAGAAGCCTGGAACGGTGAAACAAGGTATCGATCGCGGTCCCTGGGTGATTTCTCCTAGGCTTGCTGTCAATAATGTTTCAGTATCATGCTGTACTGTGGCTGACCTCGCAAATAACTCTCTCCCCCTCCCCACCACCCCTGGCTAATCCTTTCTCTGCTGCAGTGCAAGGGTTAAGTGAAGGTTCAGAGGGCTTTTAAAGGGTCAGTCCCTTGAAGGACAAAAAGTGAAGTGACCTCTTTGTAAAATAAATAAACCGGACATGTATTTTAACATTTTTTTGGGGGGTTTTAACGGTAATGTCCGTCACACAATTTTTTTTCTTTCCCCTTTGGTTTCAGTATTTAGCAAAAATAACTTTTTTTTTAACATCTTCGTTGTACAAAAGTAAACGCCAGTCCTGGTAACGTGTTTTCAGTCTTTAACGTCTTTATGTGATAAGACTGTTTGCTTATCTCTCCAAGCCAGTAGGTAAATTGTTCTTTGTTTACAAGGCCATCGTCCATCACAAAAACAAAAGTAGCGGATAGGCGTGAATTGAGCAGAACCGGAGAAAAGCGAAACATATTCTTTTATAAAAAATTTTTTAAAAATACGATACGGTTACTTTAATGTTGACACACAGTGACTGGAACTAGGTGTCCCGCCCTCCAGGCTAGAAGTAGGGGGTCCCCTCTCTCCCCAGGCTGGAACTAGGGTATCCCCTCCCTCCCCAGGGCGTAATTAAGGGGTCCCCTTCCTCCCCAAGCTAGAAGTAGGGGGTCCCCTCTCTCCCCAGGCTGGAACTAGGTGGTCCCCTCCCTCCCCATGGCGTAATTAAGGGGTCCCCTTCCTCCCCAAGCTAGAAGTAGGGGGTCCCCTCTCTCCCCAGGCTGGAACTAGGGGGTCCCCTCCCTCCCCAGGGGATCCCCTCCCCAGGCTGGAATTAATGGGTGCCCTTCCTCCCCAGGCTAGAAGTAAGGGGTCCACTCTCCCCAGGCTGGAACTAGGGGGTCCCCACCCTCCCCAGGCCGGAATTAAGGGGTCCCTCAGTAATATATGTAATTTACTAATATACAACACCTTCACCCCCAAAAATAGTTCCTGCATTTCTGTGTTGACAGAATCTTTATTACAAAAAAAAGAAAACCAGTTACACTGATAAGTTGTCATTTTTTTTTGTAACCTGCTAATCATTTAGTGTCAGGTTGTTAAATCCCGATCATAAGATTCGCTGTGAAAGTATTTGGTCTGTGCGAGCGTTCCCAAAAGATTGATGGCTAGAAACAGCTCTCACATTGTGCTATGCATCATGATTTTTGTTATTAGGAGGTTTGGACATTCGGGCTGATTAAGGGAGGAACGTGTCAGCTATCCTCGCGTTGGTGGTTTTAAGGCAGGGGCGCTCAACTGCAGTCCTCAATACCCCTCCAACAGGCCAGGTTTTCAGGATATCCCTGCTTCAGCATAGGTGGCTCAATCAGTCCCTGGTTCAGCACAGGTGGCTCAATCAGAGGCTCAGTCTTCGACCGAGCCTCTGATTGAGCCACCTGTACTGAAGCTGGGATATCTTTAAAACCTGACCCATGGGAGGGGGTGGGTCTTGAGGATTGGAATGGAGACCCCCTGCTTTAAGGTGTAAATGAGTTGGTGCGGTGTGTAGGACACCTTGAAGAGATCCGTCCCGGAGCTGTTTCTAGGGCAGAGAACCCATTTGGCCGTGAGATGGTTCATGACTTGATTAGGGCCAACGGGACTTGCGGGCACCTTAAGGACAGGAGGTCCCCATCTGTACTCTGCAGCTGTTAAAATGCACTAAAAGGTGCCTCGTGCTTTGCCCTCCGGTTACGGGTAAATAATTTATCTGCTGAACATGCAGCCAAGAGGTGCCCCAGGCAGATTCCTTGACCGCCTGTCCTAGCAAGGCACGCAGAAATCAGAAGGGGTACTCTGTTCCCGCAGAGAAGGGGGACATGACATGTTCTTGCTCCTGGACAGAGATTAGTCACCCGGAGCAGATACGAGGCGATTCTATCATCTCAGGGTTCTGCTGTCTCCAGTGAATCGATCCGCTTTTCAGAAGGTAGCCTGTGAAATTGGCCTTGCCTGTCTGTGACGCCCGTCAGTCCCTTCTAAAGTATCGGTTCTGTGAAAGAAACAGACCCTGACTTTTATTCTGGACTTTCCATTCAGTGGGAGAGAGAGTGGAAAGAGATGTTTAATGTGGAGGCATGGTCTTACATTACTACAACAGCACCAAAGTGTGTGTGTGTGTGTGTGTGTGTGTGTGTGTGTGTATATGTATATATGTGTGTGTATATATATATATATATATATATATATATATATATATATATATATATATATATATATATATATATATATATATATATATATATATATATACTGAGTTAAGTTATGGTGAGTAAAAAAAGTGACAAAAACCCTCCACAGGAAAGCAAATATGCAAATACAACTGAGCATACAGTTGTATTTGCATATATATATATATATACATATATATATATACACACATACACTTATTATATATCCACACGCACACATATATAATATATATCTGTACACACACAAACACACACACATTATACACACACATATTATATATCCGTACATACACACACATTATACATCTGCACACACACACACACAGTGTATATGCATACATACTGTACATACATAGCCACTACCTTTTTAAGGCTCGTTTGAATGGCGCTGTCGGCTCCTTTTGTAAGGTCCGTGCTGATCACATTTTCACTTTATTTTTTTGCATTTTTCTCTCTCTGTTTGTATTGTAATCGGATGCTCAGCGGGTTTGAAATATTAAGTGTTCGGGAGGTAAAAATGGCGCCCTCCCAGAGCCCAGTGAGGTCTCGAGGTTACCAGGGTAACCTCGGAGGCCAAAGATTAAGAAGACCGTTTTTTTGTTGTAGCTTTTACCCATAGAATGCCCCATGATGGAGCCACTATGTCAGGAGCGGCCAACTCCAGTACTCAAGGACCACCAACAGGTCAGGTATTCAGGATATCCTTGCTTCAGCACAGTTGAGCCACCTATGCTGAAGCAGGCTCTTCGACTGCCACTGATTGAGCCACCTATGCTGAAGCAGGGTTATCCTGAAAACCTGACCTGTTGGTGGCCCTTGAGGACAGGAGTTGGCCGCCCCTGTGCTACGCAGTTGAGCCTGGCACGCTATGAACGTCTTTTATTAGCTTACTAGAGGAGATGGCGTTGAGACCGCGTCCCAGCATGCAGGTTCTCCCCCCCCCCCCCCTTCCGTCTCTGTGATGGGTGACACTGCAATGTGCCGGCCGGGAGGGGGGGGGGCGCACTCTGGTGCTGCGGGGGGAGCCCCCCCCTTCTCTCACACATTGGACCAGTCCGCCGCCTTACCCCAGGCAGCACAGATTAGGATCGCTTCCGCTGCAAGGATCTGTGGGGATCTGCGCTTCAACCCTTTCACTGCCAGATGCCGGCGCCCACCCTGGTAACCTCTCCGCTCTCGCGCGGTGAAGGGGTTAAAGCTCAAACGCACCTGTCATTCTGACAACCCGCTCCAGGAAGCTGGGATTGAGTTTGGGGTGTTCTCCCGGCGGGGGACGTGGGATATCGTGCTCGGGACACAAGTTAGACATGTAATATAGTAAGCGCAGGCGTGCGTGGGGGTGCGCACACGGCTTTTCACGTGGCGCACGAGTTTAGTGCTTGTAGGCCAAACGAGGACGCGTGCGGCTAGGAGGCTTGGCCATGACGTCACAACAGTAGGCCGCACTGTGATTGGCTCACAGAGTCACGTGGCACGGCAGCCGCTCGAAAATACAAATTTCTTTCTATTTCCACACAGCTGCCGCGCCACCTCTGTCTGCCGTGCGTGCGCTCGGCGGCACTGGATGAACTGACATAGGGAGACCGGTATTTATCATTGCCCCGCATGCGCGCCAGCGCTTAGTATAATTCCAGCCTAAATGTATTCATCCCCATTCCACAGGGCACTGAAGGCCACGGCGACTTGTATTTCTCACCGCCGGCAGCCTGGTAATGGGGCTGAGGTGTGTAATAATTAGCAGGGGGCTGCCACTCAGCGGGCACTTACACACACCGAAGGTGTTCAGGTTCGTGACAAACTTCACGTTCTGTGACAGAGGGCAGAGGTCACTATGTGGGGCCGTCCCACTTACTAAGGCAATCGGGTCTCTTACTGATTGTTAAATCACCGATCGGGGCGTTTACTTCCTAAATTCCCCAAGGTGTATTTATATCTCTATAAGTATGCAGGGAATGATGATACAATAAGTGCACCAAACAATAGCGTAGGAAAGCCCTGTCCCGGAGAGCTTGCTATCTAAGTGGGGAATTAAACACCCCAACACACACTTAAATGAGGGATTTTGTCCGGGGTCGGCCTCTTTGGCAGGTGCACAAAACTTGCTGTTTGGTGTCGGAAATCTCTCTGCGCTATTTGGCTGCGAGAGGTTTCGTGATGAAGAAGTGGAGTTTCCTGTGTGTGGGGTTTACGTGTGTGTGTGTGTGTAGGGGGGGGGGGGGTTACCTGTGTGGGGGTTACGTGTGTGTGTGTGTGTGGGGGGGTTACCTGTGTGTGTGGGGGGGGGGTTACCTGTGTGTGTGTGTGGGGGGGGTTACCTGTGTGTGTGTGGGGGGGGTTACCTGTGTGGGGGTTACCTGTGTGTGTGTGTGTGGGGGGGGGTTACCTGTGTGGGGGTTACCTGTGTGTGTGTGTGTGTGGGGGGGGTAACCTGTGTGGGTTTACCTGTGTGTGTGGGGGGGTTACCTGTGTGGGGTTTACCTGTGTGTGTGGGGGGGTTACCTGTGTGGGGGTTACCTGTGGGGGGGGGTTACCTGTGTGGGGGTTACCTGTGTGTGTGGGGGGGTTACCTGTGTGGGGTTTACCTGTGTGTGTGTGTGGGGGGGGGGGTTACCTGTGTGTGTGTGTGTGTGTGTGTGTGTGTGTGTGTGTGTGTGTGTGTGTGTGTGTGTGGTTACATGTATGGGGGTTACCTGTGGGGGGCAGGGGGGGGGGTAAGTGCCAGTGGAACACACCGTTTCGTGATCTGGTTACCAATGAAACATGAAGTTGAAAATAGTTGTTTCAAAAAAGTTACACTGAATTTTTAATGAATCAGTCACTTAGCCGTCACCCATTCAGGCCCAGATCCACTAAGTGGTGCTATGCTTTAGCACACCTTCACTCCTATTCATATGGGGGTGAGAGCGTGCTTGTAGGTAGGGCGCTCCTATAACCGCGTCCCTTAACCATGACCAGCAATACACACCGTTTTTAATTGGGATTTACCGGCCATCTTATTCGAATTCCAGACGTTTAAGTTGTCCGTTCGCAGAGCTAATAAATCTTACAAGAAAGGGTTATGGGGGGGGGGGGGGGATTTAAAAAAAATTGAAATAGGATATCGCCTTTAACACCTTCAGTGCCGTCTGCGCCGGGCACCCCCCTTCCCAATGGCTCTCTAGCAGTGAAGAGGTTAAGTAAAGACACACATGACCGGGTCCCCTACCTCCATCACGTGGGCTAAGTACACTGTGCATATGCATGAGGGTGTGGGAACGGGGCTGAAGGGATGTTTATTTTGGGGGGGCAGTGGGGTGTGAACAAGCGGGATGGAAGTGGTAACGGACAAGCCAACACCCGAAATAACACAGGAGTGGAGACTCTAGTGTCTGTATGGGTTATTAAATCTGTATGGGTTATTAATCTGTATGGGTTTTTACACCGCCATCCTACTCTGTTTTACAACACACATCCTGTGACAGGCGTAGCTGTTTAACAAACCTTTTTACGATGTCTCCAGTGATTCTTCCCTTTCCCTTTTGATGCTGTAAGTCTTCGAAACCAGGTTTTTGTTTTGGAGATCTGTTAAAGCAGCAGTCCAAGCTGTAGTTTTTTTAATTTATTTTTCCCCCTTGAATATGTGCATCAATACAATCCACACAATGATAAGTAATTAGCTCAGTTTCTGATCGATTTGTTCTCCTGTGATCGATCGGCGAAGATTCGGCTCGGGGTTCACTAAATGGCTGTCAGTGCAGCAGAAGAGGACCAAAGATTCAAATTTCTGTGAGGATGATCATGTGACCAGGCAGTCACTAGATACAATTGGTGCACTGCTAGAGAGAGGGCAGGGCTCAAAAAGGGGTGTGCCAGAGCCTGTTTCAGAAGAGGAAGGGGATGTGACTTTGTAAATGGTTGCTATAGAAACAAAAAATGCTCATTATATTATAATACATTAAAAATGTAATTCAGAGTTGTTTTAAAAAACAAAAATGCTACCAGTATTTTCTCATAGTACAGAACTGATTTATTAAATAAAAAATAAAAAAACACATGTTGGATATTGTTTGGTCTGCAGCTTTAAAATGGTTGTAGTTGAAGACTTTCCAATGAGAAATCTTGGCCTGTAGCGGGTTGGTTCATGTTAGACGTGAAAATACACGAGAATACGCATATATACATGTTATACACATATTTGTGTACTAGCTGAAAGTACCCGGCGTTACTCGGCAATGGTAAGAAACCCTCAAAATACTGCGATTTATAAACAGGTCGTTTAATATTTTTTTTTCTTGTTTCTTAATGAATAAAAAAAAAAGGATGCATTTTTATTGTAATGCTGTTGGGTAAACCAGCGGTGCTCAAGCACCCCCCTACCCCCCCAAAATAGGTCAGGCTTTCAGTATATCCCTGCTTCAGCACAGGTGGCTGAATTAGTGGCGCAGTCTTCTACTGAGTCTGATTGGGCCACCTTTGTTGAAGCAGGGATATCCTGAAAACCTGACCTGTTGGAGGGAGGGGAGGGGGGGGGGCGTTGGGACCTGGAGTTGGCCACCCCTGGGGTAAACTATAGTTTGGGGGTTTCCCAAGAGCCTGAAAACATGCACATTTTTTTCCAGTTCCCACTCTGGAGCAACCAACAAGAAATTGGCCTATTTGCAGAACATGGATTTTCTACGTTCAGCCCAGCTACTTACAGTCCTGCCACATTGGATTAAAATCAGTGCAGTATTGAAAGGTGCAGTCGGCCATCTTGATTCAAAATGGCGTCCAATTGCATCCAAACAAGGACTAAAACCTGCTCCTTGATATCAGGAACCATCATGCTGAATGTGGTTATGCTAACTTAAGAGGTGTCCAAGATGCCTAGCGAACAGACATCTTTCAAAAATAAAATAAAAGTAATGCATTGAATATCCGTGGTTCTAGAACTACTCACAATATGGTCTTTAGAAATATATGTGCTGAGACTAATCATCTAAAGACATTAAGACGTACAGATATAGTATATTTATTTATTCTATTCCTCTTCTTTTTTTTTTTTTTTAATGCCAGAAACAGAAGCTTCTCGAGCAGATGGGAGATGGTCGGCTCCCGTATCTAACCCCTAAAGAGGACAAATTCTATCCACTGGTAGGTAACAAAAAAAATATACCCCAGGTTTTTATGAGAAAATGGGTTATTCCTCCAGAAGAACCAGACTATTTTCAGCTTCGGGGACCTCCCAGTAACAGAGACACTTCATGGTGACATCACCGGTATTCATTCCTGGTTGATAAAGGGGATTTAAATGTTGGTCCAATAGTGAGCCACGCCTTATTTTAATGTTGCGGCTTTGTATTGACCAGAGATTTGGCAGCCATTTTTTTCCCCCTGGAGGGAGATTTAAACCCGGTAATATCACCTGTAAGTATGTTGAGTCATGCCCGGGAGCAGAAAAGTGTGCGGCTCATCTCCGAGGAAACCTCCACAAAAACCAAATAGGGGAATTGCGTTGTGTTGGGTGTGTGTCACACACCCGAAGAATGGACAGGCGCTCCCACACTGATATAATATTAAAGTGGATAATTACATGTAGGTGAAAGAAACTGGGAATACGATCCGCTCAAAACCTTGTTTCCAAAAGTCCTCTAGTTCCAGCGTTACACCTGCAGATTCCAGAAGGACGATTCCTGCTGCTTCTGGAATCTGGAGGTGTAACGTTACATGTGTGTGTCAGCATTGTTCCTGGGCATTGTAGAAGATATATTCATAATTTGACTTACACATTCAGTTTACTTCTGTCTATCTGCCTGTGCAATGTAACCATGCATTGAATGGAGGTGTTCATCCCAATATGTCTTCCACTATAAAATATTTGCAGTAATAAAAATGTCTATCCCAATATTCCCATACTTTTTTTTTCAAGTGGATGTCTAAATATTCCAAACTGACCCTCCAAGAGGCCAGGCATATCCCCGCCGAGTTGCACCAGGTGGTCCAGAAGGCATTTGTAACACTGCTTCACCATGGCTGCCTCTTCCAAGACCTCGTGCGACTTAAAGGTAAAGACGTACTCACGCCCGTGTCCCGCATTCTCGTCGGCCGTCCCGGCTGCACCTACAAATACTTGAACACCAGGCTGTTTGCAGTCCCGTGGTCTTCAGATGGCGTCAACATCAGCTACAGCACAGAAGACGTATCGGAAGCCTGCAAAGCCTTTTGTGACCTGAACAAGTTCCTGTGTTCTCAGACAGCCTCTGAACTTCACAAGCTAAACGGCAAAGTCGTGAGTCCACTTAGTGTCCGGCACAATATCCCTGAGGACGATGGAGATGCCAAATACAACCCCAACGCTCAGAAGGCCGGAGAACCAGAAGAGGACCCAGCGGAGCCATATAACGTGACTCTGATCAACTACATGGATCCACTGGACATGCCCTATCTGAAAGAGGAGCCATATTTCGGGATGGGGAAGATGGCAGTCAGCTGGCACCATGATGAGAATTTGGTGGACGGGTCTACAGTTGCAGTCTACAGTTACAGTTGCCAAGGTAGGGGGCTGGTATCTGAATGTATCGTATTCGGGAGGTCGGCAAGTTTGTGCCGTTCTGCACAGAGTGGAATATATTACCAGATGCTACATTGTTCTTCTGATTCTATAGGTATAGTCTGGTATTCATTAACCCTCGCCTCTAGGAACCTGGTCACGACACCCTATTATATGAGTAACCAACCAATGACAAAGCATACATGTATGTATTTACACGGTGTCAGGAGAGGGTTAAGAGTCGGGGGGTTGACTATTCCTTATTAATTTGACTCTCTACTTCTATTCGTGACACGGAGTTAAGAGGCAAATTGCGCCATTCCCCACACAGCTACGTTCCCGTGGTTAAACTGTATATCAGCAACTAACCATTATATATAAATGACCTGCAGCAAGACGGGCATTGACGTACCGCGCCTCTCTTATTTATTTACACCTTATTCACGTTTTTTTGAAGTCCTACGGGGTTAACTCTTTGGCTGCTGCCTGCGTTGGCAGCGCCCTTCGGAGCGTTGAATGGAAATGCCGTGTCGACGCTTTGGTTCTCTCTTGCAGACGGTGATATTGGGGAACACGCAGAAGGCAGAGACCCCTCGGGTTGGCATGTGGGCCTGAAGATTGCGTGGGACATAGAGACGCCAGGCCTGGCGGTGCCGTTACACACAGGAGACTGTTACTTCATGCTGGGTAACTTTTAAATGCATCATTTTCTGTGTGCGCTGAATTTCCCGTTTTTAGAGACTAGCCAGACCAGGGGTGATCAGTCCTCAAGGGCCACCAACAGGTCAGGTTTTCAGTATATCCCTGCTTCAGCACAGATGGCTCAGTCTTGGACTCGGCCACTGATTGAGCCACCTGTGCTGAAGCAGGTATATCCTTAAAACTTGACCTGTTGGCAGCCCTTGAGGACTGGAGTTTTCCACCCCTGCTCTAGACCCATAATTTAAGTTTTTGGGGGCCTTGTTTACATCGTCTGTGATGCACGGCAGCAGATTCGGTTTAAAGCTGCAGACCAAGCAATATCCTATATGTGTGTTTTTTTAATTAATCAGTTCTGTACTATGAGAAAATACTTGTAGCATTATTATTTTTTTAACAACTCTGACATTTTTAATGTATTATAATGTAACAAGCATTTTTGGTAACAAGCCTTTACAAAGTCACATCCCCTTCCTCTTCTGAGACAGGCTCTGGCACACCCTTTTGGAGCCCTGCCCTCTAGCAGTGCACCAATTGTATCTAGTGACTGCCTGGTCACATGATCTTCCCCACAGAACTTTGCATCTTTGACGGCCATTTAGTGAACCCCCAGCCGAATCTTAGCTTATTAGTGATCATTGCATGGATTGTATTGATGCACATACTAAGGGGGGGGCGGATACAATAATAAAAAAAGAAACGGCAGCTTGAACTGCTGCTTTAAAGCCTTATTCTTTTCTGCCTTAAAGGAGCAGTTCCTTCAACGCCATTGTTTTTTAACAGGGTGGGAACCACCGGCCCCCCTAAGCCAAACGTCACTATTTTTAGCTCCGTTACCCAGACCTGAGATACTTACCGAAGGAGTTACAGGGGTAAAATCTCTCTCAGGGGAAACAAAATGGCTGCCAAATCATGGGCCAATATGAAGCTGTTGCGGCTTCCTATTGTGTAACCATATACATTCCCCTAAACAACCAGGAAGTAATCCCAATTACTGCACTAGTCAGTATCGTGGGAACGTGGGGGCCGCAGAGCTGAAAATAGCCGGGTTCATCTCTGAAGGAGAGGTTAATTAGGAGGGCCCTGCTCCTTTTAATATAGACAAATGTATCTAATTCATTGAAAACAAGGTCAGCCCAAAATCCACAGAGGCTGCCTAAAGTTATATGTTCTCCAAGAAGAATACAAAGGTACACAGATACTCTTTATTATTATATAGCGCTGCATGTTTTTAGGGACTGCGAGTTGGCAATGATACACGAGACACGACATATCCCCACCGTGGGTATAAACATGTTATGGTACCCCTTTGTTGCCAAATGTATCTACAACAGCCCCCAAACTGTTACCCCTCCCCGCCCCGTTCTCGAGCTATTTCAGGGGTCTTTGTACCTGCATATATGGCCACTGGTTGCGATGTTCTCTCCTGCTGACATTGCAGGAAGCTGGGTTATTTTTTGTGTCCGATAATGAACTAGGGTCCCCAGGAGCTCGAGGGGCCACAGATCAGATCCAGAACCCCCTCCCATCTGGGTTAAGGTCATCAAATCAATCCCCCCCAAAAGTTAGAAGTGGTCATAGCAGACTGCTGCCTTCACATTGTGCTGAATCACCATTTCAGCAAACCTTTGAATGCTTTCTCGGCCGCCTTTATTAGTGTAGTGCTGTAAGGTTTCTGCTTACATGACTTTTCGATGCTTCGAATTTCCTCCATGAACCTTCTCCCGAAAGAAAATGTAATTTGAAAAGACCCAAATGGCCTATTTTTAGGATGGCCTGGATGCTTTTGTACGTAGAACCGTTCGGGGGGGGGGGGGGGGGGAGGTTGGGGGGGCGCTCCTCTGTTATTAGTATTAACGGGCAAAGGGGGCTACCAGCTTCAATCCTTGGCATTGGCCAACAATTATTATTGGGTTTAACATTCTGGAAGTAGAAGAGGCGTCTTCTGACAGTCGTGCGGGCACAGTCATGCCCAGTGTTGATTTTATATTGCAGTATGTTCATTTGGGCTGCAGTGCGTCGCAGGCCCCGCCCGGCAGCAAAGGGGTTAAACACATACACGACCGGAGAACCTGGCGGCTGCTGTTTACCCTTTCCTCGGAAATGTCCCTGTCCACCCCAGATCCGTTTAGCCAAGTGATTGACAGGCCAGTTGCCAGGGTCACGCGCTTCACCCGGCGCTCCCCGGCGTTTTAAACGAACTCGCCAACATTTGTCCCCCGGCCACTCATTTTTAAGACGGCGTCTCCTATTTTGTCCCCGTGTCAAAAGTCAGTTTGCAGGAATAAATAACGGCCCGCAGCCATCCTCGGGAAGCCGTGTACCCGCACGCTGGGAGATTGCTTCTCAGCTGCAAATAAAGTCAAGATAAATTGGCGCGGGGTCACCTCTGTTACCCTCACTTGGCTCTTGGACTGATTTTGGTACCGAGAGAGCAGAAGGGAGCGCGTCTGTTATCCCCCGGGTAATCATTCTGCGCTGGGGGGGTTGTTCCACTCACCTAACAGTTACAAAGGAGTTTAACAGTAATAATATGACTAAAATAATATCCCGGGAACGCATGCCCCCTGCCTTCATTCCCAGGGGGGGTGGGAATATAATGCTGTTTGAAGCCTTAGGCCGATCAGCAGAATTACCCTTCAGATTAAGAACAGCGGAAAAAAATGTTAAACTGTGTTTTTTTTGTTTTTTTTAATCATAAGCTCAGAATAAGTGGAACGATTCCAATGATTTGAGGTTTCTGGAGAGAGCCCTCTCCTATGTGTGACATCATCATAATGACATCATCGTTGTTCTTGCCTTCTGCTGGAGCAGCACAATCCTTTTCCTCTCCTACGTGCCGCTCTTTGAAGATGAAGAAAGGGGGGGGGGGGGGGCAGTTTTCTTTTATTAACGCGTACAGATGTAACACGATTTACTGTCCCCGGAACCTAGCTGGATTAGTAAGGAATCTCCATGTGCTGCAGCCTTGCCAGCCAGGCAAAATGACGTCCCGGATGTACTTGGGAGAAAGTCAGGACACCTGAATCCTTTATATTCTATGTTTCATTTCTCCTGTGCGTATATCCATTGTTAATATGTTGAAGCTACGTTTTAAAAAGCACCTGGTCCTCAATGTTGCATTCACTCTTAATCTGCCGTCGAAACCAAAACCAGCCTTTTCACTGAACACTTCTCCATCTGCCTTGCTCCTTCCGACCGGCTGATCTATAGCAAAACGCAGTTAAACTATACATACTCTGAATTGCTATAGGGCACACAGCAGAGCAGCACTTGTAGCTTTCCTCCCCTCTTGCACATCTCTGTTATTCCAATCTAGCGCACATAAACGCTGACCCTCGCACGAACTGAGGGCGAGCGGAACATTCTAAGGAGCCATTGTTTCCTGGTGAGGTGAGGACGCTGGTCCCATGCTGCACGACCACACTCTGAGCCAATCAAAGTGCTCACATCTGAACGCTCCGTGGACGAAATCTGTGAACATTTGCAAAATGTGGCGTTTTGATTGTATTTCTGTTTTTAACGTACGTTTCTGTTTTTTTTTTTCCCTGACTCGCTCCCAGACGACCTCAACCAAACTCACCAGCATTGCGTCCTGGCCGGCTCCCAGCCGCGGTTCAGCTCCACGCACAGAGTAGCTGAGGTATGTCAGCTGTATCATCCCTCTGTTGAGCGCTGTGTACATTGGCGCCATGTAAATACAATGATTTAATACCTATTATTTCCTCGCAGCGTTACTGTTGGGTTGTAGTATATGGCGCTGGGCCCTTAACCGCGTTGCTGCGATAAAAGGAATGCGTCGAACGGTCTAAGACATGTAGTTGTGGCCGTTTTGCCGCAACCAAATCTCCGCCGGGTTTTAGCCGCAAGTGACTACATCACCGGCCCCTTCGGCGCCACGTTAAGTCCCTAACCGTAGCCCTTACCCTAAAACCCCTAGTACTATCGCTACCCTAAAATCGACCTTATCTTAGGAGCGTCCAGCGGCGGAGTTGGAGGGTCCCTCTGCAGCCAAACGCTGGTGAGGACTTAGTCGCGGCGAGATGTCCCATTTCGGCATGGCAGGTCTCCCCGGCTGGGTCAATATTGCGTGTGATTGTTGCAGTGGTCTCTGTTTTGCAGTGCTCCCGGGGGACCTTGCATTACATCCGGTCACGGTGCAGCGCCGCTCTGGAGAACCTCGACACGCATCCTGATACGGGAGCCGCGTGTTTAAAGTCCGTAGAGACCGGCGTTCTACGGGAAGCGGAAGATATTCACAGCGAGGTAAGGAGACGCGTCCTCGTCGCCGGCAGTCGTGTTA
This sequence comes from Ascaphus truei, assembly GCF_040206685.1. Lineage (NCBI taxonomy): Eukaryota > Metazoa > Chordata > Amphibia > Anura > Ascaphidae > Ascaphus > Ascaphus truei. The sequence continues at coordinate 25,127,281 of NC_134501.1, read as the reverse complement.
CCTGCTCACCAACTTGAGAGTTAGAAGCAGCAGAAGCTCGTGTGATGGGAGAGGGAGCTATCCTAAGTACTGAAAATGAATGAGCTGTAAGGATGTGGAATATGTCTGTCCATCTCCCGAGCTCCCTCCCTGGAGAGGACAGAACCTATTTTAGCCCTCAGGGCAGGGCCCTGGCAGGTGTGCGCTGCTCAGTTTCTGGGACACCCACACCTTCTGCTGTAGGTCACATTAATATCTGGCTCCTTGTATTGGGGGGGATCCTCAGTTGACGACTGCAGGAGTTTAGAGGTTAATTAGACCTGTAATTAATGGAGTAATTATTTGTCCCTACATTCGCCAAGCCAGAGAAGCTCTACAGGTGCACTGGCATACTCTGTACTGCTGTCCCGGACGCTAACTCACTGTAGGGTAGACTAGGTTCCTGTGTGAATATTACCTTATGTGGATCCTCCACCATTACCGGCAAATCACTAATGGACCGGTCTCCGTGCAGGTGGAGTTTGAGTGGCTCAGGCAGTTTTGGTTCCAAGGAACGCGTTACAGCAAATGCAGCGACTTTTGGCAAGTGGCGATGGCCGAGCTGGAGGATCGGTGGAAGCAAATGGAGACGATGGTGAGTCATGCCAAGGGCAAACACTTTCAACCTGTTGTATGTGAATGACACGGCAATCAATGGACAGGTCTACATGTACAACCGGGGAGGAGTCTGGGGACAGAGAAGCAGTGACAGATAGTACCCATGTCCCATTTTGTGTCCCTCCCACAGCAGGGTGACACAGTGACCGGACATGTGCCATGCAGTGTCCCTCCCACACCAGGGTAACACAGTGACCGGACATGTGCCATACAGTGTCCCTCTCACAGCAGGGTGACACAGTGACCGGACATGTGCCATGCAGTGTCCCTCTCACAGCAGGGTTACACAGTGACCAGACATGTGCCATACAGTGTCCCTCTCACAGCAGGGTGACACAGTGACCGGACATGTGCCATGCAGTGTCCCTCTCACAGCAGGGTTACACAGTGACCGGACATGTGCCATGCAGTGTCCCTCTCACACCGGGGTGACACAGTGACCGGACATGTGCCATACAGTGTCCCTCTCACAGCAGGGTGACACAGTGACCGGACATGTGCCATGAAGTGTCCCTCTCACAGCAGGGTGACACAGTGACCGGACATGTGCCATACAGTGTCCCTCTCACAGCAGGGTGACACAGTGACCGGACATGTGCCATGCAGTGTCCCTCCCACACCAGGGTGACACAGTGACCGGACATGTGCCATACAGTGTCCCTCTCACAGCAGGCTGACACAGTGACCGGACATGTGCCATGCCGTGTCCCTCCCACACCAGGGTGACACAGTGACCGGACATGTGCCATGCAGTGTCCCTCTCACAGCAGGGTGACACAGTGACAGGACATGTGCCATGCAGTGTCCCTCTCACAGCAGCGTGACACAGTGACCGGACATGTGCCATACAGTGTCCCTCCCACAGCAGGGTGACACAGTGACAGGACATGTGCCATGCAGTGTCCCTCTCACAGCAGCGTGACACAGTGACCGGACATGTGCCATACAGTGTCCCTCCCACAGCAGGGTGACACAGTGACCGGACATGTGCCATGCAGTGTCCCTCCCACACCAGGGTGACACAGTGACCGGACATGTGCCATACAGTGTCCCTCTCACAGCAGGGTGACACAGTGACCGGACATGTGCCATGCAGTGTCCCTCCCACACCAGGGTGACACAGTGACCGGACATGTGCCATACAGTGTCCCTCTCACAGCAGGGTGACACAGTGACCGGACATGTGCCATGCAGTGTCCCTCCCACACCAGGGTGACACAGTGACCGGACATGTGCCATGCAATGTCCCTCCCACAGCAGGGTGGCACAGTGACAGGACATGTGCCATACAGTGTCCCTCTCACAGCAAGCTGACACAGTGACCGGACATGTGCCATGCAGTGTCCCTCCCACACCAGGGTGACACAGTGACCGGACATGTGCCATACAGTGTCCCTCCCACAGCAGGGTGACACAGTGACAGGACATGTGCCATGCAGTGTCCCTCTCACAGCAGCGTGACACAGTGACCGGACATGTGCCATACAGTGTCCCTCCCACAGCAGGGTGACACAGTGACCGGACATGTGCCATGCAGTGTCCCTCCCACACCAGGGTGACACAGTGACCGGACATGTGCCATACAGTGTCCCTTTCACAGCAGGGTGACACAGTGACCGGACATGTGCCATGCAGTGTCCCTCTCACAGCAGCGTGACACAGTGACCGGACATGTGCCATACAGTGTCCCTCCCACAGCAGGGTGACACAGTGACCGGACATGTGCCATGCAGTGTCCCTCCCACACCAGGGTGACACAGTGACCGGACATGTGCCATACAGTGTCCCTTTCACAGCAGGGTGACACAGTGACCGGACATGTGCCATGCAGTGTCCCTCCCACACCAGGGTGACACAGTGACCGGACATGTGCCATACAGTGTCCCTCTCACAGCAGGGTGACACAGTGACCGGACATGTGCCATGCAGTGTTCCTCCCACACCAGGGTGACACAGTGACAGGACATGTGCCATACAGTGTCCCTCTCACAGCAGGCTGACACAGTGACCGGACATGTGCCATGCAGTGTCCCTCCCACACCAGGGTGACACAGTGACCGGACATGTGCCATACAGTGTCCCTCCCACAGCAGGGTGACACAGTGACAGGACATGTGCCATGCAGTGTCCCTCTCACAGCAGCGTGACACAGTGACCGGACATGTGCCATACAGTGTCCCTCCCACAGCAGGGTGACACAGTGACCGGACATGTGCCATGCAGTGTCCCTCCCACACCAGGGTGACACAGTGACCGGACATGTGCCATGAAGTGTCCCTCTCACAGCAGGGTGACACAGTGACCGGACATGTGCCATACAGTGTCCCTCTCACAGCAGGGTGACACAGTGACCGGACATGTGCCATGCAGTGTCCCTCCCACACCAGGGTGACACAGTGACCGGACATGTGCCATACAGTGTCCCTCTCACAGCAGGCTGACACAGTGACCGGACATGTGCCATGCCGTGTCCCTCCCACACCAGGGTGACACAGTGACCGGACATGTGCCATGCAGTGTCCCTCTCACAGCAGGGTGACACAGTGACAGGACATGTGCCATGCAGTGTCCCTCTCACAGCAGCGTGACACAGTGACCGGACATGTGCCATACAGTGTCCCTCCCACAGCAGGGTGACACAGTGACAGGACATGTGCCATGCAGTGTCCCTCTCACAGCAGCGTGACACAGTGACCGGACATGTGCCATACAGTGTCCCTCCCACAGCAGGGTGACACAGTGACCGGACATGTGCCATGCAGTGTCCCTCCCACACCAGGGTGACACAGTGACCGGACATGTGCCATACAGTGTCCCTCTCACAGCAGGGTGACACAGTGACCGGACATGTGCCATGCAGTGTCCCTCCCACACCAGGGTGACACAGTGACCGGACATGTGCCATACAGTGTCCCTCTCACAGCAGGGTGACACAGTGACCGGACATGTGCCATGCAGTGTCCCTCCCACACCAGGGTGACACAGTGACCGGACATGTGCCATGCAGTGTCCCTCTCACACCGGGGTGACACAGTGACCGGACATGTGCCATACAGTGTCCCTCTCACAGCAGGGTGACACAGTGACCGGACATGTGCCATGAAGTGTCCCTCTCACAGCAGGGTGACACAGTGACCGGACATGTGCCATACAGTGTCCCTCTCACAGCAGGCTGACACAGTGACCGGACATGTGCCATGCCGTGTCCCTCCCACACCAGGGTGACACAGTGACCGGACATGTGCCATGCAGTGTCCCTCTCACAGCAGGGTGACACAGTGACAGGACATGTGCCATGCAGTGTCCCTCTCACAGCAGCGTGACACAGTGACCGGACATGTGCCATACAGTGTCCCTCCCACAGCAGGGTGACACAGTGACAGGACATGTGCCATGCAGTGTCCCTCTCACAGCAGCGTGACACAGTGACCGGACATGTGCCATACAGTGTCCCTCCCACAGCAGGGTGACACAGTGACCGGACATGTGCCATGCAGTGTCCCTCCCACACCAGGGTGACACAGTGACCGGACATGTGCCATACAGTGTCCCTCTCACAGCAGGGTGACACAGTGACCGGACATGTGCCATGCAGTGTCCCTCCCACACCAGGGTGACACAGTGACCGGACATGTGCCATACAGTGTCCCTCTCACAGCAGGGTGACACAGTGACCGGACATGTGCCATGCAGTGTCCCTCCCACACCAGGGTGACACAGTGACCGGACATGTGCCATGCAATGTCCCTCCCACAGCAGGGTGGCACAGTGACAGGACATGTGCCATACAGTGTCCCTCTCACAGCAAGCTGACACAGTGACCGGACATGTGCCATGCAGTGTCCCTCCCACACCAGGGTGACACAGTGACCGGACATGTGCCATACAGTGTCCCTCCCACAGCAGGGTGACACAGTGACAGGACATGTGCCATGCAGTGTCCCTCTCACAGCAGCGTGACACAGTGACCGGACATGTGCCATACAGTGTCCCTCCCACAGCAGGGTGACACAGTGACCGGACATGTGCCATGCAGTGTCCCTCCCACACCAGGGTGACACAGTGACCGGACATGTGCCATACAGTGTCCCTTTCACAGCAGGGTGACACAGTGACCGGACATGTGCCATGCAGTGTCCCTCCCACACCAGGGTGACACAGTGACCGGACATGTGCCATACAGTGTCCCTCTCACAGCAGGGTGACACAGTGACCGGACATGTGCCATGCAGTGTTCCTCCCACACCAGGGTGACACAGTGACAGGACATGTGCCATACAGTGTCCCTCTCACAGCAGGCTGACACAGTGACCGGACATGTGCCATGCAGTGTCCCTCCCACACCAGGGTGACACAGTGACCGGACATGTGCCATACAGTGTCCCTCCCACAGCAGGGTGACACAGTGACAGGACATGTGCCATGCAGTGTCCCTCTCACAGCAGCGTGACACAGTGACCGGACATGTGCCATACAGTGTCCCTCCCACAGCAGGGTGACACAGTGACCGGACATGTGCCATGCAGTGTCCCTCCCACACCAGGGTGACACAGTGACCGGACATGTGCCATACAGTGTCCCTCTCACAGCAGGGTGACACAGTGACCGGGCATGTGCCATGCAGTGTCCCTCCCACACCAGGGTGACACAGTGACCGGACATGTGCCATACAGTGTCCCTCTCACAGCAGGGTGACACAGTGACCGGACATGTGACATGCAGTGTCCCTCCCACAGCAGGGTGACACAGTGACCGGACATGTGCCATGCAGTGTCCCTCTCACAGCAGGGTGACACAGTGACCGGACATGTGCCATGCAGTGTCCCTCCCACAGCAGGGTGGCACAGTGACCGGACATGTGCCATACAGTGTCCCTCTCACAGCAGGGTGACACAGTGACCGGACATGTGACATGCAGTGTCCCTCCCACAGCAGGGTGACACAGTGACCGGACATGTGCCATGCAGTGTCCCTCTCACAGCAGGGTGACACAGTGACCGGACATGTGACATGCAGTGTCCCTCTCACACCAGGGTGACACAGTGACAGGACATGTGCCATGCAGTGTCCCTCTCACAGCAGGGTGACACAGTGACCGGACATGTGCCATGCAGTGTCCCTCCCACAGCAGGGAGGCACAGTGACCGGACATGTGCCATGCAGTGTCCCTCCCACAGCAGGGAGGCACAGTGACCGGACATGTGACATGCAGTGTCCCTCCCACAGCAGGGTGACACAGTGACCGGACATGTGACATGCAGTGTCCCTCCCACAGCAGCGTGACACAGTGACCGGACATGTGCCATGCAGTGTCCCTCACACAGCAGGGTGACACAGTGACCGGACATGTGCCATGCAGTGTCCCTCCCACACCAGGGTGACACAGTGACCGGACATGTGCCATGCAGTGTCCCTCACACAGCAGGGTTACACAGTGACCGGACATGTGCCATGCAGTGTCCCTCCCACAGCAGGGTGACACAGTGACCGGACATGTGCCATGCAGTGTCCCTCCCACAGCAGGATGACACAGTGACCGGACATGTGCCATAAAGTGTCCCTCTCACACCAGGGTGACACAGTGACCGGACATGTGCCATGCAGTGTCCCTCCCACAGCAGGGTTACACAGTGACCGGACATGTGCCATACAGTGTCCCTCTCACAGCAGGGTGACACAGTGACCGGACATGTGCCATGCAGTGTCCCTCCCACAGCAGGGTTGCACAGTGACCGGACATGTGACATGCAGTGTCCCTCCCACAGCAGGGTGACACAGTGACCGGACATGTGACATGCAGTGTCCCTCCCACAGCAGCGTGACACAGTGACCGGACATGTGCCATACAGTGTCCCTCTCACAGCAGGGTGACACAGTGACCGGACATGTGCCATGCAGTGTCCCTCCCACAGCAGGGTTACACAGTGACCGGACATGTGCCATGCAGTGTCCCTCCCACAGCAGGATGACACAGTGACCGGACATGTGCCATAAAGTGTCCCTCTCACACCAGGGTGACACAGTGACCGGACATGTGCCATGCAGTGTCCCTCCCACAGCAGGGTTACACAGTGACCGGACATGTGCCATACAGTGTCCCTCTCACAGCAGGGTGACACAGTGACCGGACATGTGCCATGCAGTGTCCCTCCCACAGCAGGGTTGCACAGTGACCGGACATGTGACATGCAGTGTCCCTCCCACAGCAGGGTGACACAGTGACCGGACATGTGACATGCAGTGTCCCTCCCACAGCAGCGTGACACAGTGACCGGACATGTGCCATACAGTGTCCCTCTCACAGCAGGGTGACACAGTGACCGGACATGTGCCATGCAGTGTCCCTCCCACAGCAGGGTTACACAGTGACCGGACATGTGCCATACAGTGTCCCTCTCACAGCAGGGTGACACAGTGACCGGACATGTGACATGCAGTGTCTCTCCCACAGCAGGGTGGCACAGTGACCGGACATGTGCCATGCAGTGTCCCTCACACAGCAGGGTGACACAGTGACCGGACATGTGCCATGCAGTGTCCCTCTCACAGCAGGGTGACACAGTGACCGGACATGTGCCATGCCGTGTCCCTCCCACAGCAGGGTGACACAGTGACCAGACGTGCCATGCAGTGTCCCTCTCACAGCAGGGTGACACAGTGACCAGACGTGCCATGCAGTGTCCCTCTCACAGCAGGGTGACACAGTGACCGGACATTTGACATGCAGTCTCCCTCCCACAGCAGGGTGACACAGTGACCGGACATGTGACATGCAGTGTCCCTCCCACACCAGAGTGACACAGTGACCGGACATGTGACATGCAGTGTCCCTCCCACACCAGGGTGGCACAGTGACAGGACATGTGCCATGCAGTGTCCCTCCCGCAGCAGGGTGACACAGTGACAGGACATGTGCCATGCAGTGTCCCTCCCACAGCAGGGTGACACAGTGACCTGACATGTGACATGCAGTGTCCCTCCCACAGCAGGGTGACACAGTGACCTGACATGTGACATGCAGTGTCCCTCCCACAGCAGGGTGACACAGTGACCGGACATGTGACATGCAGTGTCCCTCTCACAGCAGCGTGACACAGTGACCGGACATGTGACATGCAGTGTCCCTCTCACAGCAGCGTGACACAGTGACCGGACATGTGACATGCAGTGTCCCTCTCACAGCAGGGTGACACAGTGACAGGACATGTGCCATACAGTGTCCCTCCCACAGCAGCGTGACACAGTGACAGGACATGTGCCATGCAGTGTCCCTCCCGCAGCAGGGTGACACAGTGACAGGACATGTGCCATGCAGTGTCCCTCCCGCAGCAGGGTGACACAGTGACAGGACATGTGCCATACAGTGTCCCTCCCACAGCAGGGTGACACAGTGACAGGACATGTGCCATACAGTGTCCCTCTCACAGCAGGGTGACACAGTGACAGGACATGTGCCATGCAGTGTCCCTCCCACAGCAGGGTGACACAGTGACTGGACATGTGCCATGCAGTGTCCCTCCCACAGTAGGGTGACACAGTGACAGGACATGTGCCATACAGTGTCCCTCTCACAGCAGGGTGACACAGTGACAGGACATGTGCCATGCAGTGTCCCTCCCACAGCAGGGTGACACAGTGACCGGACATGTGCCATGCACTGTCCCTCTCACAGCAGGGTGACACAGTGACAGGACATGTGACATGCAGTGTCCCTCTCACACCAGGGTGACACAGTGACAGGACATGTGCCATGCAGTGTCCCTCTCACAGCAGGGTGACACAGTGACCGGACATGTGCTATTCAGTGTCCCTCCCACAGCAGGGAGGCACAGTGACCGGACATGTGCCATACAGTGTCCCTCCCACAGCAGGGTTACACAGTGACCGGACATGTGACATGCAGTGTCCCTCCCACAGCAGCGTGACACAGTGACCGGACATGTGCCATGCAGTGTCCCTCACACAGCAGGGTGACACAGTGACCGGACATGTGCCATGCAGTGTCCCTCACACAGCAGGGTTACACAGTGACCGGACATGTGCCATGCAGTGTCCCTCACACAGCAGGGTGACACAGTGACCGGACATGTGCCATGCAGTGTCCCTCACACAGCAGGGTGACACAGTGACCGGACATGTGACATGCAGTGTCCCTCTCACAGCAGGGTGACACAGTGACAGGACATGTGGCATGCAGTGTCCCTCACACAGCAGGGTTACACAGTGACCGGACATGTGCCATGCAGTGTCCCTCCCACAGCAGGGTGACACAGTGACGGGACATGTGCCATAAAGTGTCCCTCTCACACCAGGGTGACACAGTGACCGGACATGTGCCATACAGTGTCCCTCTCACACCAGGGTGACACAGTGACCGGACATGTGCCATACAGTGTCCCTCTCACAGCAGGGTTACACAGTGACCGGACATGTGCCATACAGTGTCCCTCTCACAGCAGGGTGACACAGTGACCGGACATGTGACATGCAGTGTCTCTCCCACAGCAGGGTGGCACAGTGACCGGACATGTGCCATGCAGTGTCCCTCACACAGCAGGGTGACACAGTGACCGGACATGTGCCATGCAGTGTCCCTCTCACAGCAGGGTGACACAGTGACCGGACATGTGCCATGCCGTGTCCCTCCCACAGCAGGGTGACACAGTGACCAGACGTGCCATGCAGTGTCCCTCTCACAGCAGGGTGACACAGTGACCAGACGTGCCATGCAGTGTCCCTCTCACAGCAGGGTGACACAGTGACCGGACATTTGACATGCAGTCTCCCTCCCACAGCAGGGTGACACAGTGACCGGACATGTGACATGCAGTGTCCCTCCCACACCAGAGTGACACAGTGACCGGACATGTGACATGCAGTGTCCCTCCCACACCAGGGTGGCACAGTGACAGGACATGTGCCATGCAGTGTCCCTCCCGCAGCAGGGTGACACAGTGACAGGACATGTGCCATGCAGTGTCCCTCCCACAGCAGGGTGACACAGTGACCTGACATGTGACATGCAGTGTCCCTCCCACAGCAGGGTGACACAGTGACCTGACATGTGACATGCAGTGTCCCTCCCACAGCAGGGTGACACAGTGACCGGACATGTGACATGCAGTGTCCCTCTCACAGCAGCGTGACACAGTGACCGGACATGTGACATGCAGTGTCCCTCTCACAGCAGCGTGACACAGTGACCGGACATGTGACATGCAGTGTCCCTCTCACAGCAGGGTGACACAGTGACAGGACATGTGCCATACAGTGTCCCTCCCACAGCAGCGTGACACAGTGACAGGACATGTGCCATGCAGTGTCCCTCCCGCAGCAGGGTGACACAGTGACAGGACATGTGCCATGCAGTGTCCCTCCCGCAGCAGGGTGACACAGTGACAGGACATGTGCCATACAGTGTCCCTCCCACAGCAGGGTGACACAGTGACAGGACATGTGCCATACAGTGTCCCTCTCACAGCAGGGTGACACAGTGACAGGACATGTGCCATGCAGTGTCCCTCCCACAGCAGGGTGACACAGTGACTGGACATGTGCCATGCAGTGTCCCTCCCACAGTAGGGTGACACAGTGACAGGACATGTGCCATACAGTGTCCCTCTCACAGCAGGGTGACACAGTGACAGGACATGTGCCATGCAGTGTCCCTCCCACAGCAGGGTGACACAGTGACCGGACATGTGCCATGCACTGTCCCTCTCACAGCAGGGTGACACAGTGACAGGACATGTGACATGCAGTGTCCCTCTCACACCAGGGTGACACAGTGACAGGACATGTGCCATGCAGTGTCCCTCTCACAGCAGGGTGACACAGTGACCGGACATGTGCTATTCAGTGTCCCTCCCACAGCAGGGAGGCACAGTGACCGGACATGTGCCATACAGTGTCCCTCCCACAGCAGGGTTACACAGTGACCGGACATGTGACATGCAGTGTCCCTCCCACAGCAGCGTGACACAGTGACCGGACATGTGCCATGCAGTGTCCCTCACACAGCAGGGTGACACAGTGACCGGACATGTGCCATGCAGTGTCCCTCACACAGCAGGGTTACACAGTGACCGGACATGTGCCATGCAGTGTCCCTCACACAGCAGGGTGACACAGTGACCGGACATGTGCCATGCAGTGTCCCTCACACAGCAGGGTGACACAGTGACCGGACATGTGACATGCAGTGTCCCTCTCACAGCAGGGTGACACAGTGACAGGACATGTGGCATGCAGTGTCCCTCACACAGCAGGGTTACACAGTGACCGGACATGTGCCATGCAGTGTCCCTCCCACAGCAGGGTGACACAGTGACGGGACATGTGCCATAAAGTGTCCCTCTCACACCAGGGTGACACAGTGACCGGACATGTGCCATACAGTGTCCCTCTCACACCAGGGTGACACAGTGACCGGACATGTGCCATACAGTGTCCCTCTCACAGCAGGGTGACACAGTGACCGGACATGTGCCATGCAGTGTCCCTCCCACAGCAGGGTTACACAGTGACCGGACATGTGCCATACAGTGTCCCTCTCACAGCAGGGTGACACAGTGACCGGACATGTGACATGCAGTGTCCCTCCCAAAGCAGGGTGACACAGTGACCGGACATGTGACATGCAGTGTCTCTCCCACAGCAGGGTGGCACAGTGACCGGACATGTGCCATGCAGTGGCCCTCCCACAGCAGGGTGACACAGTGACCGGACATGTGACATGCAGTGTCCCTCTCACAGCAGGGTGACACAGTGACCGTACATGTGCCATACAGTGTCCCTCCCACAGCTGGGTGACACAGTGACCGGACATGTGCCATGCAGTGTCCCTCCCACAGCAGGGTGACACAGTGACCAGACGTGCCATGCAGTGTCCCTCTCACAGCAGGGTGACACAGTGACCGGACATGTGCCATGCCGTGTCCCTCCCACAGCAGGGTGGCACAGTGACCGGACATGTGACATGCAGTCTCCCTCCCACAGCAGGGTGACACAGTGACCGGACATGTGACATGCAGTGTCCCTCCCACACCAGGGTGGCACAGTGACAGGACATGTGCCATGCAGTGTCCCTCTCACAGCAGGGTGACACAGTGACCGGACATGTGCCATACAGTGTCCCTCCCACAGCAGGGTGGCACAGTGACCGGACATGTGACATGCAGTCTCCCTCCCACAGCAGGGTGACACAGTGACCGGACATGTGACATGCAGTGTCCCTCCCACACCAGGGTGGCACAGTGACAGGACATGTGCCATGCAGTGTCCCTCTCACAGCAGGGTGACACAGTGACCGGACATGTGCCATGCAGTGTCCCTCCCACAGCAGGGTGACACAGTGACCTGACATGTGACATGCAGTGTCCCTCCCACAGCAGGGTGACACAGTGCCGGACATTTGACATGCAGTGTCCCTCTCACAGCAGCGTGACACAGTGACCGGACATGTGTCATGCAGTGTCCCTCTCACAGCAGCGTGACACAGTGACCGGACATGTGACATGCAGTGTCCCTCTCACAGCAGGGTGACACAGTGACAGGACATGTGCCATACAGTGTCCCTCCCACAGCAGCGTGACACAGTGACAGGACATGTGCCATGCAGTGTCCCTCCCGCAGCAGGGTGACACAGTGACAGGACATGTGCCATGCAGTGTCCCTCCCACAGCAGGGTGACACAGTGACAGGACATGTGCCATACAGTGTCCCTCTCACAGCAGGGTGACACAGTGACAGGACATGTGCCATGCAGTGTCCCTCCCACAGCAGGGTGACACAGTGACCGGACATGTGCCATACAGTGTCCCTCCCACAGCAGGGTGACACAGTGACAGGACATGTGCCATGCAGTGTCCCTCCCACAGCAGGGTGACACAGTGACAGGACATGTGACATGCAGTGTCCCTCTCACACCGGGGTGACACAGTGACCGGACATGTGCCATGCAGTGTCCCTCCCACAGCAGGGTGACACAGTGACAGGACATGTGCCATGCAGTGTCCCTCCCACAGCAGGGTGACACAGTGACAGGACATGTGCCATACAGTGTCCCTCTCACAGCAGGGTGACACAGTGACAGGACATGTGCCATGCAGTGTCCCTCCCACAGCAGGGTGACACAGTGACAGGACATGTGCCATACAGTGTCCCTCTCACAGCAGGGTGACACAGTGACAGGACATGTGCCATGCAGTGTCCCTCCCACAGCAGGGTGACACAGTGACTGGACATGTGCCATGCAGTGTCCCTCCCACAGCAGGGTGACACAGTGACAGGACATGTGCCATACAGTGTCCCTCTCACAGCAGGGTGACACAGTGACAGGACATGTGCCATGCAGTGTCCCTCCCACAGCAGGGTGACACAGTGACCGGACATGTGACATGCAGTGTCCCTCCCGCAGCAGGGTAGCACAGATGGAAGAGACCAATAACCATTGAACCTTTCCTTCCCATTGAAGGTGATCATATGCATGGCTCTGCCCTCCCAGGGTGACTCATTAACACCAACAGGAAGGACCCAGCCATTGTGTCTCAGAGGGGACACCGATCACATACAAAGAAGGGACCTGAATTGTGTCCCTTCCCCTGTGAGCTGCATCGAGTACCCTGTCCATCAGCTGCATTGTATTTACCAATGCTGTGCAAATATTGCATTAGTGACATAATGCTGTGTGCCAAGGCTGTGCTGTTATCGTGTCTGTGAACATAATACTTTATACCCATATTATTCAATAAAGTCATCAGTATTATTCTTTACGTTGTGTGCTGTCACTTTCCAGCAATAGTTAGGCGACATGTCCAGTCGCATGGCAGTAATTAGTACGTTCGTTGGGTTAGCATATCATTTCAGCAGGCCCGCAGCTGAAATTCGTCAGCAGGCTCCAAGCTTTGAGGCCAAGACGGAAGCTGCTCTTAATTTAAACCTCAACACTCCATTTAATATTCGGAGACTTCACGCGCTCATCCCAATTAATTCAAGTTGGACTGAAAGATGGATGAGGTCATCAGTGAAAGTTGCCTGGAGTTATTTGGTTGCATTTAAACTCCGGTCTTCAACGGCCACACACAGGTGTTCAGGATATCCCTGCTTCAGCACAGGTGGCTCAATCAGTAGGTCAGTCGTTGACTGGCCATCTCCAGTCCTCAAGGACCACTAACCGATCAGGGTCTATGGGTAACCCTGCATCAGCGCAAGTGGCTCAATCAGCGGCTCAGTATTCGACTGAGCCACTGATTGAGCCACCTATGCTGAAGCAGGGATATCCGCAAAACCCTGATCTGTTGGTGGCCCTTGAGGACTGGAGTTGGCCAGTCAACGACATTGTGGGTTGTAGTAAAAAAACAAAACTTCCTCCAACACAAAATAGTCCTGCTGCGGTGGTGTACAGTCGTGCTGAGTATCTCTCTGCATTACTGCCTACCTCTTTGCAGAAATGTCAGTTTAAAGGTGGACAGCCATGTTCTTATTCACATGTCGTTTAGCGTCAGCCCGAGCTGCGATTTCCTGCTGCTTCTGGGTTTATGAAGAACGTTCTACAAACGAAGGCGTCCTGTCTTTAATGCGTTGAATATTTCGGCGTATTTAAACCTCCTGGAGAGGGCGCTCTTACCCTGCCGTCGGCGAGCGCTTCCCCTGCAGCCCCGTGCCAGCGCGGCTGTGAGCCGCATTAAAATGTAACATTAACTGCAGGGAATTATCTCTGTTGCTTCAAGTTGGATTGTATAACACAGAAAATCAATTGTGGGTTAACAAATTCAATAGCAATTGAACATGAAGCCACAGCTCTTTTACTGAACACTCCAGCATGTGAGGCACTGGGGTGCGTACGCACGGAGACTTTGCTGCAACCCCCGGACATTTCATTCGACCCGCGGGTCGTCGGTCGAAATCCGGAAAAAAAAAAAAGACCTTTTATCCCACGGAGGCGGATAAAACGGGGGCCAATTTTAATGGAGGAATAATCACTTTAATGGTATATTTATTGTATCCATAAAGAGTTTTCCAAGACTTTTCTTGTTAAAGCAGCGTGGCAGGTTAGAGGGGAGCTGGGGGTAGGGAAAATGACAAAGCGCTCACCCTTTTCTTACAGATTCTTGTGGTTGCAGAATATAAATTAGCCAGAATGTGCCAATTATCGCCACGCCTGTCATGTTGATTTGGTCATTTCCTCCCGTATTAAGCCTCAGGCGTAGTAGTGTCTTCTCTACCGGGGCTTGGAGAGCGTCGGTAGGGTTCATTCATGGGGGGCTCTTACATGACGTCCCGCTGTTTGTGCACCATTGAAATCTGGAATAGTTAGAGGGGAAATAAGCACTGAATGTTTATCCCAATGACGTAGTTCTCCCTTCTGGGTTTGGGTAAAAACCCTCTTTGGGTATATTGCAACCCCGCGAGTCCAGCGTGGCCCGGTTTTGTCCCAACCGGCCCTTCTCACGGCATGTCACGGAAGGCCACGTTTCATCAGGACGATGACGTAGGATCCTCTGCGGGTTGCAATTGCCCTTTTTAGTTCAATCGATACACTGTCCCTCCCTACAGTGGAACGCATACCACACAACGATGGTTCAGTCTTATTATTACAGTGTATTTGCAAAGCTCCAACAGATTCCGCAGCGCGGTACAATAGGGGTACAGAGTTATGTATATTACATAAACAGATGCAGAAGGGAATGAGGCACTGATCTTGAAAGCTTACACTCTAGTACAGCGGTGTTAGCTAGATTTGCGGGGGGGGGGGGGGTGCGCGGCAGTTATAGAGGTCCCGCCAAGTCTCCCCCCAAGCATTTAAATGATATGCTGGGGGAACGCGCGAGGTCTCTATAACACACTTCCCTTCCAGTGACACATCGTCCTGGTAACCCGGTGTCAAATCACGCCGTGACGTTACCATGGCGACGCGACATCACATGACCCCGCGCGTCATTTGACGCCGGGGTCGGGCGGGGGGGGGGGTGCGAGGCACAGAGGAGAGCGGGCAGGGGTGCGCACGGGGAAAGGTTTGCGCACCCCTGCCCTGATACATATCATTCTAAATAAAGTGTGTGTATGTTGGTGCACAGTGGAACATTTTTACAATAGTCCGTAATGGTCACCAGGTCAGAAGCACCGTCCCAACACAAAGATAAAGAAAAGAATGTAAGGAAATCGAATGTATTAAGTCCAACCACCAATGGTTCGCCCAATGGTTTGGACACCTGAAGAAGGTCCCCCCGGGGCCGAAACATCGGACGAACCATCGTCAATTTGACTTATTACATTATATGTTCTTTATCTTGCTGTTGTACTAGTACTTTGTGTGTGTGCGTGTGTGTGCGCCCTATTTTGTGTGTCCATGTAAAAACCTTGGTGGGGAGGAGGGGTCTTGTCCCTAACATGACATATACATGAAACTTTGTACATGCAGACACTATATATGTATGTATGTACGTACCACACATATACAGCATAAACTACCATTATTGGCAGGTTACACACAATAAATCCAGGTGAAGTATATTGAGAGGGGTTTAGAAACCTAGCAAGTTCTGCGTATTGCAGCGTCTCCCAATATAAAGTGCCTGAGATGTTTCAGGGACTTTCATGGCAGAAACTCTGAGATTGTGCGATTAGTCACTTTTGGGATTGTGTTGCATCTGATTGTCTAGTTTTTGTCGTACCATTCTGCCGGGGGCCCCCTTTATTCATTCTTTTACTCTATTCTACTTATTAGCGCTGTTTTTGTATTTACTTAACCCCATCATTGCCAGACGGGTCCGTTTGCATTACGCGCCTCTGGCGGCGAGGAGGTTCGTTTCTTTTTTAGCGTGTTCATTTTCAGCGTAACACGGGCTGCTGCTGGATGTTATTTACAGATGTTGCCGGCGTTAACACGGGTTAATAACGCACAAAATAACGCAATAAAAGGTATGCAATAAGGTAGCACCCATGTTAGCGTTGTTTTCAATGGATCTGCCTTCAAGTTCGCATTGCGTTGGGATATAATGAGGACAGTAATGTCTGTGTGTTGGCATTCTGGCGCCAGCCTTTATTCCTCTAACCATTGTATATTTTTTTATCGTCTGTGACTGTGAATCGTGGGGGGTTGTTTGATGCCCATCCTTCTTGTGGACAGTCGTGTCACCCCTCTACCTTCCTGACTGTCTCCCTCACCCGCTGACTGTCTCCCTCACCCGCTGACTGTCTCCCTCGCCCGCTGACTGCCCCCCTCACCCCCTGACTGCCCCCTACTGTCCGCGGCCCCTTTCACTGTCCCCCGCCCCTTCACTGTCCCCCGCCCCTTTCACTGTCCCCCGCCCCTTTCACTGTCCCCCGCCCCTTTCACTGTCCCCCGCCCCTTTCACTGTCCCCCGCCCCTTTCACTGTCCCCCGCCCCTTTCACTGTCCCCGCCCCCCTCACTGTCCCCGCCCCCCTCACTGTCCCCGCCCTTCTCACTGTCCCCTGCCCCCCTCACTGTCCCCTGCCCCCCTCACTGTCCCCCGCCCCCCTCACTGTCCCCCGCCCCCCTCACTGTCCCCCGCCCCCCTCACTGTCCCCCGCCCCCCTCACTGTCCCCCGCCCTTCTCACTGTCCCCCGCCCTTCTCACTGTCCCCCGCCCTTCTCACTGTCCCCCGCCCTTCTCACTGTCCCTCTCCCCCTTCTCACTGTCCCTCTCCCCCTCACTGTCCCTCTCCCCCCTCACTGTCCCTCTCCCCCCTCACTGTCCCTCTCCCCCTCACTGTCCCTCTCCCCCCTCACTGTCCCCTGCCCCCCTCACTGTCCCCTGCCCCCCTCACTGTCCCCCGCCCCCCTCACTGTCCCCCGCCCCCCTCACTGTCCCCCGCCCCCCTCACTGTCCCCCGCCCCCCTCACTGTCCCCCGCCCCCCTCACTGTCCCCCGCCCCCTCACTGTCCCCCGCCCCCCTCACTGTCCCCCGCCCCCCTCACTGTCCCCCGCCCTTCTCACTGTCCCCCGCCCTTCTCACTGTCCCTCTCCCCCTTCTCACTGTCCCTCTCCCCCTCACTGTCCCTCTCCCCCCTCACTGTCCCTCTCCCCCCTCACTGTCCCTCTCCCCCCTCACTGTCCCTCTCCCCCCTCACTGTCCCTCTCCCCCTCACTGTCCCTCTCCCCCCTCACTGTCCCCTAAAAACATTCCTGTTACCCGTTGCGCGCACTCGCCCTCCTCTTACCCATCACACTACTACTTTTATATGTCCTCGCCATAGCACCAGTACCATTTAGAGTGTAAGCTACTCAGATTAGTGGTCATCTAAATTAGTACGATGGAAGTTGTCACTACATCTGTGTCTTGCGTTCACGTTTGGAGACGAGAGCTTCGAGATCTTGAAGTGCAAAATAAAAAGTGTGTATAAGACATACTTCTTATCATTATAAAATGCTGCGTGTTCGCCTTCAGGCGCAAAAACAAACCACTTCTTTAAAGATGCCGGCTTGCCACTTTGCAGCCGCAGTCCGATTTAATGCTGCGACATCGCTTAAACGCGCTGTTCTGTGCATACTGCATTTACCGCACAGCTCTCCTATATTTGTATCCGGCTCCCTATTTCCAACCCAGATATTAAGGGCATTTTTATCAGTGTTTATTCCTTCTCCCGTGTCCCTCGGGGGCAGATTTTGCCAGAAAATCCTCCTCGTAATGTAAATGTTAAACCTTTTTCATTTAAATGATATTGTGATAAAAAAATCCATTATACACACACACACACACACACACACACACACACACACACACACACACACACACACACACACACACACACACACACACACACACACACACACACACACACACACACACACACACACACACACACACTATTCCCACCATGAATTTAATGTGAAATAGAATGTAATGTGAAATACTAACGCCGGCTTCATTTACATTACCACTTCCAATCGCGTAGCATAATAACCAATTCAAATGTATGTATTTTGTTTTTAAAAATCCACAATTTCGGGCCTTTAGATCAAGATAAAGGGATGCTTAAATGCGAAGACCGTTTATGTAAAAGGCGCCATGCAAGCGCGGGATTCTGGGTAGAGATGCGGATGAATAGCCCAAAGTCTCTGGTGAGGGGAAGCGCTTGTGCCGTTGTCTGGTTCTCGCAGGCACACGAGGGACTGTTTAGTCTGACACTCGGAAAAGGGTACACGGTTACCCCGTGGTACTTGTAAAGCTTAGATAAACCATCTGAGCCAGGAGTTCTCAACGCCAGTCCCCAAGACCCACTAACAGGACAGGTTTGAAGGATATCGCTGCTTCAGAACAGGGGGCTCAATCAGTGGCTCAGTCTTCGACTGAGCCACTGATTGAGCCACCTGTGCTGAAGCTGGCACTGATTGAGCCACCTGTGCTGAAGCTGGCACTGATTGAGCCACCTGTGCTGAAGCTGGCACTGATTGAGCCACCTGTGCTGAAGCTGGGGCTGATTGAGCCACCCGTGCTGAAGCTGAGATCCTGAAAACCTGACCTGTTGGGGGGTCTTTAGTACTGGAGTGGAGTACCCCTGATCTAAAATGCAGAGTGCCTGGGTACTAGCGTACCACTTGAAGATGAAGAGTTCACCAGATTTCTATTTAAAATGACACTTTATGAAACAGAACTGGCCTGGGATGTTCTTTTTAAGACGGAGGAGATTTCAATGGTATCACCATTTGGAGGCCTTGTTTTCTTTCCTGGTTGAAATATTTCCTGGAGCTGACGTTTCTATCACTTAGAATCGGAGATGGTTCTTATAATCATTGGCATAGAGCACGGATGGCCAACTCCAGTCCTCAAAGGCCACCAACAGGTGAGGTTTTCAGGATGTCCCTGCTTCAGCACAGGTGGCTCAGTCAGTTGGTCAATTGTTGACTGGTCAACTCCAGTCCTCAAGGGCCACCAACAGATCAAAGTTTAGGGATATCCCTGCTTCAGCATGGGTGGCTCAGTCGAAAGACTGAGCCACTGATTGAGCCACCCGTGCTGAAGCAGGGATATCCTCAACATCTCAGCTGTTGGTGGCCTTTGAAGGCTGGAGTTGACCACCCCTGGCATAGGGGTTTGGAACCCTAATTGATGACGTTGTCCTGAAAGTATGTCACCGTTTAGAGACCTTCCTTTTACCAATGACTTTACAACTTGCAAACAGCGGTATTATCACTCTGTATCGCCTGTACAATGATGCAGACTCCATAGCATTGGCTTTATATAATACATAATACTGTGTCTTATCTGGCCTTCTCTCTGGAAGCCCTAACATTGTCTCTTACAGCCGATTGCATAACCTTAGAATTAGTGGTGGAAGCTGTTAGATTGGACGAATCAATGATGTCCTTTCTTGGAAGCAATGTATTATTACTAGAGGGGTTATTTTTTTTTGGGGGGGGGGGGGCGGATGTGGATCCGTGGCAGATCGTCCGGTTCCTTTGGTCTGCGTACTCACATGGATCAGTCTAAAAAAAATGACGATCCTTTTTTACGGATAATTTAAAAAAAAAATTTTTACACGACAATCCATCCGCGGAATCCGCCGATGGATTTTAAGAATCCAGTCCGCGGATTGTTGAATTCGCAGATTGGATTCTTAAAACCCGACCACGGATTGCGGAAACCGCGGACGGATTGTTCAGATCCACCAGCGGATTGCGTCCAATGGCGGCTTTGAACCAATCGGCGCGGATTGAAACGGTAACAATCCGTCGGCGGATTTGACACCGCGGAATGGATTTTTTTGAATGGCTAACTCAGGAAAATCCGGGAAACGGATCAGGACTGGCTCGTCCATCTCTAGTTTTTACCACTTCAAAGCTCTTTGAAGCCACGAAAAAGAATTTGAGCCAAAACCGGAACCCACCTGGTCATTTTGGATTTAATGGATTTAATTCTACCCAAGATCTTTAAGCCCGCGCAAAACCAACCGAGTATTTCATCGAAATAATTGTTATTTTTTTTTTTATCAGAAAGTATCTGATAATCTTCTAAACACACAAACCCCTCGAGGAATTTCAAACCAAGACACAGCGCAGCACGAAAAACGGATACTTGTGTTTTCATAAAACCACAACAGCCTTCAGCTTTGTACTTAGAAGAGAGGTGTTGAATAGAATCCAATTGAGGATACATCTAGTGACAGAATATACGGGAACATCCCGGCTTCTCATCACAGCTCTTCTATGGAATATTAACTCTGCAGGGACGACTCCTAGTTGTAACTTTATCACCAAAATATATTTTTTCTGTTGCGTTGTCAGTATTGAGCTGTACATAGAGCAGTTATTTTCAACCAGGGTTCCTAGGAACCCTTGGGTTCCCCGTCATTTTCAGGTCATTTTAAAATTGTACCAAATACAGAAGAATTTACAATGCATCTGATCTCAGACGCGCTATTAGAGAGGGTTGGGATTCCTTACAATGCATCTGTTCTCAGACATGCTATTAGAGAGGGTTGGGGTTCCTTACAATGTATCTGATCTCAGACGCGCTATTAGAGAGGGTTGGGGTTCCTTACAATGCATCTGATCTCAGACGAGCTGTTAGAGAGGGTTGGGGTTCCTTACAATGCATCTGATCTCAGACGCGCTATTAGAGAGGGTTGGGGTTCCTTACAATGCATCTGATCACAGACGCGCTATTAGAGAGGGTTGGGGTTCCTTACAATGTATCTGATCTCAGACGCGCTATTAGAGAGGGTTGGGGTTCCTTACAATGCATCTGATCTCAGACGCGCTATTAGAGAGGGTTGGGGTTCCTTACAATGCACCTGATCTCAGACGCGCTATTAGAGAGGGTTGGGGTTCCTAACAATGCATCTGATCTCAGACGCGCTATTATAGAGGGTTGGGGTTCCTTACAATGCATCTGATCTCAGACGCGCTATTAGAGAGGGTTGGGGTTCCTTACAATGCACCTGATCACAGACGCGCTATTAGAGAGGGTTGGGGTTCCTTACAATGCATCTGATCTCAGACGCGCTATTAGAGAGGGTTGGGGTTCCTTACAATGCATCTGATCACAGACACGCTTTTAGAGAGGGTTGGGGTTCCTTACAATGCATCTGATCTCAGACGCGCTGTGAGAGAGGGTTGGGGTTCCTTAGAATTTCACAATATAATTATTGGGTTCCTTCACCAAAAAAAGGTTGGAAACCACTGACCTAGAGTATTATAAGCACTAGTAATTCATGCCGTGGTTTCCTGGCGATCTACTTTTTAAAAGAAATCATGTACACGATTTAAAATCTTGTATACGCTGAGACTGGAGTTACTGCTTTTGCGTCGAAAATCACTTAGAATTGTTTTTTTTGTTTTTTTAAATTTTAATGACCGTTTTCCCGGTATTATATATTAGTTCTACGCTATAATAAATGACAGCTATCGGCAGCTGCTTTTAACCGGACCTTTATTTATGCCAAATAGGAATACAAAAACCAATGGACTAAATCCTTGTCCGCCATTTTCCCTTGGGCTTATTAAAGATGGCCACCATTGCGGTTTTTGAAAGCTGCAACCTTGAAAACGTTGCAGAATTCTTTCCTTCGTCAGTTACAACCGAACGAATGAACTTTATCTTAAAGCGTGAAACAAACACAAAAGCGAAAGAACGTGAGCTATAATGCTGAGGAAATTAAATTGAACGCAGTTTCAGTCTCTTACTACAGTACCTGGAACTGTCCCCTTTATACTTTTCAAAATAAATACTTTATTTGTGGTGGGGGGGTTACATTTAACTCGACTTCTTCCATAATATTGTAGCTTTCGCTGCCTTACAGACCCCCTGATTTCTGTATGAAGGACCAATTGCTAAAGCACAAGCGAGAGAGAAGAAAGAGAGTAGAAAGTGCCGTTACGAAATGAATGCTCTTCTCTGAGACGTTAATTAGATCCCTAGATATAAGATGGGGGAAATTGAATTGTTTAAAACTTTATACGACGGTTGAACGCTGCATGTTGTATTTTTGCAAGAGCCCTGTGCTTTGATTCACTGTTTCACGCACTGTCAGGTTTTTCTCAAGAGACCAAGTATAGAAAGGTCAAAGAGGGCATTTGCCGCTGTCCATCTCGGGACCCTCGCCTCGTTAGAGCAGCTAGAACATTGATTACATTCAGGCCCTACTTGATGTACAAGGTTTGATGACATGTTTACTGTTTGTGTGTTTGCATGTATGTATGTATTGCATGTTTGTGTGTTTGCATGTATGTATGTATTGCATGTATGTATGTATTGCATGTATGCATGTATTGCATGTATGTATGTATTGCAATGCATTTGGACGCCTCTTAAGATACGGTAACCACATGTTGCACAACGCTTCCTGAGATGAAGGAGCATGTGTTTGTTTGGCTACAATTCACAAATGACATCACCGATGACCTCATGCCATCACACCACGAGACTATTATAGGTGGACTTGTGGTTTTAACCGGGGATCTCGCATTCAGAAACTAAAAACTTAAGCAGGTAAGGCACAGCCTAAGGCTTGGTCCCCGCTGCGGGGACAGGAGCCACCCCTCAGTGGGGCTGGGCAGACATGAAAATTGTGAGTAGAACAAGTGATGGAGCGCTAGGCCACACCCCCTGGTGGTTCAGCCAATGAGGGCGAACCTGCCGGGTGACGTCATGGCCACGCCCTGTCATGCCTCCTCGTGTCTTTTCCCCTGCTGCTCACTGCAGACCGGGGAACTCGGCTGCATGCGCCGCCAGCCTGGCAGGCGCGCGTGCAGCGCAGGCAGCGGGGCCGTAGCCTTGGGGTGGAAGGTCTCGGGGGCGGCAGGAGGGAGAGAATGGCAGCACCGACACTTTACCTTTTTTATTTAAATTGTTTTTTTAAATACATGTAGGTATGCAGCAGGGGGTCTCTGGAGCTGAACCCCGTTAATTTCAGCTCCGGGGACCCCTTGCTTCCTGAGACACTTACCTCCTTAGGTGGGATGCCGATATCTCCTGCTCCAGTTTAAAGCCCCCGGTGACATGGCTTAATAGGAAGCCACATATGACGTCACAGCTTCCTATTGGCCCATGGGATGGGACAGCTAAACCTGAGCAGGAGATACCAGCACCCCCAAAGGAGGTATCTCAGGAAGCGGGGGGTCCCCGGAGCTGAAATTAACAGAGTTCAGCTCCGGAGACGCCCTGCTTCCTACCTAAGTGGGAGGATTTTTGGGGGGAATTTTTTTTGGGGGGTGGGGCATCCTTAATAGTGCTTGCCTAGGGGCAGCACATGGAGAGCAGGTTGGGCACAAGAGTAACAAGCCGTCTGTTGACGGAGGCATTGGGTAATGATTGAGTTGTAGTCACCTTCAGCAGTAAAAGGGTTAATAGCTTCTGGCTGGTCCCATTACTTCCAGATGTGTGTTCAAGTATTTAAAGTTAACTTCATTAGTTCCCCGTTAACACCGTCCTGTTAATAATTACGCTGCAAAGTTTTCTAGCTTCGGGGCTAAAATCCACAATGGTGTGCAAGATCATGGACCTTGCACCTGTAACATGTTCGTAAAGGTGCAGTCACCCAAGTCGGAACGAGAAGCAACCTTTCTCCTACATTCACTTCCCTGCTATCCATTCCAGCTGATGGGAAGCTGTAACCAAAATCTCTGTGGTTGCGTGTGTGTGTGTGTGTGTGTTGTGTGTGTATGTTCTTTATTTGTATAGCGCCCACAGAGTGCTCTGCGCTTTACAAACGAGACAGTACAAGGAATGATAATACTATAAGTGCAACAAACAAAGCCAGACAATAGGAAATGCACCGGAGAGCTTACAATCTAAGTGGTATGATGGGAAACAGCTGGTGAGGGAATAAGTGCAGTGTCTGGCCTTGATGGTGGGTAGGTACAGTAGTAGATGGCAGTGTCGGGCCTTGATAGTGGGTAGGTACAGTAGATGGCAGTGCCTGGCCTTGATGGTGGGTAGGTACAGTAGATGGCATTGTCTGGCCTTGATGGTGGGTTGGTACAGTAGATGGCAGTGTCGGGCCTTGATGGTGGGTAGGTACAGTAGATGGCAGTGTCTGGCCTTGATGGTGGGTAGGTACAGTAGATGGCATTGTCTGGCCTTGATGGTGGGTAGGTACAGTAGATGGCATTGTCTGGTCTTGATGGTGGGTTGGTACAGTAGATGGCAGTGTCTGGCCTTGATGGTGGGTAGGTACAGTAGATGGCAGTGTCTGGCCTTGATGGTGGTTAGGTACAGTAGATGGCAGTTCTTGGTCATAATGGTTGGTAGGAGTGACTGTAGGTGTGGGACAGTAGCCATGAGTCCGGGTTATTGACATGCTTCATTTAGGAGGTGAGTTATAAGGTTTGATTTAAAGGTGGGGAGAGGGTGCTTGGTGTATAGCGAGTATGAGGGACTGTCTGTGATATTCCTATGTGCTGTGTGCCGCGCACTATACTGTATTTGGGAAGCGCCTTGTGTCCATTTGGTTTCTAAAGGACAGGGGACTTCCTACATAATCGGCATGCATATCCCGGCCAGTGGAATACTTTCCAAAAGATTGTTCTCCTTGGAGGAAACATGACTCGAACTGTAAACATTTAGAGATCAAAAGAAAACGCGCGATCTACATGATACGGAATTACTTAATAATATATTGTAATGGGGTGTATAGATTTTTTTTTTAAATTTTATTTTTATCCATCTTCAAAACCGACGTGCAGAAAAAATAGAAACCCAATCTTTCCCCCTCCGGAGACGCAGTGCGCTGTCCTGAATCTCGGGGGCGGCCTCCTCCTGCACATCAAAGCCTGGCGAGCGAGCATGTTTTTAATCTTCCGTTCCGATGAGCCGAACGTTCTCAGTGGTATTTATTATGAGACCCCGGCGGTCATGCGTCTTCCTTTTGTCCTGTTTATACGCCACTTCCCATGCACGGGGGGGATAGGAAGTATCGCTTTCATAAAGCACACTGCCGACGACCCCTCGGCCTGGCTCCGAACAAACCACATGGCTGGAACAATCGCAGCCTTTATTGTGCGGGGTCGCTGACACCGCTCCCGACTCGCAACGTTTTATTCCAGGGAAATGTACCACGCGCTCCAATCAGAAGTGCTGGGGAAGTAACTGCAACATAAGTGTGTGTAGAGAGAGGAGAAATAAGTACATCACGCTGACAATCTAAAACCAGAACTGCTTTATTACAGGGATTTTTAAAGCCCTGTATATTCTCTCGCTGTCCCCGGCTGCTTTTTCTGTCTCTGCCCCCTGTGATTTCTGTCCCCTCTTCTAACCCTGGCTGTCTCTCTTTTTTTTTCTCTGCCCTATCTTTTTCTTCTTTCTCGTTGTTGTTGCTGCCACTTTTATTTTTGTTCTTTGCAGTACGGTGTGCTCATTTGCATGACGTTTCCCAGAATCCCTGGCTGCAGTGGCAGCATTGTGTGCGAAGAGGTAATGATGAGCAGCAGAGCTGCCCGAGACATGTGAATGAGCTCACGAGTGGGATTATGGTTGAGTCGTCAATTCCCAAACAAAATGATTTGAGAACCAATCTCAAAGATGGAAAATGCCCGGTTACGTGGTCGAGTTCCCTCACTCTCTCACACATTATATAAGTTATGATGGGTAAAAACCCTCCACCGTACAGTGTAACTCGTGAGCACATTCACATGCAGGCAGAAACATAGAGGGGTCCATGTTACAATGGACAAGATGCAAAAGGTGACACTGTGTGCTCATTTGCATGTAATTTCCCAGAATCCCTGGCTGCAGTGCAAGCACTGTATGCTAAGAGATAATGGGGAAAAGCAGGGACGTGAATGTGCTCAAGAGGGATTTTTTTATTTACAGCAGCAAACCGTAATGATATTACTCTGAGAGGTCTCAAATGTTCTCTTAAACTCGCATAGCGTTGAAAAGCCCAGTTATACATCGGGCAAGATTAGAAGCAAGTTGAGTTGTAATCTTGGTGGTCACCTAACTCCAGGAGAGAACCAACGCCATAAACTTCCATGACACCGGGGACCATTTGTCAAAAAGCAAGTGGCACCAGAAATGTTTAAACTCCTGTCCAGCAAAAGCGCAACTACATCTCGAGGTCACCGGGAAGCTCGAGCAGCTGTTCAACAAGCACTCCGCATTGTCCGCCATTGTCTCCGCTCTTCTGGAACAGCAGTAATTCTTGTTTATATTGTCAAGACGTTTTCCCTGCAACACAAAGTGCGGCATCCTCAGAGGTCACATGCCTGACCCCTGCGCATGGTTACGATGCAAATGGCCGCCTTTTGTTTTGCTTAATGTGCACTCGCACACAATGCAGGGAAGCGGCAGAGGCTCCGGGCTTCAGCAGGCCCAGATAACTTATTGTCACCCCGACACAAAGAGAACATATTTCTGTGCCCATTCCACAGTTGTTTAGTGTTTTTGCTTCGATTCAGCCAACTGCAAACGACGTGTTCCCCCGTCCATGGGAAGGAGATTTCTCCTTTTTTCTTCCCCCTTACGATTTTGTTCGTTTGCTTTTCAAACTTACTAGAGTGAAATTGAAGCACTTATGCACACCCGAAAACAAATACGTATGTTTTCACTCTGTTGCTGCGCTTGAGGGTGATAACAAGTATTAACATATATTTGTACCAGTGTTGAAACTGGAGATATGTTCTCTGTTCCTTGCAAGGGGGTATGATGCCATATAATGTATAGGTAAGAGTCTTGTACACTACCTTTGAAAACGTTTCCTTAGGCATCGTTTATAGTAGAGGCGCGCGAGCGACGTAGCGCTCACTATACCTAAAACACCAGCACGCAATGGCGCAAAAACAAATTGCAGAAATCCTAGGAAGAGTTACATACCAGCGCGCCGCCTGGAGCTGCAGGGCGGCCGTCACCTGAAGGGGTTTTCCAAATGTATTTATTTCAGGCAACGGCCGCGTCACGTGAGCGGTTCAGCCAATGAGGGCGAACCGCTCACGCCTCCGCCACACACCCTTGTCTCCTCTCTTTGGTCAAGATGCCGCTCGGCGGCAGCATGAGGGTGACGTCACCAGATTGCGCTGCTGCTCAGCGGCATCTGGTATAATCGTAGCATTAGATGTACGGTCTCTTTTTTTTTCTTTCCTTTCCCTAATACAGCTCAACCCCCTTATAACGCTGTGCTTTGGGTCCAAAGAATCACATCGCGCTATAAGCGGATCGCGTTAGAAATAATGTACAATTGTATGCATTGTACAATAAGGTATTTAAGACACCAACAATCGTGTTGTAAAGTATTCATAAAAACGAAAATTGGGAGCCACGCTTGCATGGCGTTATAAGCGGATTCGTTTTGTAACGGATCGTGTTATAACGGGGTTGAGCTGTAATTACTTATGTTTGTTCAGCTTTGTAATTAAGTTGATTATTGTACTTTATTGTAACTGCTTTTGTTAAGGGATCGCTGGATACTCGTATCTAACGGCACACAAATTCCGGCAGCAATGATCACTTTTATTTCGCCCAGAATTCATAAAAACAGCCAGTTTTGCAAAGCACAGAAAATGATTTTCCAGCCGTATTTCTCCAAAATGAAACGACAACTAGATTTATAGAAGGGATAGCACTAATTTGAGCAGCGCTGGCTCTTTTGAACCATAATTGTGTGTACACAAACTGCAGCTCTCGTCAATAGCCGCTTCCCATCCATGAATGGGATTCCATGTCAACCCCTTCAAAACTTAAGTGGCGGCGGCAAACTTGTGTTTAGATCCGACCTGACCGGGGAGACGGGCAAGAGGAGTCCACAAAAGATTGAGTAACAAAGAACTCCAGTTCTTGTGCAGAAAACATATGTTCACCCGAGCAGGCAGCCAGTGGGATAAAGCCGGGCTGGAAGGACCACATACAAAAGCCATGTCCCCCCCCCCCCCCCTCGCCTTTCAAACATAGTCACGGCCTGGGCACCCTCCTGTCATTTGGCATCTCCTGCTAGTCGATTTATTTTTCCCTTTTCTCCCTGCTCCCTTCTTATTCCCCCCACCCTCCGTCAGTGTTTTTTTTCTCTTTTCACTTCATATAACTCAGTGACTAAGACGTGACTGATCTAAGATGCCCGGAGTTACGGTTCCAGGGAGGGTGTGGGGGGGGGGGGGGCAGGGTGGATTACTTGCGGTAAAAGGTTAACCTTGTACTTGCCCTGCAAGAGGTAAAAGATGCCCACGTAGGCTCCGTGTTTCTCTGCACGCGGCTCCAAACGCTTCCAACTTTGCTGGCGCGGTAACCCAGGGCCGCTGACACGCTCCAACAAATTGCACGGACGCGGGGTTATTAATAGCCCGGGCCTGATTTCTAGCACCAAAGAAATGTTAAAACCATACCGACGAAATGGGAAATACTTGGAAGTCATGTTGAATTTTAACCCTTTCCTCCACGGTAGAGGTTCAAGGTGCGCTATAAACATACACTTGCCACCCGATGACCTGGCCATGCTGCCCTGCAAACCCGCACTTGGTAACTGCCAACGCTCTACGGTGGCCAACTCCAGTCCTCAAGGGCCACCAACAGTGCAGGTTTTCAGGGTATCCCTGCTTCAGCACAGGTGGCTCAGTCAAAGACCTGTGCTGAAGCAGGGACATCCTGAAAACCTGTTGGTGGCACTTGAGGACTGGCGTTGGCCAACTCTGCTCAGTCTAAGGTGTATCTACTGAACCATCCAAACGAAGGAGAGATGGAGCACAGCTGGAAACAAAATGAACTACTAGGAGAGTGGGACCCAGATAAAAAAAGTTAATTTATTGGATCAGTGCAAAAATACAAAAAACGGAGCCCTCAGGCCCCCACCAACGCGTTTCGAGCCGGTGGCTCTTTCTCAAGGTCTGAGGGCTCTTTCTCAAGCCTGAGGGCTCCGTTTTTTGTATTTTTGCACTGATCCAATAAATTAACTTTTTTTATCTGGGTCCCACTCTCCTAGTAGTTCATTTTGTTTCCAGCTGTGCTCCATCTCTCCTTCGTTTGGATGTCCGGTCTTGTGGAGTAACGGCAGCACGCACCCATGGAGGAATTCCCACAAAAGACCCTACAAATGTGAGTCACTCCAACCTGTTTATTTGTATACACCTATACTTACCCAACCGATATTTATGTCTGGTCACTAGCCAGTGAAGGTCCCACATCATTGCAGTGGGATCTTTTCCAGCTAATCGGTATCTAGTGGAAGTGGTTTATTGCAAGGGTTGGAGTATTTTGGTCTGGACTGTCTGGGACCTCCAGGGACACAATTTATATGCGTATAGTCTTGGGCTATTTAGCCAGTGGTTCATGTTGGAGCACCATACAGTTTCTTGTGACTATCTACTGAACCAACCTTCACACTACAGGGGTAGTCCTGCTTTGGGGGTGGAGTCTCGTTAGTTCCCGTGAGTTGAGGCATACAAACATTTGACGTAGTCTCATGCTCTGCAGATGTCGACTACTTGTGTTCTCTCTTAGAACCAGCGGCTGGAAATGTGTGCTGGACACTGTGCGGATGTCCAGCGCGCCCCCCGTTCAGCACAACGTACCATGTCAAAGCTGGAATTTGGGACACTAGATATTGGTTTAGTTGATGCCATTTATTTACCCGCCTCTTAATACTCACTACAGGGATTCCTGCCATTTGTGTTGGCGCACCGTGGCTGCTGGCATGGTTACATTTCTTCTGTGTAGAAAGTAGCTGCCATTTCCTCCCAGGGGACGGAAAGCTATTAGAATTGCCTATGATTAAATGACTATTATACCATTTTTACGGAGAAATGTAAGAAGTTGGTGTTCTCCAAACCATTGGAGGCAACGGACAGCACTTTATGTTTTGGGTCAAGTACTTTTCAAATCATTTTTCTTTTAAATGTTCCCGTAAAAATCATTGTATACAGTATTAGAAAAATGAATAAAAACAAATCCGCTATTTGTGCAGCATGTTAAGATTGACTATAGAAAACATTGTAATGTTGGGTAACCCATGCAGTGCCAGGCGGCCCAGCATAGCATGGTTTGAGCAATGTATGACGGGCAGGGGAGTGTAAGGGACGCACAATTTGATACGTCTCATTAGAATATGTGCGTCCTGCATCTCCTAACGAACCCCTCCTCCTTCCACGTCACAAGCTAGCGCACCCGTGAACAAACCGCGCCATGTATCAAAGGCAAAATGTAGTTGTTATTTTGTCGCACCTCGCACTGAAATATACCTGCGCCGAGATGCGTCTGCGTATTAATGGTAGCTGCGCCATTTTCGGGTATGTCTGCGACGAGATGAGGGATTTATGGAGTGAGAGGAGTTAATGGTGGAGTTATTTTGGTATATCGGCGCAAGTCTGTGTATTAAGGAATATGCGGCTTGCGTTCCTTTTCTGGACTGTTTAGTGCGTTGGTTTTCTCCGTCGTCTTAAAGGTGGCGGAAGTCTTTTTTTTCCCCTCCGTTCTTAGCGCAGCGTGCACCAACAGTAGAAATGCCCTTAATAAATATGTCCTGTTTCTGCCAGAAAACAACGCTTATTTTTTGGCCACAAATGCGTCGGCGGCTTTCTTAATACAGACACTCCTGATGAAGAGGTAACGCCTTGAAACGCGTAGGGTGGCTTTCAGTTGGTTGCTAGCAATTGTGAGAGTATCTAGGATCCGTGTGCTGAAGAAGGAGAAGCCGGGGAGCTTGCAGAGGTTAGACCTTCCTCCTTGCTCCGTTCTTGTGTTGGACATGTGGGTCTCGGTGACGTCACAACGCAGCGACGTGTCAGTAAGGCCGGGTCCATAGAAGGACAGGTCGTGCTGAGCCGTGCGGACGCTCAGCGCTGAGCCCCTGCATCCTTAATGAGGATGCCTTGAGATGGGGCTCACGCGAGCGTCCGCAGGCGTGCTGAGACTTTGGAATTTTCAGCTGACAGCCAAGCTGTTTTTCAGCGCGCTGTCGGCTGAAAACATCCAATCAGCCTGAAGCAGCGTCAACGTCATGGCGCTGTGACGTCGGCGCCGTCACGTTGACGTCAGTGCGTCGCGGGCGATTGGCCCAGCGACGTCACTGTCCGCCTCCAACCACCTCCCCCCCGGCTCCCTTCGCGGCCAGCAAGTCCATGGAATCGCGCAGATTTCAGCAGGCGAGCCTCAGCGTCAGCGCAGCTCGGAACTCCTCACCCCTCTATGGCCCCAGCCTAAGAGTGACGGGATCTCTGCATACAGTCCCTGCACTACGGAGACCCCATGAGCGATTCTACTTACTGCTCTTGATGCACAGACATGTTGTAAGAGCTTTTTTTATCTTTGGTGCCAAGTAAAGGAAAATTTACTATACTATGAGGTGTGCGCTTCTCTCTGGTTTTTACCTTTATATAATACAGAGACTGCAATGTTATTGTAGGCATTGACGCAGAATAAACGTATTGCTCCACAATGACCTGGAGAAATAAACCTTCAGGAACCTTTTGTGGAGAATAGCAGCAGGTAATTAACACTATTAAATTGGCGTGGTCGGCGTGACCTTGCTACACCGCAGGGGTTACACGCGGCTGAGGTCACAAGAAGGCTTTCTGAGCAAGTCGGCAGAGGGAATAATGCCCCCGTTTCCTAACGAACAAGAAAAAAAGCGCTGGTTGTAGCAGCCGCTGTGAATGTACTGTAAGTGGGAGATTTAAGACTTGCTGGAAAGATTTGCTTCTGTTTTATTAGGGGCTGCCATTGAGAAAGCAGCAGCAGAACTTGAGAGAGGTGCTTCGAGATTTCTTAATGGGCTGTCAAGGGCAAGACACCCGGTCTGGGTTTTTTTCGCCGCTGCTCTTCCTGTGCGTTAAAAGCAACAGGGGCCAGGCGAGCGCGTACAGAAGTATGAATTACTTGATGCCTTCTCTGTTCCATATGGTCAACCGCGTCCCAAACCATTAATCACTCGCAGAATCCTCGCGTTGGGTTCAGCGTTTCAGCTGTACCTGTGCCAGGGGGCAGGGGAGGGGGGCAGCAAGAAGGGGGGGGGGGGGGGAGGGGGGGAAGAGGCAGCGGAGGGGGGCAGTAAGCATAAAATAGCAAGTTTAATAACGCCAGGCGCCAAAGTCTAAGCAGCTGGCTTCTATAAACAACACTTCTCACCCCCTCCTCACCTTTACAATGCTTAATTTTTTTCCAAGATGCTTATCTTGAGAAATATGAGAATATTTACGTTTATGTATGTATATATAAATGTGTGTGTGTGTGTATGTGTGTGTATGTGTGTGTATATACACACGCACGAACCGGAATGGGACCTTTGGACACAGCAGACCATAGAGTGTGCGTGTGTACACACACACACACACACACACACACACACGTGTATGTACATATATACATACATACTTTAGTGCCAGTCTAATGTGGTACTTAAGGAAAGGGCGACAGGAAAGACACGCGGGATCTTTTAATTAAAGATTAATACATTTTTTTTTTCAGAGATCAATGTATCAAAATGTATTCATATTAACTTAAAAGACCCTGCCTGTGTCCCTCTTTGATTTTCGCTACACGTACAAACGTATGTGTATGCAATAGGAGTGCACTAGTACTGAGTGGTTAACTAAAGTCCCGGTATTATACACCCTGAACACCATTTGAGAGCGCCATGCTGTGTTGCTTTTGATTTTATTTATTGTAGTAACACTGCATGTGTCTTCTGGCTCTGTCCCTCGCCCTCTGTCCCTCGCCCTCTGTCCCTCACCCTCTGTCCTTTGCCCTCTGTCCCTCGCCCTCTGTCCCTGCGTTCTGTCTGTCCCTCGCCCCCTGTCCCTGCGTTCTGTCTGTCCCTCGCCCTCTGTCCCTGCGTTCTGTCTGTCCCTCGCCTTCTGTCTCGCCCTCTGTCCCCGCGTTCTGTCTGACCCTCGCCCTCTGTCCCCGCGTTCTGTCTGTCCCTCGCCCTCTGTCCCCGCGTTCTGTCTGTCCCTCGCCCTCTGTCCCCGCATTCTGTCTGTCCCTCGCCCTCTGTCCCCGCGTTCTGTCTGTCCCTCGCCCTCTGTCCCCGAGTTCTGTCTGTCCCTCGCCCTCTGTCCCCGCGTTCTGTCTGTCCCTCGCCCTCTGTCCCTGCGTTCTGTCTCTCCCTCGCCCTCTGTCCCTCGCCCTCTGTCCCTGCGTTCTCTCTCTCTCTCGCTCTCTGTCCCCGCGTTTTGTCTGTCCCTCGCCCTCTGTCCCCGCGTTCTGTCTGTCCCTCGCCCTCTGTCCCTGCGTTCTGTCTGTCCCTCGCTCTCTGTCCCTGCGTTCTGTCTCTCCCTCACCCTCTGTCCCTCACCCTCTGTCCCTCGCCCTCTGTCCCTCGCCCTCTGTCCCTCGCCCTCTGTCCCTCGCCCTCTGTCGCCGCGTTCTGTCTGTCCCTCGCCCTCTGTCCCCGCGTTATGTCTGTCCCTTGCCCTCTCTCCCCGCGTTCTGTCTGTCGCTTGCCCTCTCTCCCCGCGTTCTGTCTGTCCCTCGCCCTCTGTCCCCACGTTCTGTCTGTCCCTCGCCCTCTGTCCCCGCGTTCTGTCTGTCCCTCGCCCTCTGTCCCTCCGTTCTGTCTCTCCTTCGCCCTCTGTCCCTTGCCCTCTGTCCCTCGCCCTCTGTCCCCGCGTTCTGTCTGTCCCTCGCCCTCTGTCCCCGCGTTCTGTCTGTCCCTCGCCCTCTGTCCCCGCGTTCTGTCTGTCCCTCGCCCTCTGTCCCCGCGTTCTGTCTGTCCCTCGCCCTCTGTCCCTCGCGTTCTGTCTGTCCCTCATCCTCTGTCCCTCGCGTTCTGTCTGTCCCTCGCCCTCTGTCCCCGCGTTCTGTCTGTCCCTTGCCCTCTGTCCCTCGTGTTCTGTCTGTCCCTCGCCCTCTGTCCCTCGCGTTCTGTCTGTCCCTCGCCCTTTGTCCCCGCGTTCTGTCTGTCCCTCGCCCTCTGTCCCCGCGTTCTGTCTGTCCCTCGCCCTCTGTCCCTCGCATTCTGTCTGTCCCTCGCCCTCTGTCCCTCGCGTTCTGTCTGTCCCTCGCCCTCTGTCCCTCGCGTTCTGTCTGTCCCTCACCCTCTGTCCCCGCGTTCTGTCTGTCCCCGCGTTCTGTCTGTCCCTTGCCCTCTGTCTGTCCCTTGCTCTCTGTCCCTCGCCCTCTGTCCCTCACCCTCTGTCCCTCGCCCTCTGTCCCTCGCCCTCTGTCCCTTGCCCTCTGTCCCTGCGTTCTGTCTGTCCCTCGCCCTCTGTCCCTCGCCCTCTGTCCCTCGCCCTCTGTCCCTCGCCCTCTGTCCCTCACCCTTTGTCCCTCGCCCTCTGTCCCTCGCCCTCTGTCCCTCGCCCTCTGTCCCTGCGTTCTGTCCCTGCGTTCTGTCTGTCCCTCGCCCTCTGTCCCTGCGTTCTGTCTGTCCCTCGCCCTCTGTCCCTCGCCCTCTGTCCCTGTCTGTCCGTCCCTCGCCCTCTGTCCTCTGTCCGTCCCTCGCCCTCTGTCCGTCCCTCACCCTCTGTCCGTCCCTCGCCCTCTGTCCGTCCCTCGCCCTCTGTCTGTCCCTCGCCCTCTGTCCCTGCGTTCTGTCTGTCCCTCGCCCTCTGTCCCTGCGTTCTGATCCTCGCCCTCTGTCCCTGCGCTGTCTGTCCCTGCGCTGTCTGTCCCTGCGCTGTCTGACCCTGCGCTGTCTGTCCCTGCGCTGTCTGTCCCTGCGCTGTCTGACCCTGCGCTGTCTGACCCTGCGCTGTCTGACCCTGCGCTGTCTGTCCCTGCGCTGTCTGTCCCTGCGCTGTCTGTCCCTGCGCTGTCTGTCCCTGCGCTGTCTGTCCCTCCCTCGTCCTCTGTCCCTCCCTCGCCCTCTGTCCCTCCCTCGCCCTCTGTCCCTCCCTCGCCCTCTGTCCCTCCCTCGCCCTCTGTCCCTCCCTCGCCCTCTGTCCCTCCCTCGCCCTCTGTCCCTCCCTCGCCCTCTGTCCCTCCCTCGCCCTCTGTCCCTCCCTCGCCCTCTGTCCCTCCCTCGCCCTCTGTCCCTCCCTCGCCCTCTGTCCCTCCCTCGCCCTCTGTCCGTCCCTCGCCCTCTGTCCGTCCCCCGCCCTCTGTCCGTCCCCCGCCCTCTGTCCGTCCCCCGCCCTCTGTCCGTCCCCCACCCTCTGTCCGTCCCCCGCACTCTGTCCCTGCGTTCTGTCTGTCCCTCGCCCTCTGTCCCTGCGTTCTGTCTTTCCCTCGCCCTCTGTCCCTGCGTTCTGTCTGTCCCTCGCCCTCTGTCCCCGTGTTCTGTCTGTCCCTCGCCCACTGTCCCTGCGTTCTGTCTGTCCCTCGCCCTCTGTCCCTCGCCCTCTGTCCCTCGCCCTCTGTCCCTCGCCCTCTGTCCCTGTGCCCTCTGTCCCTGTGCCCTCTGTCCCTGCGCCCTCTGTCCCTGCGCCCTCTGTCCCTGCGCCCTCTGTCCCTGCGCCCTCTGTCCCTGCGCCCTCTGTCCCTGCGCCCTCTGTCCCTGCGCCCTCTGTCCCTGCGTCCTCTTTCCGTCCCTCGCCCTCTGTCCTCTGTCCGTCCCTCGCCCTCTGTCCTCTGTCCGTCCCTCGCCCTCTGTCCTCTGTCCGTCCCTCGCCCTCTGTCCGTCCCTCGCCCTCTGTCCGTCCCTCGCCCTCTGTCTGTCCCTCGCCCTCTGTCCCTGCGTTCTGTCTGTCCCTCGCCCTCTGTCCCTCGCGTTCTGTCTGTCCCTCGCCCTCTGTCCCTCGCGTTCTGTCTGTCCCTCGCGTTCTGTCTGTCCCTCGCGTTCTGTCTGTCCCTCGCCCTCTGTCCCCGCGTTCTGTCTGTCCCCGCGTTCTGTCTGTCCCTTGCCCTCTGTCTGTCCCTTGCTCTCTGTCCCTCGCCCTCTGTCCCTCACCCTCTGTCCCTCGCCCTCTGTCCCTCGCTCTCTCTGTCCCTCGCCCTCTGTCCCTTGCCCTCTGTCCCTGCGTTCTGTCTGTCCCTCGCCCTCTGTCCCTCGCCCTCTGTCCCTCGCCCTCTGTCCCTCGCCCTTTGTCCCTCGCCCTTTGTCCCTCGCCCTTTGTCCCTCACCCTCTGTCCCTCGCCCTCTGTCCCTCGCCCTCTGTCCCTCGCCCTCTGTCCCTCGCCCTCTGTCCCTGCGTTCTGTCCCTGCGTTCTGTCTGTCCCTCGCCCTCTGTCCCTGCGTTCTGTCTGTCCCTCGCCCTCTGTCCCTCGCCCTCTGTCCCTGCGTTCTGATCCTCTCCGTCTGTCCCTGCGCTGTCTGTCCCTGCGCCGTCTGTCCCTGCGCCGTCTGTCCCTGCGCCGTCTGTCCCTGCGCCCTCTGTCCCTGCGCCCTCTGTCCCTGCGCCCTCTGTCCCTGCGCCCTCTGTCCCTGCGCCCTCTGTCCCTGCGCCCTCTGTCCCTGCGCCCTCTGTCCCTGCGCCCTCTGTCCCTGCGCCCTCTGTCCCTGCGCCCTCTGTCCCTGCGCCCTCTGTCCCTGCGCCCTCTTTCCGTCCCTCGCCCTCTGTCCTCTGTCCGTCCCTCGCCCTCTGTCCTTCCCTTGCCCTCTGTCCGTCCCTCGCCCTCTGTCCGTCCCTCGCCCTCTGTCTGTCCCTCGCCCTCTGTCCCTGCGTTCTGTCTGTCCCTCGCCCTCTGTCCCCGTGTTCTGTCTGTCCCTCGCCCACTGTCCCTGCGTTCTGTCTGTCCCTCGCCCTCTGTCCCTCGCCCTCTGTCCCTCGCCCTCTGTCCCTCGCCCTCTGTCCCTGTGCCCTCTGTCCCTGTGCCCTCTGTCCCTGCGCCCTCTGTCCCTGCGCCCTCTGTCCCTGCGCCCTCTGTCCCCGCGTCCTCTTTCCGTCCCTCGCCCTCTGTCCTCTGTCCGTCCCTCGCCCTCTGTCCTCTGTCCGTCCCTCGCCCTCTGTCCTCTGTCCGTCCCTCGCCCTCTGTCCGTCCCTCGCCCTCTGTCCGTCCCTCGCCCTCTGTCTGTCCCTCGCCCTCTGTCCCTGCGTTCTGTCTGTCCCTCGCCCTCTGTCCCTCGCGTTCTGTCTGTCCCTCGCCCTCTGTCCCTCGCGTTCTGTCTGTCCCTCGCGTTCTGTCTGTCCCTCGCCCTCTGTCCCCGCGTTCTGTCTGTCCCCGCGTTCTGTCTGTCCCTTGCCCTCTGTCTGTCCCTTGCTCTCTGTCCCTCGCCCTCTGTCCCTCACCCTCTGTCCCTCGCCCTCTGTCCCTCACTCTCTCTGTCCCTCGCCCTCTGTCCCTTGCCCTCTGTCCCTGCGTTCTGTCTGTCCCTCGCCCTCTGTCCCTCGCCCTCTGTCCCTCGCCCTCTGTCCCTCGCCCTTTGTCCCTCGCCCTTTGTCCCTCGCCCTTTGTCCCTCGCCCTTTGTCCCTCACCCTCTGTCCCTCGCCCTCTGTCCCTCGCCCTCTGTCCCTCGCCCTCTGTCCCTCGCCCTCTGTCCCTCGCCCTCTGTCCCTGCGTTCTGTCTGTCCCTCGCCCTCTGTCCCTGCGTTCTGTCTGTCCCTCGCCCTCTGTCCCTCGCCCTCTGTCCCTGCGTTCTGATCCTCTCCGTCTGTCCCTGCGCTGTCTGTCCCTGCGCCGTCTGTCCCTGCGCCGTCTGTCCCTGCGCCGTCTGTCCCTGCGCCCTCTGTCCCTGCGCCCTCTGTCCCTGCGCCCTCTGTCCCTGCGCCCTCTGTCCCTGCGCCCTCTGTCCCTGCGCCCTCTGTCCCTGCGCCCTCTGTCCCTGCGCCCTCTGTCCCTGCGCCCTCTGTCCCTGCGCCCTCTTTCCGTCCCTCGCCCTCTGTCCTCTGTCCGTCCCTCGCCCTCTGTCCTCTGTCCTTCCCTTGCCCTCTGTCCGTCCCTCGCCCTCTGTCCGTCCCTCGCCCTCTGTCTGTCCCTCGCCCTCTGTCCCTGCGTTCTGACTGTCCCTCGCCCTCTGTCCCTGCGTTCTGTCTGTCCCTCGCCCTCTGTCCGTCCCTCGCCCTCTGTCCTCTGTCTGTCCCTCGCCCTCTGTCCGTCCCTCGCCCTCTGTCCGTCCCTCGCCCTCTGTCCGTCCCTCGCCCTCTGTCTGTCCCTCGCCCTCTGTCCCTGCGTTCTGTCTGTCCCTCGCCCTCTGTCCCTGCGTTCTGATCCTCGCCGTCTGTCCCTGCGCTGTCTGTCCCTGCGCTGTCTGTCCCTGCGCTGTCTGTCCCTGCGCTGTCTGACCCTGCGCTGTCTGTCCCTGCGCTGTCTGTCCCTGCGCTGTCTGTCCCTGCGCTGTCTGTCCCTGCGCTGTCTGTCCCTGCGCTGTCTGTCCCTGCGCTGTCTGTCCCTGCGCTGTCTGTCCCTGCGCTGTCTGTCCCTCCCTCGTCCTCTGTCCCTCCCTCGCCCTCTGTCCCTCCCTCGCCCTCTGTCCCTCCCTCGCCCTCTGTCCCTCCCTCGCCCTCTGTCCCTCCCTCGCCCTCTGTCCCTCCCTCGCCCTCTGTCCCTCCCTCGCCCTCTGTCCCTCCCTCGCCCTCTGTCCCTCCCTCGCCCTCTGTCCCTCCCTCGCCCTCTGTCCCTCCCTCGCCCTCTGTCCCTCCCTCGCCCTCTGTCCCTCCCTCGCCCTCTGTCCGTCCCCCGCCCTCTGTCCGTCCCCCGCCCTCTGTCCGTCCCCCGCCCTCTGTCCGTCCCCCGCCCTCTGTCCGTCCCCCGCCCTCTGTCCGTCCCCCGCCCTCTGTCCGTCCCCCGCCCTCTGTCCCTGCGTTCTGT
Source organism: Ascaphus truei (assembly GCF_040206685.1). Taxonomy (NCBI): domain Eukaryota; kingdom Metazoa; phylum Chordata; class Amphibia; order Anura; family Ascaphidae; genus Ascaphus; species Ascaphus truei. Next base: position 25,088,132 of record NC_134501.1, on the reverse strand, counting down.
CTGTCCCTCGCCCTCTGTCCCTGCGTTCTGTCTGTCCCTCGCCCTCTGTCCCTGCGTTCTGTCTGTCCCTCGCCCTCTGTCCCTCGCCCTCTGTCCCTCGCCCTCTGTCCCTCGCCCTCTGTCCCTGCGCCCTCTGTCCCTGCGCCCTCTGTCCCTGCGCCCTCTGTCCCTGCGCCCTCTGTCCCTGCGCCCTCTGTCCCTGCGCCCTCTGTCCCTGCGCCCTCTGTCCCTGCGCCCTCTGTCCATGCGTCCTCTTTCCGTCCCTCGCCCTCTGTCCTCTGTCCGTCCCTCGCCCTCTGTCCTCTGTCCGTCCCTCGCCCTCTGTCCGTCCCTCGCCCTCTGTCCGTCCCTCGCCCTCTGTCCGTCCCTCGCCCTCTGTCCGTCCCTCGCCCTCTGTCCGTCCCTCGCCCTCTGTCCGTCCCTCGCCCTCTGTCCCTGCGTTCTGTCTGTCCCTCGCCCTCTGTCCCTGCGTTCTGTCTGTCCCTCGCCCTCTGTCCCTGCGTTCTGTCTGTCCCTCGCCCTCTGTCCCTGCGTTCTGTCTGTCCCTCGCCCTCTGTCCCTGCGTTCTGTCTGTCCCTCGCCCTCTGTCCGTCCCTCGCCCTCTGTCCTCTGTCCGTCCCTCACCCTCTGTCCGTCCCTCGCCCTCTGTCCGTCCCTCGCCCTCTGTCTGTCCCTCGCCCTTTGTCCCTGCGTTCTGTCTGTCCCTGCGTTCTGATCCTCGCCGTCTGTCCCTGCGCTGTCTGTCCCTGCGCTGTCTGTCCCTGCGCTGTCTGACCCTGCGCTGTCTGTCCCTGCGCTGTCTGTCCCTGCGCTGTCTGTCCCTGCGCTGTCTGTCCCTGCGCTGTCTGTCCCTGCGCTGTCTGTCCCTGCGCTGTCTGTCCCTGCGCTGTCTGTCCCTGCGCTGTCTGTCCCTGCGCTGTCTGTCCCTGCGCTGTCTGTCCCTGCGCTGTCTGTCCCTCCCTCGTCCTCTGTCCCTCCCTCGTCCTCTGTCCCTCCCTCGTCCTCTGTCCCTCCCTCGCCCTCTGTCCCTCCCTCGCCCTCTGTCCCTCCCTCGCCCTCTGTCCCTCCCTCGCCCTCTGTCCCTCCCTCGCCCTCTGTCCCTCCCTCGCCCTCTGTCCCTCCCTCGCCCTCTGTCCCTCCCTCGCCCTCTGTCCCTCCCTCGCCCTCTGTCCCTCCCTCGCCCTCTGTCCCTCCCTCGCCCTCTGTCCGTCTCTCGCCCTCTGTCCGTCCCCCGCCCTCTGTCCGTCCCCCGCCCTCTGTCCGTCCCCCGCCCTCTCTCCGTCCCCCGCCCTCTGTCCGTCCCCCGCCCTCTGTCCGTCCCCCGCCCTCTGTCCGTCCCCCGCCCTCTCTCCGTCCCCCGCCCTCTGTCCGTCCCCCGCCCTCTGTCCGTCCCCCGCCCTCTGTCCGTCCCCCGCCCTCTGTCCGTCCCCCGCCCTCTGTCTGTGCGTTCTGTCTTTCCCTTGCCCTCTGTCCCTGCGTTCTGTCTGTCCCTCGCCCTCTGTCCCCGTATTCTGTCTGTCCCTCGCCCACTGTCCCTGCGTTCTGTCTGTCCCTCGCCCTCTGTCCCTCGCCCTCTGTCCCTCGCCCTCTGTCCCTGCGCCCTCTGTCCCTGCGCCCTCTGTCCCTGCGCCCTCTGTCCCTGCGCCCTCTGTCCCTGCGCCCTCGGTCCCTGCGCCCTCGGTCCCTGCGCCCTCTGTCCCTGCGCCCTCTGTCCCTGCGCCCTCTGTCCCTGCGCCCTCTGTCCCTGCGTCCTCTTTCCGTCCCTCGCCCTCTGTCCTCTGTCCGTCCCTCGCCCTCTGTCCTCTGTCCGTCCCTCGCCCTCTGTCCTCTGTCCGTCCCTCGCCCTCTGTCCTCTGTCCGTCCCTCGCCCTCTGTCCTCTGTCCGTCCCTCGCCCTCTGTCCGTCCCTCGCCCTCTGTCCGTCCCTCGCCCTCTGTCTGTCCCTCGCCCTCTGTCCCTGCGTTCTGTCTGTCCCTCGCCCTCTGTCTGTCCCTCGCCCTCTGTCCCTGCGTTCTGTCTGTCCCTCGCCCTCTGTCCCTGCGTTCTGTCTGTCCCTCGCCCTCTGTCCCTGCGCTCTGTCTGTCTTTCCCCCGCGCTGCTTTGTCTGTGCCCCCCCAAGCGCTCTCTGTCTGTGCCCCCCCCCGCTGCTCTGTCTGTGCTCCCCCGCGCTACTCTGTCTGTCTCCCCCCGCGCTGCTCTGTACGTGTCCACCAGCGCTGCTCTGTCTGTGCCCCCCCGCACTGCTCTGTCTGTGTCCCCCCGCGCTGCTCTGTCTGTGTCCCCCCGCGCTGCTCTGTCTGTGTCCCCCCGCGCTGCTCTGTCTGTGTCCCCCACGCTGCTCTCTGTCCCCCCCGCACTACTCTGTCTGTGTCCCCCACGCTGCTCTCTGTCCCCCCCACGCTGCTCCTTTTTCCTTTTCTTTCCCTGTTTCGCGCAGGTGAGGTCAGGAGTTGCAACTTCTGATTTGTTTTAAAGGGACACTTCCCATTGCATGTTTATTTATTAAAGATCCCCCCCATACTGTACAGCAGTTACATGTCCGTCCCCCCATACTGTACAGCAGCAGGATGCCCCCCCATACTGTACAGCAGTAGGATGCCCCCCCCATACTGTACATCAGCAGGATGCCGCCCCATACTGTACAGCAGCAGGATGTCCGTCCCCATACTGTACAGCAGCAGGATGTCCGTCCCCATACTGTACAGCAGTTAGATGTCCGTCCCCATACTGTACAGCAGCAGGATGTCCGTCCCCATACTGTACAGCAGCAGGATGCCCCCCCCCCCCATACTGTACAGCAGCAGGATGTCCGTCCCCATACTGTACAGCATTAGGATGCCCCCCCCATACTGTACAGCAGCAGGATGTCCGTCCCCCCATACTGTACAGCAGCAGGATGCCCACCCCCATACTGTACAGCAGCAGGATGCCCCCCCATACTGTACAGCAGCAGGATGTCCGTCCCCATACTGTACAGCATTAGGATGCCCCCCCCATACTGTACAGCAGCAGGATGTCCGTCCCCCCATACTGTACAGCAGCAGGATGCCCACCCCCATACTGTACAGCAGCAGGATGCCCCCCCATACTGTACAGCAGCAGGATGCCCCCCCATACTGTACAGCTGTTAGATGTCCGTCCCCCCATACTGTACAGCAGTAGGATGGCCGTCCCCCCATACTGTACAGCAGTAGAATGTCTATCCCCCCCATTCTGTGCAGCAGTAGGATATCCGTCCCCCCCATACTGTACAGCAGCAGGATGCCCCCCCATACTGTACAGCGTTAGGATGTCCCCCCCCATTACTGTACAGCGTTAGGATGTCCCTCCCATACTGTACAGCGTTAGGATGTCCCCCCCCATACTGTACAGCGTTAGGATGTCCCCCCCCCATACTGTACAGCGTTAGGATGTCCCCCCCCCATACTGTACAGCGTTAGGATGTCCCCCCCCATACTGTACAGCGTTAGGATGTCCCCCCCCCCCATACTGTACAGCGTTAGGATGTCTGTTTTCACCTCTAGTTTTTTCCTTTTTTTTCTTTTTTTGAACTGTGTATTTTGTTTTAAAAAATCCTTCCAAGCCTAAATCAACGTGGCTGCTTAACCCGTCCTAATGACAGCAGTGGCCCTCGAAGAACTTTCTCTGAGAAGATTAAGATAAGACGCTATTTCTGATCGGACCCTTGGATGCCTGCTTGGAAAACGGGGAGACAGTGAGAATAAACAGCAGGAGTTGCCATGCGCACACTCTACAGCAGGCTCTCGGCCTTCTCAAATTAAAATACAAATATTTTAAATACAAATTCAAATATAGAACGTTTGTAATGTGCTGTAAAGGGCATCGCGTGGGGCTCCCTTTCAAAATGGGTGTTATTGGGGAGGGGGAGGGCCACCTGGACCCAAGATGATGGCTCTGCACAGCTGTAGTGGGCACCAGCTCACCAAACCCTACAAGCCTCCTCATGTGCTGTAACCAGATCAGTAAAGATTTAGGCATTTCGGGGCCACAAGCTTGTTCTGATTTAATTTTAGATACATTTAAAGACTTTAAAATGAACATTTCGCCAGTGTTTTAGAACGTCTGTACCATGTACATTTACATGACCCTAAAGTGGCACAGTTTAAATTTTTTTTTTTTTTTTTTTTAATAGGTTTGAAGAAGGGGATCTTTAGGGGGGTGAACCGCGTTGATTTCAGCCCGGGGATCCCCTGCTTCCCGGGATACTTACCTCTCCGTGGGTCCTGCGCAGTTTAAAGCCTCCCGCGTCAAGTGGGCCAATAGGAAGACGCCAGGGATGACGTTTCGTCTTCCTATTGGCCCGCCGGACTTTTAAACCGCCATGTTGTGAATCCAGCCAAGGGTGCTAGAGGCAGCACCTATGGAGGTAATTATATTGGGAAGCAGGGAGGTCCCCGGAGGGGAAATCATTGTGGTTCAACCCCGGAGAACCTCACCCCTGCTTCAATCATTCAAAAACCAGCAACAGCAGTGTCGCCCGGAGTGCCTCTTTAATAACGACCTACACACGTTATTCATGAGACCTCGTGGACTCCACTCCAGCTCACCTTGTGTCCAACAAAAGGTCAAACAGGGTGAGGCCCGTCTCACTCCGGAAGCAGCCGAAAGAAAGTGTCAGCCGCGTGCAAACACCGGGGAGCAAACACAAGCCTTGGTGAGGTCCAGGCCTGATAAGGCAATGGAAGCGCCAGTGTGTGTTATCTCTTGTGCTGACCTCTAGCCCTGACCTCAGCAGAAGAACTCCATTAGGTCAAGATAGTAGGTGAAGTCGTCAGTCAACCCCAAGGGGAAGGAGCGGTCAGGGGGTCATTTTTTGTTGTCATTATACATGGTTAAACCCTTCGCTGGCCTGACACATTTTCTTTGATGTAACCTAGGGGTGGCCAACTCCAGTCCTGAAGGGCCACCGTCAGGTGTTTTCAGGATATCCCTGCTTCAGCACAGGTGGCTCAAAGACTGAGCCACCTGTGCTGAAGCAGGGATATCCATGAACCCTGATCTGTTGGTGGCCCTTGAGGACTGGAGTTGGCATGTCAACGACTGACCTACTGATTGAGCCACCTATGCTGAAGCAGGGATATCCGTAATACCTGGCCTGTTGGTGGCCCTTGAGGACTGGAGTTGGCCAGCCCTCGTATAACCTTTTGCACCCTCTGGACTATTAAGACGCTTAGAATTTTGTTGGTCCTCATTTTCTTTTTTTCTGTAATCTCATTTGTTTAATACTTCTCCACCAGAGGGAAAATCCAAATAACATATTATATAATGTGATATGTTTTGGACCTGAAATCTTCCTGAACATGGGGAAGATGGCTTAATACATGAGGCCTCGGTGCTTTTTTTTGTGTTTTTGTTTTTTTAAGTGGCTCCTCCAGCGGAAGAATACAAATACCTTATCCAAATATAATATCATTAAATGATATAATGTGAAGATTTTTCAATAATTTGAATGCACCCCAAATCTTCCGAGCAAGGGGAAGACGGCTTAATAACTAGGGCCTTGTTGTGTTTTTTTTTTAATTTAAGTGGATGCTGTAAGTGAATTCGGATTCGCTGGGGATGTACAAAAGGGGGGTCCCAAATATGGTAAATATCGCGGGCCGTCACTCTGAGACATTACTGCAGCTGTGAAACAGGAAAACTGAGAGGGACCGAATGGCTATCACCCGCCATCAGTTTCTGTGTCTTTTGTTTCTATGTATTTTGAATGATATAAATGTGTTTAGATGTAGCGCTGACCTTGTGTGCAGCGCTTCACAAACAATTGTGCAGCCCTCGGAGACCTTAAAGATGTACTCCAAGGCGGCAACTATATATCTTTGAAGCAGGGGGTTTCCGGAGCCGAACCCCGTTCATTTTAGCTCCGGAGACCCCCTGCTTCCGGAGATTTTTACCTGCAAATTGGGTGCCTG